>NC_132917.1:90183505-90498587 GCF_047675955.1 Chlorocebus sabaeus | reverse complement strand
TTCCCACAACCTGTGGGAAATTGAGATGAGATTCGGGTGGATACAGAGACAAACCATATGATTCTGACCCTGGCCCCTCACAAATATCATGTGTTCACATTTCAAAACAAATCATGCCTTTCCAGCAGTCCCCCATGATCTCAACTTATCTCAACATTAACTCAAAAGTCCACAGTACAAAGTCTTATCCGAGACAAGGCAAATCCCTTCTGCCTGTGAGTCTATAAAACCAAAAGCAAGTTAGTTACTTCCTAGACACAATGGGAGTACAGGCATTGCGTAAATACCACCATTCTAAAAGGGATAAATTGGCCAGAACAAAGGGGCTACAGACCCCAGGCAAGTCTGAAATGCAGCAGGACAGTTAAATCTTAAAGTTCCAAAGTGATCTCCTTTGACTCCATGTGTTATATCCAGTTCACAGTGATGCAAGAGGTGGGTTCCCATGGTCTTGAGTAACTCTGTCTCTGTGACTTTCCAAGGTACAGCCTCCCTCCTGGCTGCTTGCAAGGGCTGGCACTGAATGTCTCTGGCTTTTCCAGGTGAACAGTATGAGCTGTCAGTGGATCTACCATTCTGGGGTGTGGAGGACAGTGACCTTCCTCCCTCTCACAGCTCCACTGAGAAGTGTCCCAGTAGGGACTCCGTGTCAGGGCTCCAACCCCACACTTCCCTTCTGCACTGCCCTAGCATAGGCTCCCCATGAGCACCCCACCCCTGGCACAAACTTCTGCCTGGGCACCCAGGTGTTTCCACACATCCTTTGAAATCTAGGCAGGGGTTCCCACACCCTAATTTTTGACTTCTGTGTGCTTGCAGTCTCAACACGTGGAAGCTGCCAAGGCTTGAGGCTTGCATCCTCTGAAGTCACAACCTGAGCTCTACATTGGCCCCTTGTGCCATAGCTGGAACAGCTGGGACACAGGCCACCAAGTCTTTAGGCTGCACACAGCATGAGGACCCTGGGCCTGGCACACAAAATTACTTTTTCCTCCTAAGCCTCTGGGCCTGTGATGGGAGGGGCTGCCATGAACACCTCTGACATGGCCTGGGGACATTTTCCCCATTGTCTTAGGGATTAACATTTACTTACGCAAATTTCTGCAGCTGGCTTGAATTTCTCCTCAGAAAATGGGATTTTTCTTTTCTATCACATTGCCAGGCTACAAATTTTCTGGATATTTAGATTCTGCTTCCCTTATAAAACTGAATGCTTTCAACAGCACTGGAATCATCTCTTGAATGCTTTGTTGCTTAGAAATTTCTCCTACCAGATACCCTAAATCATCTCTCTCACATTCAAAGTTCCAGCAATCTCTAGGTCAGAGGCAAAATGCCACCAATCTCTTTGCTAAAACATAACAAGAATAACCTTTGCTCCAGCTCCCAACAATTTCCTTATCGTCATCTGAGACCACCTCAGCCTGAATTTGATTGTCCATATCATTATCAGCATTTTGGCCAAAACCATTCAACAAGTCTTTAGGGAGTTTCAGACTTTCCCACACTTTTCTGTCTTCTTCCGAGCCCTCCAAACTCTTACAACCTCTGTCTGTTACCCAGTTCCAAAGTCATTTCCACAATTTTGGGTATCTTTTCAATAGCCCCTAACTCTCCTGGTGCCTATTTACTGTATTAGTCCATTCTCCTATTGCTGATAAAGACATACCTGAGGTTGGGCAATTTACTTAAAAAAGAGGTTTAATGGACTTACAGTTTCACATATCCGGGGAGGCCTCACAGTCATGATGAAAGGCAAGGAGGAGCACATCAAATCTTACCGGGATGGCAAAAGGCAAAGAGGGAGAGCTTGTGCAGAAGAACTCGTCTTCATAAAACCATGAGATCTCAAGAGACTTATTCACTATCAGGAAAACAATATGGGGAAGACTTGCCCTGGGTATTATGAACAATATTATATGGGTGGGGTACACCCCCTGGGATTTTCGGAGTAATATCTTCTCCCCCACTGGGTATTACAAACAATATCACAAGGGGGGCTACACCACCTGCAATATTGTGCTAATATCATCCTTTCCCCCCACCCCGAGTATTAGGAACAATATCACATGGGATGTGGTACAATGCCCGAGATATTGGGAATAATATCATCCTCTCCCCCCCTGAGTATTATGAACAATATCAAAAGAGGGGCTACACAGCACGTGATATTGGGTGTAATATCATCCTCTCCCCCGCGGGTATTACAAACTGTATCACACGGGGGTGGGGTACAACGTCCAAGATATTGGAAGTAATATCATCCTCTCCCGCTCTGGGTACTATGAACAATATCATGGGAAAAGGGGAGTACGCTGCCCACTATATTGGGAGTAATATCATCCTCTCCCCATTAGATATTACGAACAATATCACGTGTATACCCCCCACAATATTGGGAGTAATATCACACACTGCCCTCCTGGATATTATGAACATTATCACAGTGGGGTATACAAAAAAGATGTTTATGGTATTGAAAGTAATATCTTCTCCAATCGCCCCCTGAATATTACAAACAGTATCACAGAAAGGTGTACACCCCTTATGATACTGGGAGTAATATCATCCCATCCCCCACTGGATATTATGAACAATATCGAAGGGGGGTGTACATCCCCTGCAATATTGGGAGTAATATCATCCTCTCCCACCTGGTTATTCCAAACAATATCACAACGGTGTGTACACCCACCATGATACTGGAAGTAATATCATCCTCTCCCCCCAGATATTATGAGCAATATCACAGGGTGTTTAAACCCCCTGAAATACTGGGAGTAATAGCATCCTCTCCAACCCTGGATACTATGAAAAATATCCTAGGAGGGTGTATATCCTGCACTATATTGAAAATAATATCATACTACTATTCTCTCCCCCCTACATATTACACCCCCGTGTGATATTGGGAGTAATTTCATCCTCTCACTCCTGAATGTTATGAAAAAGTATGCAGGGGGTGTACACCCCCCCATGATATTGGAAGTAATATCATGCTATCCTCTACTGGACATTATGAACAATATCACATGGGGTGTACACACTAGATGTTTATGATATTGTGAGTAATATCATCTCCAGTTCCCCCTGGATATTATGAACAATATCACAAGGGTGTGTAAACCCCCCACTATATTGGGAGTAATATTACCCTCTACCCACCTAAATATTCTGAACAATATCACAGAAAGGTGTACATCCCTCCACAATACTGGGAATAATATCATCCTCTCCCCCACCTGGATATTATGAACAATATCACATGGGGATGTACACCCCCTGCAATACTAGAAGCAATATCGTTCTCTCCCTCCCTGGATATTACTATCAGTATCACAGGGAGGTGTGCATCCTCTGCAATACTGGGAGTAATATCATTCTCTCTCCCCATGGATATTACGAGCAATATCCCAGAGAGGTGTATATCCCCCGTCATACTGGGAGTAACATCATCCTCTTCCCCCCTATATATTGTGAGCAATATCACAGGGAGGTGTACCACCCATACTGGGAGTAATATCATCCTCTCTTACCCACAATAATACAAACAATATCACCGAGGACAGTAAGCCCCTACGACACTGGGGGTTTACATCATCCCTTTCCTCCTTGTATATTATGATCAATATCACAGGGGAGTGTACACCCCCCGTGATACTGGGAATAATATAATCCTCTACCCCCATGGATATTACGAACAGTATCACAGAGGGGTGAACACCCCCTGCGATATTGGGAGTAATATCCTCCTCTATTCCCCTGGATATTACGAACAATATCACAGGGGGGCGTACACACAAAGTGTTTGCGATATTGAAAGTAATATCATCTCCAATCCCCCCATGGATATTATGAAAAATATCACAGGGTGTGTACACCCCTCGGGATATTGGAAGTCCTATCATCCTCTCCCCTACTGGATATTTTGAATATCACAGGGGGATGTACAAAGAAGGTGTTTATGATATTGAAAATAATATCATCTCCAATCTCCCCCTGGATATTACTAACAACATCATAGAAAAGTGTACACCTCCAGAGATATTGAGAGTAATATCCTCCCCACCCCAGGATATTAGGAACAATATCTCAGGGCGGTATATACCCCCTGTTATATTGGAAGTGATATCATCCTCTTTCCCCCTAAATATCACGAACAATATCACAGGGGATTTACACCCCGGCCATACTGGGAGTAATATCATCCTCTCCCTCCACCCTGGAAATTGCGAACAATATCACAGGGACGTGTACACTGCCCACGATACTCGGAATAATATCATCCTCTACCCTCTGGATATTATGAAAAATATCACAGGCGGGTGTACATACAAGGTTTTTACGATATTGAAAGTAATATCATCTCCAATCCCCCAAGAGTATTATGAACAGTATCACAGGGGAATGTACACCCCCCCACGATATTGGGAGTGACATCACCCTCTCCTCTCTGGATATTACAAACAGTATCACAGGGTAGTGTACACCCCTTGCAATATTGGGAGTAATATCATCCCCTCCCCCCATGGATATTACAAACAATATCGCAAGGGGATGTACACCGCCCCCGATATTGGGAGTTGTATCATCCTCTCCCTCCCTGGATATTATGAACAATATCCCACGCGGTTGTACACCCCCTGTGATATTGGGAGTAATTTCATCCTCTCCCCCACTGGATATTACGAACAATGTCAGAGAGGGGTGTACACCCCCTGGGATGTTTGGAGTAATATCATCCTCTCTCCCTCTGAATATTACAAAAAATATCACAGGAGGATGTACACCCCCACGATGTTGGGAGTATTATTATTCTCTTCCTCTCTGGATATTACTAACAATATCACAGGAGGGTGTACAGCCCCTGCGATATGCCTGCAATATGGGGAGTAATATCATCCTCTCCTCCCCTGTATATTATGAACAATATCACAGAAGTTTGTACACCACCCACGATATTGGGAGTAACATCATCCTCTCTTCCCCGGATATTAAAAACAATATCACGGGGGGTTGTAGATACAAGGTGTTTATGATGTTGAAAGTAGTATCATCTCAAATCGTCCCCTGGATATTACAAACGATATCATGGGGGGAGTACACCCCCCGCGATGTTGGGAGTAATATCATCTCCTCCCTCCCTGGATATTACAAAAAATATCATAACGGGGTGTAGCCTCCTTGCAATAATGTCCTTTCTTCCCCTCCTGGTTGTTATGAACAATATCACAGGGGGGTGTACGCCCACCGCTATATTGGGCGTAACATTATCCTCTTCCCTTCTCTATATTATGAACAATATCACAGGGTGGTGTACGCCCCTGCTACGTTGGGAGTAATATCATCCTCTCCCGCTGTGATATTGAATATTACGAACAATATCACAGGGGGGTGTACACCTCACGAGATATTGGGAGTAACATCATGCTCTCCCCCACTTGTATTACAAACAATATCACAGGGGGATGTACACACAAGTTGTTTATGATATTGACAGTAGTATCATCTCCTTTCTCCCACTGGATATTACAGATGATATCACAGGGGGGTGTACACCCTTTCCGATATTGGGAATAATATCATCCCCTCCCGCCCCAGATATTACGAACAATATCACAGGTAGCTGTACACAAAAGCCATTTACAATATTGAAAGTAATATCATCTCCTCTCTCTCCCGGATATTGCCAACAGTATAATGGGTGATGTACACCCCCTGCAATATTGAGAGTAATATCATCCTCTCCACCCCTGGATGTTACTAACAATGTAACAGGGAGCTGTACACATAAGATCTGGAAACAGGCTCATAATTGCAGAAAATAGGTCTACCTGATGGATTCTTCCTCCGCTCTTCTAGCTAATTCTTCTGTGGATCATGGGATCCTGGGCTACATAACTGCTTCAGGTGGGCCTGATCATCCTGCCTCTGGTAGTAGTTTTCATTGTCCCAGTGAAATCTATTCTGGCTCTGGCTCAATGATGTTGCTTTGAGACTGTGTTAGTCAAGGTGCTTCATCAGTCTGACAAGATACACCTCCGCCTCCAGTTCAGGGTGGTTGGTGGGCATATAAAATGGAATAGCTTTCTAAGGGGGATGTCTGGGTTCGGGGATGACTTCTCTACAGTCTTCCGATGGTCCTGGACTCACTTGGTTTTCCCCATTCTCTTTCTTACTCTTCTCAAGAATAATTGTAGAATGTGTTGGAAATGTAACATTCTGAAACAGGGAGGGACTGGTCAGAACAGCCTGGCCTTTGTTCCAGCTCCCTCTAGCACTGTCCTCCTGTATTTAAGTCCTGCAGTACTTTAGCTCCATGTGTCCTGTGACACCAGGATTTAAAACCCAGAACATCTTCTATGTCTTTCAGTTCAGACATATTCCCTGACATACTCCTATCACAAATAAGGAACAGAAAACTATCACTTCATGATAGCTTCATTGTTTAACTTTGCTAAAATAGGTAATTATTTGGTTGCCCTTGTGTGTATTGGTAAAGGGGAACCCTGCATGACCATAGCTTTAGGTTTCACTTTAGAATATTCTATATCTTCTACTTGAGGAAACAAGTAAAGGCGTCCACTCCTGTGTATCAGGTCCTGTGGTCAGCAGGGTCTAAAATTGCATAAGTGGGAACCCATGGAACCCAGCTCTGTTCCTGTGAATTATAAGAGTGGTTGCTCCTATTTCTGCCCTAGGGCTTCCTAAACCATTGCTTCATGTTAACATGGTCATCCCTTTTAAGATTCAGTACATATTGAAGGATAGTGTCTGAAGTCAGTAGAAGGTCATACCCACATGGACTTTCTTGGGCGAAATATTTGATAGGACCAATAGATGCCATGATCTTGTGTCGATTATTTCATTTCTTTTCCCACATAGTAGTGCCCTGATTGTGAAAGATTCCCATATCAATAAAACCTGCAGACTCTGAGCATTGTAATAGTCAATTATAGGTCAGTAGAAAAGACAAACATTTATCTAGAATACAGAAGAATCCTAGTACAAATGTGTTACAGCCACCTCCACGGAAAGTGATCTAATATGCCAAATTATTACCAAATTTCTGATGGTATTTGTTTCTGCTGTAGGGAGTCAGGTACGCAGAAGTGACAATAGTTGGATCAGCACAGGTACAAATGGTGATGGGAAGGTGTGATTCATTTGTCGCGCACGTGACCTCCACATCACCACGGCTGCTTTGTATAAAAATGTATTATGCAAATACTGTGGGAGTTAAGAGAAAAGTCTAGATTCAGTTGGTCTGTCTAGAGGTGGATGAGTCTTGAGTACGGGTGGTTTGTTGATGCCTCACCTATGGCAGATGTTCTCTGCTGTTTTGATTCAATAAACAAAATTCTGCACCCAAAATTTCCTACTCACAGGAGTACATTCACATGTCTCTTCTCTAGAGCTACTTCTCTCTGATATTCCAATCTCCTTTTTCTTTTTTCTTCTTTTTTTTTTTTTTTTTTTTTGAGACGGAGTATCACTCTGTCACCCAGGCTAGAGTGCAGTGGCGCCATCTCAGCTCACTGCAAGCTCCACCTCCCGGGTTCAGGCCATTCTCCTGCCTCAGCCTCCCGAGTAGCTGGGACTACAGGCGCCCACCACCACGCCCGGCTAATTTTTTGTATTTTTAGTGGAGACGGGGTTTCACCGTGTTAGCCAGGATGGACTCGATCTCCTGACCTCGTGATCCACCCACCTCAGCCTCCCAAAGTGCTGGGATTATAGGCGTGAGCGACCGCACCCGGTCCCAATCTTTTCTTTCTAGGACATTGCCCAACCAGCTTTCCAGGAATCCATGTATATAATTAACTCACCATTTTCTAGCCACATTAGTTTGATTACCGTATGTCCTGCTCAACTACCTTCTGACTCCAGGTAAAATCCAGCCACCCACCCATGATGGTGGCCATAGTGTGGGAGGAATTCACTTTTATTTACACAAATGTATGGTGCAGATTCATTCAAGAAGAAGCCTAGCTTTTTTGTTTGTCATTGTGGTTTTGTTTGGTTGGTTTTTTATTATGTTTTTCCCCTCTGGAATTAGCTGAATGGGAAAATCCTTAAGGTCACTGAACATTAGCATAAGAAAGGAGCAATACATGGGAAACTGGAACTCCTGTCATTCTAAGTGAAGCACACTCTCTCTGAATCTGCTTTCACCCAATTCTGAAGTACAATCTTCACTGTAATATTGAGTAGCTCTGAGTATCACCTGGACATATAGATTGTTGAGACTAAAATTCTCACTGTATGAGGGGAGCTTAGTCACATAGCTACTTATTTCCTTATGTGCATGTCTACTAGGACCCTGAGATATTCTGATAGCTGCATTTTAAACAGAGAATTGTTTGTGGGTTTGCTTTGTGTGCATTACATAGTCCTCCTCTAGAACCCCAGAGACTGACGCTGTCAATCTTTCTTGGAGCTGGCAAGAGAGTTCAGCGACCTCATCTAATACAGATGCATCTAACCCAAGCAATGTGCTGGATCACACAGCCCAAGCAACAGAGCCACCTGTATCAGAACCCGAACTTGCCACAGAACTTCTCATTCTCTGAGCCCACTCCAAACAGACAGCCTTGCCAATAGGCTGAAAAACCGGATGATGTAGTAGACCCAAGCGTGGAATGTGTTGTGATGGAACTACAAGGTGGGCTTGCCAACACTGTGGTTTGTTCTCATTGGTTGGAGGTGCAAGACAAAATTATTTTCCCTTCCTTTGAAAGGAATGACCAGCATGACTCACTCCCCTTCTCTAAATCCCTGATATCTTCCCCAATGAGACAGGCCCTTGAATTTGTAGCGATGAATCTTATCTTCTGTTCCTCAGGTGTCTTCAATGTATATTGAGAATCCATATGATTTTCCGCTTATTGCATGATCTCATCAACATAGTGCTGTATGGGGTGATGATTTGTGAAAGGTCCTCAGGATCAATGTTTCTTCAGCCTACATTGTGACAGAGAGCAGGAGAGTTAATGTAGCCCTGGGCCGAGACTGAGGATGTGAGCTGCTGTTCACAACAGATGACAGCAGAGCCTCCCCCAGACTGCGATGGACTCTGTATTTACTCTGTGACTAGGCCCTGGGTCTGGTCAAGCCCTGCCAGAACCTCAGCTGGGCTCATCGGCAGGTGCCAGCAGAGGGCGCATCTCAGACTCATGGAAGGGGCGGGAGGGCGATCTCCTGGCAACAGTGATGTCGCTGTGTTTAAACCAATAGGACACCGTCATAATTTGCATATATTCCTCCTCTCACATCTAAAGTGGTCTTGCCTCTCAGTATCTGTAAAAGGTTTTTTCTCTGAGATGTGGCTTAAGCAAAACTTACAAGTCAAAAGCAGGAAGATGTCCCCATAACAACTCCTGGGGTTTCTGCTGCTCTGTGTTCCAGGTGAGAATATGTGGACAAAGCTAAAAGTGAGACAACTATTTCAATCAGTGATTTTTTTTTTCATTAGGAACACTGCCTCTTATGAAATTTAGCGTGCTTTTTAAATGTGAATTTATAAAAAGCAATGCATATTCTTCCTGCTTGTCTAACTAGATTAGTGGTGATTTTGATATACGTATAGTTATGTTATGCTAATATGCCCATTCTTGATTTGAAATCAAGAATCCTCAATTCTTCAATGAGAAATTCTTCACCAAAGGTTGAGTGTACCAAGGCACTCCCAAGCAAGAGAATGTAGCTTTGGGAGCTCAAAGAAGGCGATAAAACTAAAAGGGCATTTTGTTTCCTATCTTGCTTGACATAGGAAGTACAGGAGGAACACCCATGATCCTTAGAGTGAATTTCTGTTCTGCACATCAAAAACACTGTCTCCTCCTTCATTCTCATACAAAATCCAAACTGCAGTTTGAACTTTTTTTTTTTTTTGATTTCACCATACTTAATTTTGAGACCAGTATCGTACTGTTAATATTTGTTGATTCTAATGCAAACTAAGTTCATTTGTTTGACTTTGTTTGCTGTGCACTTATTTACGCATTCAAAAATAACTTTGGGGATACAATCTAGTCATTAGCGATGCCGACTGACGTCACAGTAAATGACATTTAAATTAATGATTTTCATCATATTTGGTCACAAAACGTTATGTCAATTTTCATTCAATTTTTTTATACCACACATATTTTACCCCAAGGTGAAAAAAATATGATATGAAATAATATGTCTACGTTTTGGTTTCAGGCAGACACAGGGATGAGTTCCCTTCACATGATGTTTCAAGTTGGAACACACGATGTGGAGAAAGTTGAATTGTGTGCCCGTTGGGTTAAACCCGAATATCAAGGCATGGGCAGGTTAAAGTTTGCTTTCTCTGCTTTCAAGATGATGCCTGGATCCTTGAGTCTTTCAAAGGGAGGAAGGCCATGTCTTAACATGACAGAGGAGCTAAGAGAGAGAGATCCTGGCCCTGTAATCCCTGTTTCTTGTGTCAATAATGTATTCCACTAGAGGGCTCCACTCTCATGACCTAAACACATCCCAATAGGTCCCACCTGGCAATACCATTACACTGAGAATTAACTTTACAACAGATGGATTCTGGAGGGCACAGTGAAACCATAAAACTTTCCTAAAAGATACACAATCCAGGCCATCTGGCCAGCACTGCATGGAGGCAGAGTTCTCTGCCCAGATCATACAGAACATAACACATATATATGGCCATTGGAAATCAGCAGAGGTACAACAAAAGGAAAGCATTAGATTACAGATGGGGACTGCTACATTCATTATGGAACAGTTAACCCTTGAATAACCTGGGTTTGAAATTTTCAGATCCACGTATATTTTCTTCTGTGTGTGTCACCTGTAGGCAAGCTTTTAATAAGTAGTAAATATATTTTCTCATTTTTATGATCTTCTTAACAACATTTTTTCCTTTAGGACATTTTATTAGAAGAATAGAGATTATCATATATCAACTAGTTATTTTATCACTAAGGCTTCCAGTCCAAAGTAAGTTATTAGTACTTAAGTTAAGCATGAAAAATTTCTACACAGGTTTTCATCTGCAGCAGTGATCAGTGCCCCAACCTCTACGTTGTTCAGGGGTCAGCTGCTCTTTCAGTCTATAGCTGCACTTCTCTGGAACAGGATCATGGCAGGTGGTTGCAAGTACAGGAATCCAGGAAATAACATCTCAAACTATGCTGCATTGGTATGATGATTATGTAAAACCAAAGGCATTTAGAAAGCAGCAAATGCACAAATAGGCTTTTCCTAAATATCCCTTATCTGCCTAAAAAGCAGATTCTCCAGAAGGAAACCAATTGTCAAGAAAACTCATCCTGGGAGTTTTTATATCTGGAAAGATGAACACAAAACAGGAATCAAAATAAAAGAGACTGGAAGTTGATGCTTTATCCAGAAAGGCTATTACATGTTCTTTTGAGAATGCAATTCTATGCTCATCTATTCTCTCCAGGTTGCCTACACTTCTGATTTCTCTCTTCCCTAGAAAGGAAATATGAACTGGATCTCACTGAGTAATCTGGGTAATCACCCTGCAATGATATCCCACTGCACTTTAAGTGAATTTTGTTTGCCTTTTCTCTTATTAATCTTCCTTTTGTCCGTTCATTTTCAGCAAATATTTAGAGGACAAATGGAGCTTTCTTCCTTTCTCCCAATATAAGCAAATTCCCTTAAAATTCAGGCGGCTTACAAAGCAGCAGGAAGGTTTGTACACAGGCTACAGCACTGTGATTTGACTCCGCTAGTCAGGCATCAGTAAACTTTTGTACAGCCCTAGACTGTAGGCCACTGATGCTCATATCATTGGATCCACTTCCCCTGCTACTGAGCCAGGATGGGATATTTTAGGGCACATGACAAATGTGAGATATAATGAGTGCAAATCTGTGTCCAGTTTCATTTGGATCCTATTGATTTTTCCATGTACACAGGATAGGCAGTTGCTTAATAAGAGATTGAGTATGTTTTTCCTAAAGATGTTAACAGGGAGGCTGGTATCTTGGCCGGGATGATGTCCTAACTCACCGATAAAAAGTAATAAAAGAAAGTGTCATTGATGGTGCATGGCAGGGACATGCTCCATGCCCTGGTCACCCTCACTAAGAGGGATGAACTTTGGGAAATAATACTCAGTGGGAGAAAAGAAGGTAGACTATGAAGGTGCCCAAAACAAGAATAAGGTGCAGCCCATTTAGTCTCTGGGTATTACCGAGACCTGCAGCTCTTGATAATGGCGGATCTGTGAGTACTGCACGCATTGAGGAAACACGGTATCATCTGTGTATCTGTAGTAAATTACTTCAGCTAATACTGGTAAAAACAATGCCACAACACCATTACCTAATGCTTACAAATATTTACGGCATCGTGTCAATAAATTTTATTTTTAATTTTTTTAGAAAGGAACAATGTTAAACTAGAAATGTTAAAAGTATAGGACAATGTACCCTCTTCCCTAACTCGAATTATATGAGAGTTTTGAAAACCTGAGAATCCTGTCTAGCATTTTACTATGTGTTTCCTACAAACAGGAATATTCTCCTAAATAATCCCCATACACCAATGAAATACATTACTCCATTGACTCCTGAGGAATATTTCAAATAGTCAGAAAAAAACTAAAAAATGTTTCTCATGACAAAATAGTCCTCAGTAGAAATACATTCTCTGCAGAGAAATTTATGCTACCCTGGTCTTACTTGGGACACCTGTTGACACTGAGCCAGTGCTTAGCTACTGAGATGAGCCAATCCTGCAGCTGTGCCCAGCCTGCCCCGTCTTCTTCTCATTTGCATATTCCCAGAGCACATCCTCCTGCCCTGAATATTTATTAATAGGCTGGACAAAGTTCGTGCAGGAGTCAGACCCAGTCAGGACACAGTATGGACATGAGGGTCCCCGCTCAGTTCCTGGGGCTCCTGCTGCTCTGGCTCCCAGGTAAGGAACGAGAACACTAGCGGTTTACTCAGCCCAGTGTGCTCAGTACTGCCTGGCTATTCAAGAAAGTCTTCCTATAATATGATCAAGAGTATGAATATTTGCTTTTGTGTTTCCAATCTCAGGTGCCAGATGTGACATCCAGATGACCCAGTCTCCATCCTCCCTGTCTGCTTCTGTAGGAGACAAAGTCACCATCACTTGCCAGGCAAGTCAGAGTATTAGCAGCTGGTTAGCCTGGTATCAGCAGAAACCAGGGAAAGTCCCTAAGCTCCTGATCTATGCTGCATCCAGTTTGCAAAGTGGGGTCCCATCACGGTTCAGTGGCAGTGGATCGGGCACAGATTTCACTCTCACCATCAGCAGCCTGCAGCCTGAAGATTTTGCAACTTATTACTGTCAACAGCATAATAGTTACCCTCCCACAGTGTTACAAACCCGAACATAAACCCCCAGGGAAGCAGATGTGTGAGGCTGGGCTGCTCTAGCTGCTCCTCCTGATGCCTCCACAGGCTGACAGTATTCCTCACATGCAGCCACACTCTGATGGTGTTGGTAGAGGGGGACATGAAGTCACGTCTGCACCATAATACTTTTCGCTTTCTCAGCCCCAACTGCACAGCCATAACAAAGACTCTCCTATTTTAAAAAAGACAGAGAAGCTTACACCTGAGGAGTCTAGTTTATAGCTTCCGTTGGAATTCACATAACAGAGAAGAATCCAAAATTCATGTTCTAAGCAGGAATTGTCTTAATATGGAGAATTAGAGTCTAAAGTACTGAAGTCTAAATAAAATGTAGAGATGAATCTCTAAGTTTAATGTTTTATTTGCAAAGGAATATTTGCCAAATGGGGCATACAGGAAAACTCAGTGGTCTTCAATATGTTGGAAGAACAAAGAAAAGGTTAGAGTTTTATGAAAAAGGGAAAATATTACCTATAGCTCTTTGAGAAAGTTCATTGGCACTAGGAAGGGTTAGGAGCTGGCAAGCTCAGACTGGTAAGCAGTGGTGGACAAAGTGAATCCTAGAATTATATCAAGTTATCTCAGAAGTTGTGGGTAAATGTGATTTCAAGGAACAAGAAGCCAAGGCAGTGAAGCTTGAAGAGAATTCTGTTATTGAAATGCCAAGGATTCGGTGTAGATCCTGCTGCTCACCACACAGAAAAAAATCATTAAGACAGCAAGTATTACCAAGAACAGGTTTTAATCAGGTGCTGCAGCTGAGGAGATGGGACACCATTCACAAATGTATCTCCCTGACCAACTAAAGTTAGGGGTTTAGATAGCAGGGAAGAAATGTGGGAAAACAGGAATTAGGGAGGGGTAATGAAGATAATCTGGTCAACAGGAAGCAGGAGGTCTGTTAGTCAATCGTAATGGGTGTTTTGCAATAGTGTGTTTTGTGTCCTTTCTCTTTGCCTCTTTTTTTTTTTTTTGAGACAGAGCCTCCTTTTATCACCCAGGCTGGAGTGCAGTGGTGCAAACTTGGCTCACTGCAACCTCTGACTCCTAGATTCATGCCATTCTCCTGCCTCAGCCTCCAGAGTAGCTGGGACTCCACCACACCTGGCTAATTTTTTTTGTATTTTTAGTAGAGACGGGGTTTGCATGTTAGCCAGGATGGTCTCGATCTCCTGACGTCATGATCTGCCCTCCTCAGCCTCCCAAGTCTTTCCCTATTCTTTATGACCCTTCATCAAGTAGTCACAGGTTTCAATTCAATTCTTTCTTGGGGGTTGTCATACAGCTCATAAAAAATGCTAATTTTTCTGGGTATGAGGCCATTCACCATTTTCATATGTAACACTGTAAAAAGTACTGTGATATAAACCTCCACTTCACAAACTGACCACTGTCAAACATCATCTCCCAACCAATACAGAAGTTTTTTGTTCCTCACTAGTATGATTCACATAGGAGTAGAAATCTCAAGTTTAAAGTGTGGATTTGCACTTTACCACATGGTGTATTCAAGAAGATGAATGATCTTAATACATCAGTAGGGCCGGACACAGTGGCTCAAGCCTGTAATCCCAGCACGTTGGGAAGCCGAGGCAGGCAGATCACCTGAGGTCAGGAGTTTGAGACTAGCCCGGCCAACATGGCTAAACCCCATCTCTACTAAAAATATGAAAATAAGCTGGGTATGTTGACACACACCTGTAATCCCAGCTACTTGGGAGGCTGAGGCAGGAGAATTGCTTTAAACAGAGAGATGGAGGTTGCAGTGAGCCAAGATCATGTCACTGAACTCCAGCCTGGGTGACAGAGTGAGACTCGATCAAAAAAAAAGTCAATAGCTTTGAATTTTAAACATCTATTTGACAAGAAATACACGTATTTTCTCTTTTAGAAAATGTAATAATTCTTTCAGGAATGAGCCTGGTTTGATGCCTCTCTCCCCACCATGATAGAAGTGTGGCATAAATCTATGAAAAATTCCATTTCCTTGTCCCTACAATAACTATCTGGGGTGGAAAACTTCTTCCCTTGCTCTAGTCCTTTCTTCTACACCCAGTTTCACTTAATCTGTGACTCAATACAATACTTGTCAGGAAACATTCTGGAAAGAGCAACAGACTTCTAAGAGGTGTCAGAGATTCCTGGACACCATCTATTCATCTCTAGAGGGCACTGTGAGTGTGAGGAAGAGCAGAGCTTATAAATCTACCTGCTTTCACTCCCACCGTATTTCCTAACAACAACCACGGCAACAGCCATAATATCATAGGACAAGCCTCTACTACTTCCAAGGCTTTTATCTCTACCGTTAAATCTGCTCTACCATTACCATAGCAGCTAGAAGATTTGATACAGATGCAAATAGTACTGTGGCTTTCTGTTTATAATTGGAAAAGTGGGCAAGACTCAGTGTAATGCAGGCATTCCTTAAACTAGTTAGCATTCAGTTTGTAGATTATCATTGCACACATATACCCAGCATATGTCTAACATGTATGCAAAAATCCATGAAGCAAGTATTATATTAGCTTGTGTTTACTATCGTATTATATTTTTCTCTTATATCATCTTCTTTTTATCATAAAAAAACTATTCAAATCATTCTAAATTAATTATTGGATCATAAATAGATAAAACCTTTTATTTCATAACACATTGACCCAATGAATATGTTTCTTTGCAAGACAGAGTCCTCATTTCCAAGATAAAATCCAGACACTATTATACTGGAGCAAGCCCACAAGTAATGATGGTAACTTATCCTTATTGTCAGTCCTGGGGCCAGAATAAGACAAAAGATAACAAGGTAGAATGAAGATTATATGATAAAGAAGGACAGCAACAGGACATGGTAACCTTTTCTGGGTAACATTTTGATAATGGATGATGAGAAGTAATGTGTTAGACAGGGATGGGTGGGAATGATTGAAGGTCTGATTTAGCACAGATTAAGACCAAATCATTAGGATTTTAAGAGTTGTGTATAGTTACTGAAGAAAACACCTTAGAATTTAATTTGACTGTGGATAAAACGTTCTCGGATTAGATTTAAGACTATTTTCCATGCTAAGTATATTTATAATGATGATGACTGTAGTGCTGAATACTTAAACAATAAAAACAAAATTAATTCCTGCATACATAATGTCCTGAATACTATTGAAAATGCTCGTCTTATTTTCTTTAAACTGTCTACAGCACTGTAAGGCAGGTACCACTATTGTCACAGTTACACAGATATGGAAACTGAGACACAGGGAAGTTAAGTTACTTGTTCAATTTCAAGCAATCAGCAAGCCATGGAGCATCTATGTCAGGGCCTGCTAGGAGATGTGACTGTAAACAGAAGATTTTAATTCAAAGAGCATGTGTGGGGGTTAATGGAAAGCTTCAGGACCCTCAGAAAACATTACTAACAAGCAAATGAAAGATATATCTGGAAGATTAAGTTCTAACAGAGTCTTCATTTCAATAGATCCAATAATGCACTTAGGAAGATGACTGGGCATATTGAGGATAGGAAGAGAGAAATGAAAACACAGTCTTTTATTTTGTTCTTAACAGCCTTGTACCAAACATCATCTGGATAATTCAGGTGATTGAGGAGAAGAAAGACACAGGACTGAAATTCTGTGAGCACAAGGGGGAAGTTCTACACTCAGACTGAGCCAACAGACTTTTCTGAACTGACAACCAGGGAGGCGCAGGATGCTCAGTGCAGAGAGGAAGAAGCAGGTGGTCCCTGCAGCTGGAAGCCCAGTTCCCACCCCAGCTGCTTTGCATGTCCCTCCCAGCTGCCCTACCTTCCAGAGCCCATATCAATGCCTGGGTCAGAGTTCTGGGAAGGAACTGCTCAGTTAGGATCCAGAGGGAACCATGGAAGCCCCAGCACAGCTTCTCTTCCTCCTGCTGCTCTGGCTCCCAGGTGAGGGGAACATAAGGTGGTTTTGCATATCAGTGAAAACTCCTGCCACCTCTGCTCAGCAAGAAATACAATTAAAATTCCATGTAGATCAACAATTTTGACTCTACTCTTGATCTTGATTACATGAGTACATTTCTGTTTTATTTCCAATCTCAGATACCACCGGAGAAACAGTGTTGACGCAGTCTCCAGCCACCTTGTCTTTGTATCCAGGGGAAAGAGCCACCCTCTCCTGCAGGGCCAGTCAGAGTGTTGGCAGCTACTTAGCCTGGTACCAGCAGAAACCTGGGCAGGCTCCCAGGATCCTCATCTATGGTGCATCCAGCAGGGCCACTGGCATCCCAGCCAGGTTCAGTGGCAGCGGGATCTGGGACAGACTTCACTCTCACCAACAGCAGCCTGGAGCCTGAACATGTTGGAGTTTATTACTGTCAGCAGGGTAGTAACTTATCTCCCACAGTGATTCAAAATGAAACAAAAACATCAACAAGACCATCAATGTTTACTAGATTTTACCAGCTGCTTCCTTTATAGACAGCTAGTGTGGTGGTCACTGAGTTTTAGCATCTCTGCTTTATTTGGACATTTTGTGATTCTAAAAAAAAAAAAAAAAAAAAAAAAAAAAATCCTTGAACAATTTGGACTCTGATTCTTGGACTCTCTTCAACTGAGGCACCAGAATCCCAGGTTTCCAGAAATAGTGTCTCACTGTATGAATCCTTATGTAGCCCCAGTTGTTCTTCACTTTCCCTGTCGAAGTAGCTCAGTGCATGCTACACTGCTCCATTTGAATTCTGCAACATTCTAAGTAGTAGAAAATTCTATTTATCTCAATAGTTGACTCAGTAAGAGCTGCTCGCCTGAAGCTACTACCAAGGCTGAATAAATCCCATTCTTTTTCTTTCTTCAGGCTATCAACATTTCAGCGCAAATGGTTACTATGGAAACATTTGCCGTTTAAAAGTGATCTAAATATTTCTTCAATTTTCTCTATGATGCAGTATAGTGTAAAAACATTAAAGTTTGTAAAAATAAAGTACATATTAGAAAGGAAGCAACAGACTAGTCCTAATGACATCTGCAAATGACCAAGTAGAAGGAGTGATAGAAGCAGTTGTTTTCATTATTTTTGTCCAAGGTTTCCTTCCAAAAGGGATTTCATTGATCATATTCATTTATTACCACCTATAAGACATGTTGACATTATGTAACATCTGATAGGAAGCACTGAGGATATATCCTATCTGTACTATTCTTGCCAAAAATTAATGGTGTGAATTGAATCAATAGTAAATATCATACAAACCCAACTGGGAGGACATTCGTCAACATAACTGGCCAGTAACCTTCCAAAGTTTCAAGGCCATGAAAGAAAACAAAAGTGAAAAACTATCACAGATTTAAACATATTAAGGATAGGATAACCAAATAAAATACAGAAAGCTGAATTTTATCTTGTAACATAAAAAAGTCATCAGTGGAAGAAAGCAGTGAAATCCATATGGGATTTTAAATGAGTTAACTAATAACATTATATCTATGTTCATTTCATGGTTGTGATACTTATACTGTGGTTATTTATGATGCTGACATTCGAGAAAGCTGGAGGAGGAGCATATGTGAACCATTTTAACTGTATTTTTCAAATTTTAGGTCTAAAAGTATTTCCACATAAATTTAAAACACACACATAAGTAACTGAAAAATAAGGAAAAGGTGGTTTTTAAACAATTCCACAAGTTTCCTCCTATTTTGTACCTTTACCTATTTCTAATTCTTATCTCTATTAAAGACAATCATACTTCCCATTATGTAGAGTGTAATCACTGATTTGCTCAGTTCTAGAATACAAAGAAGGCATCTTAAAAATTAACAGTGCGTTCCTTCATGAATGTGAAAACTAGGTATCAGGATTCTCTATTTGTTAGAACTTTGGTTTCTCTTTAAACTGAGGGTTCAGAGTTCATGTTCTCAAGTCCAAAATTGGTTATGTTAGTAAATAACCTCATTCCACTTCAGCGTGGCTATTATATTCATTTAAATGCATTTTAGAAGGCATCTCTGTTTATGACATCATAAAGAGTTTAATAAACCTTCTGTGCAAAAATAAATAACAAACACATACATAAATACAAAGCTAAAAAATCAAAACTACTTCAGCACTCTGAAAATTGATGAAGCATAAAATAATTAAAGATATATATTCTTTATAGAAAAAAAAAGTACTAGTGCTTTGAGTAAGGACAGAAAAAGTCTGTAGTCTTTTGCCTGTGACAGCACCCTTCTACCCACAGCTCAGTCAGCATGAATTACAGAACTGGAGTTTTACTAATATGAGGATAGCAAATAAAGCTAGCAGCTTGCTGCCAAAGGGAGTGAACTTGAGTAAAGCCAAGGAGTAAACTTCTTCAGTGTTTCCAGCTAAACATGGAGAACTCCACAGGAAATGAACAGAAAAAGCCCACAGTTTTGCTAGTCCAAGATGATGCCCTGTTTGGGGCAAGTAGTACATCTGCTGACAGTAAATAGCAGATTCCTGGGTAAGATAGAGCCATATGCTGAAACAATCTCTGCACATATTCCTGGTGACTTAGAAGCTATAGATATGAGTGATGAGACACAGGAGTGCCTGGTGCAAGGTAAAACCAGAGGGAGGTAAGAACTGGCTGCATTTTGCTTGTGCTTTTTAAACTACACACAGATGGATTGACAGAAGATAGATTTATAAGCTCCAGATATTTGAGCAAAACTTCTCAAATCATTGGTGACCACTAAGCTGTGCAGATCCATGTGCAGTTCCTATAAATTCAAACTAAATATTAAGAATAAAAAGAAGCAGAGATATCAGTGATTAAACACCATGTAAGATATAGATTTTTCAATATCATGCATTCAAAATACATTTAATATATGTAATCCACTAGCTCAGCCTATCCTATCCTAAATGTTCTCAGTACACTTACATTAGCTTACAGTAAGGCAACATTATTTAACACAAACTTTATCTTACAACAAAGTGTTGAATGTCTCATGCAATTTATTGAATACTCTATTGAAAGAGAAGATGGAATCTTTGTATGAATGCTACAAGTACTATTTCTACTTGAATGCATATCACTTTCACATCATCTGAAAGTCAAAAAATGATAACTCCAAATATCATAAGTCAGGTACTATCAGTAAGTTCTGACAAGTAACTAAGAAACAAAGTTTTAAAATGCTCAGAAAAATGAAACAAATTCCAGGCCTGACATGGTAGCTCAAGCCTGTAATCCCAGTACTTGAGAGGCGAATGCAGAAGGATTACATGAGACGAGGAGTTCAAGACCAGGCTGGCCAAAACAGTGACACCCTTATCTCTAAAAATTTTTCTTTTTTTTTTTGTAAAAATAGCAGAGAGTGGTGGCATGCCTCTATAGGTCTCAGCTACACAGGAAGATAAAGCTGGAGGATCGCTGGAACCCAAGATTTCAAAACTGTAGCAAGCTATCATCACAACACCACACTCCAGCCTGGGTGACAAAGTGAGACTCTTTCTTAAAAAAAAAATTAAAATTAAAATTAAAATTAAAACCCCACAATCTAAAGAGAGGTACTATAATACATTGTCAAAACTGTACCGTTTTCAATTTTAAAAAATCCTGAAAAAAAAATTGAGGGGTATGATCTATATTGAAGGAAGAAAAATAAAGCAACTACAATAATAACCATGGAAAATAGCCAATGAATGTTGATTCTCACTTGTCCTCATTATTGGCTTTAACAAAGACTACAACGCAGTTAATATGCAGAAGTCCAAATAATTATTTTTAAAACTATGATCACTGACATAAAAAAAAGAAAATATTTAAAAAAAGAAGATTCAGCAAATAGGACCTCAAGAAAAGAAATGGAAAGTATAAAAAATGACCAAACGGGAACTCTAGAAATGAAAAGTACAATAATCCAATTTAAATACTTATTAGCTAGGTCTAATAGCAAATTGAGATGACAGAACAATCAGTTAACTTGAAAATAGAGGAATGGAAATGATTGAGCATAAAGAAAATGTTTAGAAAAAAAGGAAGAAACTTCAGAGATTTATAGCTCAGAGCAAAGGATACCAACAAATGTATGATGAGAGTCACAAAGGAGGAGAAACAGAGAAAGTGGCTGAAAAAATATTTGGAGAAACAATGACAAAACTCTTCAAAAGTAATAAAAAATATTCTTAGATGAAAAAATTCAATAAAACCCTTTTAGACAGTCAACAGAAATTAATAACTGAACACATTATATTAAAATGTTGAAAGACAAAGAAAAAAATCTTCATTACATCAGAATAAAAGCAGAAACTATATACAGAGACACAAGAACGTAGCCATTGGCTAAGATTTCATCGGGACCAATAGAGGCTAGAAGCAGTAAAATGACATATTTAAATGCTGAAAAGGAAAAAAAAAAAAAAAAAAAAACGCAGCCAGGAAATCTATCCAGTGAAAATATCCTTCAAATCTAACAAGAAAACAAAAATAAATTTTGGTGAACAAAATACATTCTTCATAGCAGCTATAACTTATAAAACATTTGAGAGAAAATCCTTCGGAATCACAGAAAATGACATCAGATGGACCTTGAGTCCACTGGAAGAAATGACGGCCTCAAAAGTAGTGAGGAATAATACCAAGGCTAAAAAGATAAAAATACACTTAATGCTGTTCATATGAAGTTCAAGACAGGAAAACCTAAGTGATTGTGTAGATGTCAGAAAGACAGTTACTTTTGCTGAGTGGGAAGGGTGATAACTAATAAATATTGTCCATGAAGGAAACACAAGGGAATATGAAATATCCTATCATTCCATCCGGACAATGAATTACACATAAACTTTATTCAGTTGCACATTCAAAATGAGTGCACTATACTCTGGCTGCTTTACCAATTGAAATAAAACTAATAAAAACCAAACTTAGACACCTTCGCACTTACCAGCAATCACAGCCAAGAGCCCAGACTAATTTGGAATATTATTATCACCACTTTTTTATCCTATTTTGAAACTTACACTTTTCATCCACGTACAGTTTCACAGCTCTTCCTCTGGCCCATTTTTTTGGAAGAGCCCATAGCCATAGGGCAGGTAACACTTATGGAAGACTCATAAATGACATGATTGATGGGCATTTAGCAGAAAACAAGTTGTATGTATCACAGACTGTCCTATGCAGAAAGTATAATACATGTCAGTGAGAGGGTCCCTCTAGCACAGAAAAGAAGTGTGAACTAGAGCTTCAGAATATGGTCCAGTGTTTAGAGCTCATCAGATGAACACAGATCAAAGTGTCCTCTCGTCTGGGTATGGGAAAGTGAAATAACTCAGGTTCTCCCCAGATCAGCGGCCTGTGTCTTTGGAGACGAGTACATGAAACTCACATTTATTCACATCCACAGTCACTTCCTGGCTTCACCCATAGGAGTGATGGTCTGGCTTCCCAGTTACTTAGGAACTCCGCACACAGGCTATCAGTTACTAAAACAACAATTAAAAACGGTGACTTTGGTTACAGGTATATCAGTTGGTACATCCTGGAGGGAAAAATGAGCAGAGGGGATATATTTTAATACCACTTGAAAAATCACAACCTTGTGATTTCTGTCTCTTCCCATATGATTTATTATGGTTGTGCTGAAACTTCAGAAGATCAAATGAGCCCCACATAGTCATCCCTAAAGCTTTGTCCTTGTCCAACCTGAGCCCACGTTTGGGCCATCCACTGGCATCCGAGTACACTTGTGAGATGATCACTGTCCAGACAGCAGTGCTGGGGCGACTCACAGGCAGCTCCATGCTGAGTCTCCCCTCGAACTCTCAGCATCACTGACCCTGAAGGAGTGTCCTCCTGTCCTCCGCAGCACCCAGAGCACAGCCTGCCCTTCTGTGATTTCACTGCCCAACTCAAAACCTCATCACAGATTCTACTACCTCAAAGACAAAGTCAGGTTCCAGACAGAGGCTGGTGTGGGGGCCTAAGAAAAACCATCTTTTTGTCAATTTTTCTGTTAGAAATTTCCAGACATTTTTACCATCTGTCAATGGCTAGGTTGTTGTGTCTCTGTGTATAGTTTCTGCTTTTCTTCTGATGCAATGAAGATTTTTTTGTCTTTCTACATTTTAATGTAATGTGTTCAGTTATTAATTTCTATTGACTAAAAGGGTTTTATTGAATATTTTCATCTAAGAATATTTTTATTACTTTCGAAAAGTTTTTGTCATTGTTTCTCCAAATATTTGTTCATTTCCAATTTGTTAAAGTTTAAAACTATGTCATATAGTAGGAACCAAAGTTATATATTTTTATATATAAATGTGTTCCACATATTTATCCATAAATAGATACATAGTATATGCAATTATATGCATACAACTTAATTCTAAAATATATGTATTCGATATGTAAAATTTATATTAGAAATTCTTATTACAGATACACATCATTTTATGTTTATTTGTGTAGCATGTGTTCCTTTTCTTTCCAAGCAGAACAGAGTCTGGCTGAGTAAAGACTTTGAGGACATTTGCTGACCCTCCCTCTTTGACTCCAGCAGGGGCAAAGTCATTCATGACCAGGGAGTCCAGTGAAAGTCTCTGAGATTTTCACTCTTGCCAGGCTGTACGATGTATGCTTAATGCAGCTCCCATGAATTTGTGAGCAGTTTCCTTCTCTGAAGCCCCACCAAGCAGACCTGTGGGCAGGGCCTGTGGTTCCTCCCAGGTCCTCAGCCCTGTGGCTCAGGAGAGCTGCTGCTTCCTCCACAGCCCAGGGCCTGCCAGCCTGACCTTAACCCTGAGCTAAGGACCTTATTCCAAATGTCTCCTCATTTAACGAAGTACCTGAAAGTCTGTCTTGTTCTTAAACTCAAAGTCCACATTTCTACAATTGCTAAAGCTAGCATTTGCCATCTGGAAAAGTAGACATGTGAATTCATTGTCATTCTCAGAGCCTGGCCTCTTCCAACCCCACTAGATAAAGTTGCCCATATGTTTTCTTCTCTCCAGACAACTTTACTTAGAATTATAGTGAAATGTAATGTGTGATAAAAGCCCTTATCGCCTGCACAGAAACCATCCTCTTCTCCTATGGTGCCTAGGGCACCAGCTCTAGCCTGCTGGGCATGGTGAGGATAGTGAGCCTCCCCACCCTGGGACAGGAGCAGGGATTAAGGCCACATGTGATTAGCCTCACAATGCAACATCAGGGGAGTGAAGGAGGAGCAGGGACTCTGGGAAGAATTTGATCCTTCATAAGAAGATACAAGTTGAAGAGCTTTGCTTCACCTTCTAAAATCAATGACTTTCTTTCAGATTTGGGAGGAGGGACACATGTTTCATCGCCCTGACTCCTTCCACATCTCCTCTTTCTCTTACAATATCTCTGACTCAGTCTGCCTCTCTCAGATTGTGTCCTGAAAATATAATTTTCCCTCCTAATATGAAAACAAACCAACTAACAAAACCCTCTTCCTCCTATCATGTGCTGTGAGATCTGACCTCAAACTCTGTGATACCCAGATCATAATAAGAGATAATCATGGGATTTTCCCAAGAGATTTTCTAGCTATAAACAAATTCTCGTGTTAGCTCTTCTCTCGGAAAAATTTTCTCTGTCTCTTGTCATAACTGACACCAGAAAACAAGGTGAAAATATTTCCAAGAACAGAGGACAACCATGTGCTCAGTGAGGTGAAAGACATCTCTCGCCCTTGCATGAGTTTCCAATGCTGCTGTTTAAATTGCCACAGTCTTATTGGCTTCACACAACATGAATGTATCACCCTGTAGTTCCCGAAGTCCGCATTCTCACTGAGCTAATGTTAAGGGGTCAGTAGAGTTGCAATCCTTCTGGATGTTCCAGAGGAGAGAACTGGATCTTCTGCTTTTTATCTTCCAGGTGCTCCCACATTTCTGGTTCCATGGCCCCTTCCTTCCTCAAACCACATCCCTCACCATTGTCCCAGCTCCTCTCGACTGCAAGTCTCCTCCTCTATTTTAAAGACCTTTGTGATTATATTGGTTTCATCTGGGTAACCAGGTTGCTTATTCTCAAAGTCCTTAACTTACATCTGTCAAGTTCTTCTTTTGCTATGTAAGGTAGAATCCTTATGATAGGACTCCGATGACTGGAGGAACACCAGGGTTCTTAGTCTCACGCCGGTTTGTTTAAAAAGACACGGATTTGCGTGGAGTTGTTTTAAGGAGCGAAAAGTGTAATATGCAGGAAGGAAGGAATAAGAAAACAGCTCCCCCGTACAGAGACAGACGGAGGGTGGATTCAAAGAGAAAACTCCAGTGCGGTGGAAAATGGCTGCTTATATGAGGAAGCTGGAGGAGGTGGTGTCTGATTTGCATAGGGCTCAGGGCAGTGGTTTGACCAGGCATGTCATTCATGTAGCCTGAGAAAAAGCTGGCCCTCCCACCCTAGCGTTTTAATATGCAAATGCAGGGTGCCATAATGTTCTACACACATGGGGATATATGGGGGCAGCCATGTTGCCAGGCACATGTGGGGGCAAGGAAGAAGAAGGTGGGAGCTGGGCGCTGTGGCTCAAGCCTGTAATCTCAGCACTTTGGGAGGCCAAGGAAGGTGGATCATGAGGTCAAGAGATCCAGACCATCCTGGCCAACATGGTGAAACCTCCTCTCTACTAAAAATACAAAAATTAGCTGGGCGTGGTGGCATGCACCTGTAATCCCAGCTACTCAGGAGGCTGAGGCAGGAGAATCGCTTGAACCCAGGAGGCAGAGGTTGCAGTCACCCGAAATCTTTCCACTGCACTCCAGCTGGGGTGATGGAGCGAGACTCCGTCTTAAAATAAAAAATGAAAATAAAAATAAAGGAAGAATGTGGGAATTGCCATGTTTGGCTGGACCCAGTTTCTAATGGCCAGTATTCGTATATCAAAACTCGTCGCCTGTAATCCCAGCACTTTGGAAGGCCAAGGCGGGCAGATCATGAGGCCAGGAGATGAACACGGTCCTGGCTAACATGGTGAAACCCCGTCTCTACTAAAAATACAAAAAATTAACCGGGCGTGGTTGCGGGCGCCTGTAGTCCCAGCTGCTTGGAAGGCAGAGGCAGGAAAATGGTGTGAACCCGGAAGGCGGAGCTTGCAGTGAGCCAAGATTGCCCCAGTGCACCCCAGCCTGGGCACAGAGCAAGACTCCGTCTCAAAAAAAAAGAAAAAGAAATATTTTTAGAGTAAAATTTTTAGATTTTCTTCAGGGCCTATTATCTGTCATGTTGGAGTATGGTATCTTATTGCTACAAAGCATCTGTTTTGTCAGTCGAAAGATCTCTGTTGTAATGATAATGCTGGTCAGTTGTGTCTGAACTCCAAAGGGAGGAGAGTATAATGAGGCACGTCTAAATCCACCTGCCAGTCATGGCCTAACCTAGTTTTTCAAATTTCTTTGAAGTTCTCTCTGCCAAAAGAGGAGTCCATTCAGCTAACTGGTGGCTTACAACTTAATTTTTGGTTTACAAAACACACAGAAAAAAAAATCACTTAATAAATTCAATCTAAAATAGATTGGTAAAAACCAACAAACAAAAAAAATTAAGTGCTTTCTGAATAGTCCGACATGTCAAAGAAACAGAAGCGATAAGAATTCAGATGAGAAATATCCCTCATACAAAAGATTAATAATTTTTTTTTACTATCTTGGTTTGGGTCCACCAGCAATGAAGATTCCTGTTTAAGCAGTAAATTTACACTGTGAGGAAAGGAGGAAAGTGAAGGAGGGGCAGAAGATGAATGGTAAAAGACACATCAACAACCCACCTGACTCAGGAGAACTGAAGATCCACCACATGTGGAAACATGGACTAAACTCCTCTGGACTGTTCCACCTGAGAGATGAGGAAGCTGAGGTATGTGTACACCTCATCCTGTCCTCACTGATTGTGAGCTGTCTCTCCTGTTCTCTTTCAACCTGCTATAACAGATTCCTTGTCACCGTGTAATTCATAAAAAACAGAAATATATTTTCTCACACTTCTGGAGAATGGGAAGTTTAAGATCAAGGCATGGGCAAGTTAAGGTCTGCTTTCTCTGCTTTCAAGATGATGCCTGGATAGTTGAGTTCTTCAAAGGAAGGAAGGCTTTTGTCTTATCATGACAGACTAGCAGAAGACAGAGAAAGATTCCAACTCCATAAACCCTGTTTATACTGGCATTCCACTAGAGGGCTCCACGCTCAAGACCTAAACACATTCCAACAGGCGCCACCTGGCAATACCATTACACTGAGAATTAACTTTACAACAGATGGATTCTGGAGGACAGAGTCACACGACAGCACTTTCCTCAGATATACACATTCCAGGACATCTGGCCAGAAATGCATGTAGGAAGAGTTCTCTGCCCAAGATCATAAAGAACATAAGACATATATACAGCCATTGGAAGTGAGCAGAGGTACAGCAAAGGGGAAAGCCCTAGACCACAGATGGGGACTGCTACATTCATCCTGGTACAGTTAACCCTTGAATAACTTGGGTTTGAAGTTTGCAGATCCACTTATATTTTCTTCTGTGTGTCACCTGAGAGCAAGTACTTAATCGGTATTGAATGTATTTGCTCATTTTTATGGTTTTCTTCATAACATTTTTTTCTTTAGCATAATTTATTGGAAGAATAGAGTATAAAATATATATAATGTAAAAAAGTGTTAATTATTTATTTTATCACTAAGGCTTCCAGTCAAATATAATATAGTACTTAAAGATGCAAAAGTTCTACACAGGTTTTCAACTGCACCAGTGGTAAGTGCCCCAACCTCCACGTTGTTCAGGGGTCAACTGCTCATTCAATCTGTAGCTGCATCTCTCCGGAATAGGATCTTGGCAGCTGGCTTCAAGTAAAGGAATCCAGGAAATAACATCTCAAACTATGCAGATTGGTATGATGATTATGTGAAACCAAAGGAATTTAGAAAGCAGCAAATGCATAAAAAGCCTTTTCCTAAATATCCCTTATCCGCCAAAAAGCAAATTCTCAAGAAGAAAAACAATTGTCAAGGAAATTCTTCCTGGGAATTTTTATATCAGGGAAGATTAACACAAAACATGAATCAAAAATAGAAGAGACTGGAAGTTGAGGCTTTATCCAGACAGGCTAATACCTGTTCTTTTGAAGATGCACTTCTATTCTCACCTATTATCTCTAGGTTTCCTACACTTCCCAATTCCCTCTTCAGTAGAAAGGAAATATGAATAACTGGATCTCATTGAGTTATCTGGGTAATCACCCTGCAATAATATCCTGCTGCACTTTCAGTGAATTTTGTTTGCCTTTTCTCTTATTAATCATTCTTTTGTCAATTCATTTTCAGCAAACATTTAAAGGACAAATGGAGCTTTCTTCCTTTCTCCCAATATAAGCAAGTTCCCTTATAATTCAGGCTGCTTACAAAGCAGCAGGAAGGTTTGTGCACAGGCTACAGCACTGTGATTTGGCTCCCCTACTAGTCATCAGTAAAATTTTATACAACCCTATGTTGCAACCCACTGATGCTGATATAGTTGGATCCACTTTCCCTGCTACTGAGACAGGCTGGGACATTTTGGGGCACAATAGAGGTATGAGATATAATGAGTGCAAATCCCTGTCCAGAATCATCTGGATCCAACTGATTTCTCCATGTACATAGGCAATTGCTTGGTAAGAGACTGAGTATCTTTTTCCTAAAGATGTAAACAGGGAGGTTGGTGTCTGGGTCAGGATGATGTCCCCACACACTGATAAAAAGTATAAGAAGAAAGTGTCATTGATGGTGCATGGCAGGGACATGCTCCCTGCAGTGGCCACCATAAGACGGATGAACTTTGGGAAATAATACTCAATGGCAGTAAAGAAGGTAGACTATGAAGGTGCCCAAAACAAGAATAAGGTGCACCTCATTTAGTCTCTGGGTACTATAGAGACCCGTCACTGTAGAAACACATTCTCTGCAGACAAATCTGGGCTACCCTGGTCTTACCTGGGACACCTGGGGACACTGAGCTGGTGCTGAGTTACTGACATGAGCCAGCCGTGCAGCTGTGCCCAGCCTGACCCCTCCCCAGCTCATTTGCATGTTCTCAGAGCACATCCTCCTGCCCTGAAGATTTATTAATAGGCTGGACACACTTCGTGCAGGAGTCAGACCCAGTCAGGACACAGCATGGACATGAGGGTCCCCGTTCAGCTCCTGGGGCTCCTTCTGCTCTGGCTCTCAGGTAAAGAAGGAGAACCCTAGCAGTTTTAAGTACTGAAAACCCAGTGTTGTCAGTACTGCCTGGCTATTTAGTGAAGTCTTTCTATAATATGGTAAATAGTATGAATATTTGTGTTTCTATTTCCAATCTCAGGCGCCAAATGTGACATCCAGATGACCCAGTCTCCTTCCTCCCTGTCTGCATCTGTGGGAGACAAAGTCACCATCACTTGCCAGGCAAGTCAGAGTATTAGCAGCTGGTTAGCCTGGTATCAGCAGAAACCAGGGAAAGCCCCTAAGCTCCTGATCTATAAGGCATCCAGTTTGGAAAGTGGGGTCCCATCAAGGTTCAGCGGCAGTGGATCTGGCACAGATTTCACTCTCACCATCAGCAGCCTGCAGCCTGAAGATTTTGCAACTTATTACTGTCAACAGCATAACAGTGCCCCTCCCACAGTGTTACACACCCGAACAAAAACCCCCAGGGAAGCAGATGTGTGAGGCTGGGCTGCCCCAGCTGTTCCTCCTGATGCCTCCATGGGCTGAGAGTGTTCCTCAGATGCAGCCACACTCTGATGGTGTTGGTAGAGGGGAACATGAAGTCAATTCTGCACCTGAATTCTTTTCTCTTTCTCAGCCCCAACTACACAGACATAGCAATGCTTCTCCTGATTTAATAAATACAGAGATCATGACACCTGAGGAGTCTAGTTTACGACTTCAGTTGGAATTCATATAACAGAGAAGAGGCCACTATAGATATTTGAAGTAGGAATTGTCTTAATATGGAGAATTAAACTCTAACCTACTGAATTCTAAATAAAATGTAGAGATGAATCTCTAAATTTAATGTTTCATTTGCAAATAAATATTTGCCAAATGGGGCATACAGGAAAACTCAGTGGTCTTCAGTATGTTGGAAGAAAAAAGAGAAGGTTAGAGTTTTATGAAAAAGGGAAAATGTTACCTGTGGCTCTTTGAGAAAGTTCATTGGCACTAGGAAGGGTTGGGAGCTGGCGAGCTCAGACTGGTAAGCAGTGGTGGACAAAGTGAATCCTAAAATAATATCAAGTTATCTCAGAAGTTGTGGATAAATTTGGTTTCAGGTTACAATAAACCAAAGCAGTGAAGCTTGCAGAGAACTTTGTTACTGAAATACCAGGGATTTGGTGTAGATCCTGCAGCTCACCACACAGAAAGCCAATCACTAAGACAACAAGTATTGCCAAGCAACAGGCTTTAATCAGGTGCTGCAGCCGAGGAGATGGGACGCCATTCTCAAATGTGTCTCCCTGACCAACTAAAATTAGGGGTATACATAGCATGGAAGAAATGTGGGAGAAGAGGAACTAGGGAGGGGTAAGGAAGATAATTTGGTCAACAGGAAGCAGGAGGTCAGTTAGTCAATCATAATGGGTGAAGGGTCTGATGTCTCACTGTCCTGATTCAGTGATATGTAAGTTTCAGCTCCTTTGATAGTATCTGGGAGGCCTGATGGTTGGTTTCCTGAGAAAAGAACTCAGATAAGACAAATTTAACTATCTTGAGTTTTAAGACTGGAGGAGTCAATTTCTATGTTTCTTCAAAAAGCAATAAACATTAGTCCAATGGGATAATAGGGCCTATTTCAATTGCATTCTAGAAACAATCTTTTTCACCCTGAGTGCCTTTCCCCCCTGGTTTCTTGGCTTTGTTGGGTATGTCAAGAATGACCCAATTCCTACGATTAACTTTCACACTACAACCTTTCAAAGTCACGGATACAGTAGCGAGGAAAGTTGATATTAGAAGCGGGATTCTCTGGTGCTCCCTCAGAAACCAGAATGTTTCTGCCCTTGAGGTATGGGCTATCTAACCATGTGGTCCTCAGTCCTGTCTAGAAGCTTAGGAGTGGGGGTGCTGATGCTCTCAACTTCCTACTGCATCTTTCCAGGTTTTTCTCCAGTCCTCATCTCTGTTCCTGTGTCTGTCCTAGGTACCAAGGGAGAATATTGAGTCATCCTTTTCTGTCCAAATCTCATGGGAGGACCTCTTATTGGGTCACTCCGTAGAACACAAGAGAAGCAAAAAAGGATATTTACATAAGTTAAAATGATTTTTCCCCAATGAGGCCATTTATTAAAATTATATTTAAAGCCACATGTTGAAAACACATCCAGCTTTATTTTCTTATTAATGCAAATTTGCATTTGCAAATATTTTCAAGGTTATAAAGGATGAAAACATAATTATTTGTCCATGGAATGATCAAATACCTCTATAATTAAATGGAGTAAACATTTTCTTGAAAATTTGTACTCACTGAAATAAAGGACTATATTTTAAATATCTGAAGCTATGTTAGAAATTATTGGACTTAAATTCAACTGTGCAGTTTGGTTTGGGATGTTCACTCCTGTGACCTGCCACAAGAATCTTGTGTCATGTGTAGTCACTGCTATTCAGCTTTGTCCTCAGACAATTGATATCTATAGGCTGAAGATGAGCTCTGTGTCCTGCAGAGGAACCACTCAGCTGAGCCCTTCCTTGATCAGTCAGATGATTGTGAACATGAGCATCCATGAACTTGAAAACAAGTATTTACTGTTATCAGCCACTGAGTTGTGTATTTAGCAAGTTATAAATCATTAATGCATAAAAGCTTACTGATACAATATTTACACCTCTACCTATATTTACACATAGTTATTTTTCTTGAATTGGTGGTTTAAATGTGAATATTCAGTAATCAAATTATAAAGTTATTAAAAGAAAATTAAAGACAAAATTAAAACTAATTAGTATTTCAATAAAAAATTAAAATTTACCTTATTTATGAAAAAGTATGCATACATGTATATAAGATACATAGAAGTGAATATATATGTTTTTGATAATATGTTGGCTACTATATATATTGAATGTATAATATTGAATATATATTTGTATTTAAGTACATTTATTCTATCATCTATGCAATATATGCATATTTATAAAATTCTTATCTAAATTAAATACATTTAAAATTTTTTGTAACATTCCATAAAATAATGCTATTCTGGACCACATATAGTTCTTACTCTTGCTACAGAAAATTTCTTTGTAGCCTTTATTTTTACAATTCTACCAAATGCTAGTCCCTACCTAAAATATTTTTCAAACTCAGTAGAGCTCCAAGAGTAGGACTAGACCAAATTTTGACTAATGTTGAATTCATGGCATCCTATGAAAGTCTCCATTATGTTCATGCCCACAATGATGATATTCCAAATAGAGTTCTCACAACAATGGATGCTGGTAGGAATCACATCAGTGCCATTGTCAAGAAAGCCCTGGAAATGTAAAAACCATAACAATGAGTAAACTGCAAGGGTTACATCTGATGATCACATTACAATGATAACAGTGTTGGGGTGATCATACCCAACACCAGGTCATAGCGGTGACAATGTCCGGCAGAGGCAAAGGATTGAGAAAAAGACAGTTTGAGAGAGAAATGTAGGCACCAGGGACCATCGCTAGTGTATGGAGGCTGCGAAGGCCCCAAGCTCTGGGAGCCCATGCTATTTATTGGTAATCCAACAAAGAAACAGGTGGTGAGAATGTGGAGGTCAAAAGGACACATTGCATTATGCATATGATTTACACCTGTGATGGTTTAGCATTTGCTCTGCTAGTTGAGATAATAGAGAGTAGGTTTTTTTAAGATACAATCGATAAGATAAGATACAGTTCAAGATACAATCGATCCTGGGAGAGCAAGGAGCCAGCAAGTGTAGACACATTCCAGAGCCATAAGCCCAAGATTTTATCCAAGCCACAAGGGATTTTATGTCCTGGGCTTACATTATGGTGCGTCAGGGTGGCCTTCCACCCTTTAGCACAGAGTATGTTCCAGAGGCCACAAAGGGTTTTAGACCCTGGACCCCAGACATGTTCCAAGACTCTTTTACATTATGTCAGACATGCAAGCCCTGCCTCAGCTTCTCCCGACATTGAGCTTTTCCCAACATAACAACAATGTAATAATATTGGCTGTTGGTTTTGACAGATCATCAGGCCAGCAAAGAAATGCAACAAAATGATTGCAGACAAAGTGATTCTGTAAGAGCTATGACTAGACATTTCAAATATGAGCCAAAATTTTAAAAAATGCTTTCCCAGTGAATATTAGTTGAAATGCCATTAATGAGCAGGGGGCTTTTAATAATGAGGATGATTCAACACATGGACTTCAGTCAGCCACCTTTCCCAGCTTTCTCAGGTAGTCTCATGAATGAATGGAGGTCCCTGTGGGGACTGAACAGTATGAATTTCAACTAACTGAGACTTAAAGGGCTACTGGCTCTTCTGAACACCCAATTTGCCAAGAAGAATGACCCCTCCTGAACCCCTAACATTGTACCACACATGAAGGCTCAGACTAACAGCTGGTGTTGGCTGACACTAGTAGACCTCATGTAAAATGAGGAGGGCACTGGTTATTTTCGTATATATGAATTTGCCTTTATTTTTGGTTATATTTCTGCATAAATATTATTTGAAGATTTTCCAAGTGCTTTCATCAGAGTCAGGAAATTATTCTGTAATATGGCTTTGGATCAAGCAACTTATTAACTTCAAAAAAAGTGAAAAAAGTATAGCTCATGCTCCTGTCATGTGCACAGGTGCAGCTTTCCCTATAGACAGGGAAAAACTCATTATTAGTCAAGCAAAGCTGGCACACAAACCCTTGTGCTAGTGAATTGCTATGCTGTCAGATGTGGTAGAGGCTCTGAAACACTAACCATGATTGGTGCTTTTACTCCCATAAACAGAATATTTATATCTTGAAAATGAGCTGTAGACTCATCACTGTTATGCCAACTGAACAACTTGAAATACTCTATTTCTATTTAGTCAGGGCTGTGGTTTTCTGGTTGATGGTTCCTAATCTAAAAGGTAGAATGACAATTATTCCATGAAATTGGAAGAAATGATATGATAAGCATGTGACCATTTAGAATTAATGCAATATGGGATAAGTTGTCAACACAGGGTGTTAGAGTATGTGCTGGGGCCATAGATCTAGCCCATATAAAGCAAGAACAAATAAAATTGATTTTACATATTTTAGAGATGAAGTACAGAAAATATGGACTCTAAGGGACCTTCTGGAATGTTTCTATTTATTGCCATTTCCACTGGTAAAACTCAGAGAAGATTTCACCAGTCATCAGGATGAAGTTCTAGGGATCACAGTCATGTGAAGCATTCCCTGCACTTGGATCCCCAGTGAGGCAAAGGGAAGATGAAACGCATAGTGGGATATGGAGTATAAACACCAGGGAGAGCCTCCTGGTCAGCTTAAACGTTGAAAAGTGTATTTATTTTTTCTCTTTAGTTTTATCACTGAATCAGTTGGATCTAAGAAAAGCGATTATGGCTGGTTAGGCAGAAAGGTGTTTATTATAATGAATTAAATGGACTGAAAACATTTGTGGAAACCAAAGAGGCAGCTCAGGCAACTCCAGATACTCCTTTTGCTATTCCTTGATCCTCTCCCTGCCCCATGTTTTCCACAGTCAAGAAGGATACTCCTATGTTGATAGAAACCTGGCAAGTGAAGTGTGCCCATAGGACTGTGCTGGCTGGCTGTGACCCTGACCAGGAAAATGAGCATATTTGAGTGAGACCAGGTACTTCCCCTCCCTCATCTCAACCCAAAAGCACTCTGGAGTAACACAGCTGATGGGCATTCTTCCCCACATCTCTGACTTAGGAAACCAAGGACATGAGGAGTAGCCTTTCCAGACTCTACTATAGAGAAAGTTTTGCCAGAAACTAGAGAATAAAATAAACATGAAAGAAGCTGGTGATAATAACAAAATGTGTCATTCATATATGTATTTTAAATAAGTTAATCTTTTCTATATACCCTTTCTTTAAAAAAAATTCAAAGTACTATTTTTAGCCACCTTTGCAATTTAGGCCAAAAATTAAATAATAAGTAGACACATTAATGACTCATGAGAGAAGAATATTTTTTCCTAGAAGGTGTTGGTCTGAACAGATTGGGGTTTCTCCCACATTCTGAGGAGCACAATGTTATGTTGGTACCATGATGTTCTTTGTAAAGGAAATCTTTATGTTGGGTTGTAGCATGTTGCTGTTGATACTAGTAATGCCTGGAAATTCAAGTGTAGAAAGATGTGTATTTATGATAGAAAGCCACACAGTGGACTTGGGCAGAAATAACCCCTGTACCCGTGAAAACAGATGAATCTTCATGAGACTGAAATGAAGATGTCATCAACACAGGCAGGTCTGCAGAGAGAGGGGTCAGATCTCCAGTAGTTGATTAGTAGAGCTGCTGTCCTTCTGGGGTCAATAGTGAGAAGAGCTGCTCTCTTTTCTGCGGGAGACAGCTTGAATGTTGAGTCAAAGGCAGCAGGAGCTCCTGCCAGCCTGCCCCAGAAGTACCATTCCTGGAATTGATCCACAGGCTTTGCCTGGAGCCTGTTCCTTAAGGCTTTTCAACACTTTGCAAGGAATTTAATATCCTCTAGTAAATCCTTTTATGCTTCATGGATTTGACATTTGCAACAGGGAATATACACTGTTTACAGTGACATCATTCACAGCCTCCTTTTTTCTGGCTAAATATAATGCTTTCCAGGTGGATCTACCAGAGGAAGCCAATGTGAACAACAATCCATGTGAACAACAATCCACCAAAAATGCAAGACAAATAAGCTCGGGAAAGCCACTGGGTTCTCATGTAGCTGCACTGTCCCCTGGTACAAAATGGGAGAGTGTAAAATTCTTAGTTCCACCATCAGAGAGACGGCCTAGTGTGACCTTCTCAGCATAGTAAGTCAGTATTTATAGACATTTAAATACTAACACCTTTAACACCATAATACAAGCAAAAGTAGAAAAGAAAATAAATTGGACTACATAAAAATGTAAAATGGGCATCAAAAAACAGAGCACAGTGAAAATGCAACATGTGGAATAGAAGAAAATATTTATAAATCATATCTCTGATAAAGGGTTAATAATAGCTACTATATAAAAATAAGTTCTATATGTCAACATTAAAATACCTGATTAAAAATGAGAAAAGGACATGAATTGACATTTCTCTGAAGAATATTCTTTAGAGATAATTAGATAACTAGCATAGGAAAAAATACTTAACATTATTACTCCTTAGAAAAATAAAAACAAAACGCACCTCACACCTATCAGGACTTTTTTTTCTTCCAATAGAAAATGACCAGTCTTGGTGAGAATTTAGGGAATTGGAACTCCCGTGGACACTGCTGTGGTTATATAAAGGCCTCACCTGCTGTGGGAAACCAGATGGTGATCCCACAAAGAATTAATAATGGGAATAATATATAATTCAGCAATTCCACTTTTGGATATATACCCAAGTAATTAAAGACATAAATTTGAGGAAATATTTGTATACCCACATTCAGAACCGAATTATTCACAAGAGTCCAAAGCTAGAAGCAACTCAAATGTTCACAAAGGAGGGAACTGGTAACCCAAATGTGGTATATACATACAATAGCATATTATTTAGCTTTTAAAAGGGAAATTCTGACACGTGCTACAACATGGATGTAACTAGAGGACATCACACTAAGTGAAATAAGCCAGTCACAAAAAGATTACTGAGTTGTGATTTCACTTTGGTATTTGCAGAATAGTTTCCATTTGTCTTGAATCAACCCAATCCTCTTTCCTTTCTTGCTTGTAGTCTTCTGGAATAACTGTAGAATGTTCTGGAAATGTATCATCTTGACATTGGGCATGATTGACCAGAACAGCCTGGGTTCCGTTTCTGTCCCTACTAGAAATAGGAATTTCTTCAACACTCTAGCCCAGTGTGTCATGTGATTCTAAGACACAAAACACAGGGTGGGCTGCATTCCAGGGCCCCTCAGCTGCAGTCCTTGTGGAGTATGCGTGGTCTAGAGTTGATCAGGCCCTGGCAGCTTTGTGCTTTCTCTGGCTGACTCTCTATAGGTAGTAATCCACTTCATGTAACTGGTTGTGCATGGGTGTTGTGTCTCACTAGATTTGGGTAAGTCGGCAACCAGTGCACAGCAAACCTTCTTGGCAAAATTGGTGCAGTGAGAATGTTGGATTCGAGAGAACCATGGCTTATTGGTGAAGCTGGAGGAACAATACTCTCCAGTACCTGGCTCAGGACAGAGACATCAGCCTGGTAATGCAAGGCCTGGACATGCAAATGGATGTTTAATGAGGAGGGAGGATAAATGGGACATGGTGAGAGGCAGTGTTTGATGTGGCAGTGAGTCAGTGGAACAGCGGAGAAGCAGGACTGCAAGAGAGAGCACGAGATGGCACTTTATGAGAAGATGGACACGTTGATCAGCAATGGGCAAGACAGCTATCGGAGATGTGGCAAGACAGTGATCAGTGAGAGAGGGCGAGATGGTGATCAGCGCTACAGCCATCAAAGTTACAGGGTTGCTAACATTGCAGAGCTGTTAACACTGTCCAAATGCTGTTTTAAGAGCCATCATCTTTCCTGACAGGCAGTGGAGCTGAGCGGATGGGTAAGTGGCCACAGAGCCACTGCTTCATGCAGGCCAGCCACTCCATGCTCCAGTTCCCCCGCCGGACCCCAACCCACCCAAGCTGGGGACCCTGGAGAGATCTTCATGCAGGCCCCACGTTAGAGACTGCTTGGCACCATTTTGGCTCCTGCACACCTGTAAGGGTCCCCTCTGCCCACCTGCCCCATATCAGATATCCAGGGAATCAGGCCTTGGGCTAGATAGTCCATTTGAAGTCCCCCATAGCACACCTGACGACATCCTTGTTGCTCCTTCCCTTAGTCATTTTTCCTCAAATGTCATTTTATTTATCCATCAGCTGTTTCATCTTATTTTCTGCCCCGATATATGTGTTTGCTTTGCAGTTTTGGCTTTGGCTCGCTGCTAATTAGGTTTGTGCAATTGTTTAAGGCAGGACACTTGGTTGTAAGAATTCTCCTGTTCTGTTGACTCTAAGAAGCCAGAGTCACATTGTTCTATGGTCACAACCAGACCTTTGGGGCTCACTGTTGGCCACCCCACTGAGGCTCCAGGATTTCCTGCACTGGTCAGCCCCTGGATACTCCAGGATTTCCTGCCATTTGGTGTGGCGACACTCCTAGGCTGATACTCAGGTACTGTGGGATTCAGCATTTGGTATTGTTGGCCACTCCCTGGATGCTCCCGGGTTTTCAGCATTGACATTCCTCCTAGGATTGTGGATTGGAGCCTCACCCTATGGGAATCTTCGTTTGCCTTCTCTTGTTTTCTGCCCTAAAGGTATCATTTTCCATAACGCACTTTGTTTTCTTATTGTCACTTTATTTACACTTTTTCTTCTACATTTTATTTAATAAAAATACTGCTTTAAGGCCGAGCATGCTGGCTCACACCTATAATCCCAGCACTTTAGGAGGCAAGGTGGGCGGATCATTCGAGGTCAGGAGTTCAAGACCAACCTGACCGACACAGTGAAACCTGTCTCTACTAAAACTACGAAAAAATGAGCTGGACATGGTGGTGCATGCATGTAATCCCAGCTACTTGGGAGGCTGAGACACAAGAATTGCTTGAACCCAGGAGGCGAAGGTTGCAGTGAGCTGAGATCGCACCACTGTATTCCATCCTGGGTAAAAGAGTGACACCTTCTCTCAAAAAATAATAACAATAAATAAAAATTAAAATATAAAAATAGTGCTTTAGTCATATTTTGTTCACTAACAAATGCTTGTAATCCACTTTCATAACGACTTACTACCTCTTCCTACACCTTCTATGCAGGAAGTGGAAATCTGAGATGAGAACAATGATGGCCCAGTCACTTTCTAGAAAATGGTCTGCATATTGAAACTGGGTTTTCTTAAGTTACTGATTTCCTAAATTGTAGAAAATTTTGTTTTTGAGGCTGGGTACGTTGGCTCACGCCTGCCTCCCAGCACTTTGGGAGGCCGAGGAGGGTGGATCATTTGAGGTCAGGAGTACAAGACCAGCCTGGCCAACATGGTAAAACTCCATCTCTACTAAAAATACAAAAATTAGCCAGGCGCAGTGGTATGTACCTGTAATCTTAGCTATTCGGGAGACTGAGGCAGGAGAACAGCTGAAACCTGGGAGGTGGAGGTTGTGGTGAGCCAAGATCGCGCCACCGCACTCCAGCCTGGGTGATAGAGTGAGATTCTATCTCGGGGGGAAAAAAAAAAAGTTAAACAGAAAATTTTGCCTTTGATTTGATAATGAGTTTCTTTTAAAACTTCTGAGATTCATGTCTTACAGATTCAACTGTTGTGTTTTGCTGCTTTCAGCTTGTTCTTCCTTTAAAAAGGCCTGGGATCATTGCTGTCTCCTTTTGCTTCTTCATCAGCTGCTGTGACTTTTTCTTTTTTATTTATTTATTTATTATTATTATACTTTAAGTTCTAGGGTACATGTGCATAACATGCAGGTTTGTTACATATATATACTTGTGCCATGTTGCTGTGCTGCACCCATTAACTCATCAGCACCCATCAACTCGTCATTTACATCAGGTATAACTCCCAATGCAATCCCTCCCCCCTCCCCCCTCCCCATGATAGGCCCTGGTGTGTGATGTTCCCCTTCCCGAGTCCAAGTGATCTCATTGTTCAGTTCCCCACTATGAGTGAGAACATGCGGTGTTTGGTTTTCTGTTCTTGTGATAGTTTGCTAAGAATGATGGTTTCCAGCTGCATCCATGTCCCTACAAAGGACACAAACTCATCCTTTTTTATGACTGCATAGTATTCCATGGTGTATATGTGCCACATTTTCTTAATCCAGTCTGTCACTGATGGACATTTGGGTTGATTCCAAGTCTTTGCTATTGTGAATAGTGCCGCAATAAACACACATGTGCATGTGTCTTTATAGCAGCATGATTTATAATTCTTTGGGTATATACCCAGTAATGGGATGACTGGGTCATATGGTATATCTAGTTCTAGATCCTTGAGGAATCGCCATACTGTTTTCCATAATGGTTGAACTAGTTTACAATCCCACCAACAGTGTAAAAGTGTTCCTATTTCTCCACATCCTCTCCAGCACCTGTTGTTTCCTGACTTTTGAATGATCGCCATTCTAACTGGTGTGAGATGGTATCTCATTGTGGTTTTGATTTGCATTTCTCTGATGGCCAGTGATGATGAGCATTTTTTCATGTGTCTGTTGGCTGTATGAATGTCTTCTTTTGAACCTCCAGTTCTGACTGTTGGTGCAGCCTTATGCTAAAGGGTTTTGTCTTAGAGGTCTGTGGAAGCAATGTTTTCCCCCAGCATAGTTTTATTCTAGGTACTTGGTTTTTTAACATGTATAACCTTGCTTGGGGCTTTCTTTTTTATTTTATACAGCTTTAAAAAATATATATATATTCTTTGAGATGGAGTCTCAGTCTGTCACCCAGGCTGCAGTGCAGTGGTGCCACCTTGGTTCACTGCAACCTTCACCTCTTGGGTTCAAGCGATTCTCCTGCCTCAGCCTACCTACCGAGCAGCTGGGACTACAGGCACGTGCCACCACGCCCAGCTGATTTTTTTTTTATTTTTCGTAGAGATGGGGTTTCACCGTGTTAGCCAGGATAGCCTCTATCTCCTGACCTCATGATTTTCCTGCTTAAGGGCTAATGAGTGCCTCCAACCTCCACATTGTCTGGCCTAAAATATTTAATTGGCTGTAAATTTTTTGATTCCAAACCCCTTGGCCAAAGGAACTACCAAAGAAACGTAATAAAATCTAATTAAGGCCATATGGGAAACAGGGAGTCAGACACACTTTGCTCAACCCCTATTTGAAATGTAGGCTAGGTTCAAAAGGCCTTTTAAAATTATGAAAATAAAATAGTGCCCTTTACACAAAAGAAAATAGTAGCTCCTCTGTTTAACCAGACTTAGTCTCACTAAAAACTTAAAGAGAAGGAATTGACTGGGTGCAATGGCTCATGCCTGTAACCTCAACACTTTGGGAGGCTGAGGTGGGTGGATCACGTGAGGCCAGGAGTTCAAAACCAGCCTTGCCAACAGAGAAAAACCACATCTCTACTAAAATTACAAAAAATTACCTGGGCATCTAGGTACACGCCTGTAATCCCAGCCACTCAGGAGGCTGAGGCATGAAAATAGCTTGAAACCAGGAGGCAGAGGTTGCAGCAAGCCCAGCCGAGATTGTGTCACTGTACTCCAGCCTGGGCAACAGAGCGAGACTCTCTCTCAAAAAACAACAGCGAAGTATTCCCCCAAGAATCAATAATAACCAGAATAAAGGGGCCCTTATCAGATATTCTTAATTACTCTAACTACTGTTAGGCTTCAGGAAGTCACTAGTTGGGTACAGCTGTCCAGGATTAAACCTGTTTCTTATGAGGTCCTGTAGGCACGAAAAGTGGACACCACAACCTCCGTTTATAAAACCTAGAAAACTTAAGGCTGCTGTTTTGCAAACACATAGATTAATAATGTGGTTCTGTGGGTGGACATAGGAGCATTAATTTTTCTCTCTCTTCCAATTATAATTTTCCTGTTTAATCTCCTAGTAAAGTTCATATCTTCTAAACTTCTAAATTTCATGTAAAGATGATACGGTCTGTCAAAATCTTCCAATCCATTCTGTCTTCTGACCCCACAAATGAAAGCATCCTGCCACTGGGTCCCTTAGTTCAGGTACCAAAGATTTTTACTCCTCAAATGCTAGGGAAGGCCTGTACCCATAAAGCCAGCAGGAAGCACTTACAGAAAATGGACTCTGCTCTTCTGCAGTCCCCTTAAGATTAAGGAGGAGTATCTAATCTCTGAGGGGCAATGAGATAGGAGATAGATGGGACTCAACCCAGGACCAGATTGAAGACTGACTGACACAAGGAAGAGACACTGGAAGCACCTGTCCATAAGACATGCCCACCAGGGTCATATCAGTTTACCATTGCCATGGCAACACCTGAAAGTTAATGTCCATCTTCTAGCTACTTCTGAATAACCTACTCCTTAATTAGCATGTCATTAAAAGAGGGGATAAATACGACTGTAAAACTGCCCCTGCGCTGCTGCTCCTGGCACACTGCCTGTGGGGAGCTCCACTCCACAAGAGCAGTCACAGAGCTGTAACCGCCACCTCGGTAAAGCCGTTTCCTTCCACCACCCGCTTACGCTGCGCTCCTTCCTGAGGGAGGCCAAGAACCTGCCCTGCACCACTTTTGTCAAGTTAGTTGTCAAAAACTACTCATAATATCCTCTCTTTAATTATTTTACTCTTATAGGCTGTGTAATGACTTTCTCCTTTCCATTTGCCATATTGTGTTTTGTGTCCTTTTTCTTTCCCTCTTCTTTATACACCCTTCATCAAGTACTCACAGGCTTCAATTCAGTTCTTTCTTGTGGAAGTATGGCTCATGAGAAACGCTGATTCTTCTGGGTATGAGGCCATTCACCGTTTTCATATGTAACACTGTAAAAAGTACTGTGACATAAGCCTCCACTTCACAAACTGACCACTGTCAAGCATCATCTCCCAACCAATAGAAATTATTTGTTCCTCACTAGTTCACATAGGAGTAGAAATCTCAAGTCTAAATGGTGGATTTGCACTTTACCACTTGGTGTATTCAAGAAGATGAATAATATTAATACATCAGTAGGTCCGGGCACAGTGGCTCAAGCCTGTAATCCCAGCACATTGGGAGGCCGAAGCAGGCAGATCACCTGAGGTCAGGAGTTTGAGACCAGCCTGGCCAACATGGCAAAACTCCATCTCTACTAAAAATACAAAAATTAGCCAGGTGTGGTGGCACATGCCCATAATCCCAGCTACTTGGGAGGCTGAAGCAGGAGAATGGCTTGAACCAGGGAGACGGAGGGTGCAGTGAGCCAAGATCATGCCACTGTACTCCAGCCTGGGTGACAGAGCAATACTCTATCTCAAAAACAACAAAAAAATCAGTAGCTTTGAATTTTAAACATCCTTTTGACAAGAAACTCATCATTCTTTCTGTCTAAAATAATGTTCTGATGCTTTCAAGAATGAGCCTGGTTTGATGCCTCACTCTCCAACATGATAGAAGTGTGGCATAAATCTATGAAAAACCCTATTTCCCTGTGTCTACAAGAACTACCTTTGATTGAAAACTTCTTCCCTTCCTCTAGTCTTTTCTTCTACACCGAGCTCTGTTTAATCTGTGACACAAAACAATACTTGTCAGGAAAGAATCTGGAAAGAGCAAACGACTTCTAAGAGGTTTCAGAGATTCCTGCACCACCATCTGTCCATCTCTAGAGGGGGTTGTGAGTATGAGGCAGAGCAGAGCTTGTAAATCTAACTGCTTTCACTCCCACTGTATTTCCTAACAACAGCAACCACAGCAACAGCCATAACATCACAGGACAAACGTCTACTACTTCCAAAGCTTTTATCTCAGTAAATCTTCTCTCCATGTATCTCAGGCAGCTAGAATATTTGATACTCATACAAATAGTACTGTAGCTTTTTGTTCATAATTGGAAAAGCAGACAAGACCCAATGTAATACAGGCATTCCTTAAACCAGGTACCATTCAGTTTTGGATATCACTGCACACATATACCCAGCATACGTCCAATATATGTGTAAAAATCCATGAAGCAAGACTTACAATCGCTGGTGTTTTCTATTGTGTTGTATTTTCCTCTTATGTCATCTTTTCCTTTTTGTCATTAAAAAAAATCTGTTCAAGTCAGTCTAAATTAATTATTGAATCACAAGTAGATAAAATCATTTATCTGATAACACCTTGACCCAATGAATATGTTTCTTTGTAAGACAGAGCCCTCATTTCCAAGATAGCAAGGCTGACATAATTATACTGGAGCAAGCCCACAAGTAATGGTGGTAGCTTTGCCTTATTGTCAGCCCTGGGGCAAGAATTAGACAAAAGATAACAAGGTAGAATAAAGATTACATAAGAACGAAGGACAGCAACAGGACATGGTTATCTTTGATAGGGTAACATTTTGATAATAGATGATGAGTAGTAACGCCTTAGACAGGGATGGGTGGGAATGATTGAACGTCTGAGTACTTTAGCACAGATTAAGAACAAATCATTGGGATTTTAAGAGTGCGTACAGTCAGTGAAGAAAAAGCCCTAGAATTTAATTTCTGGATAAAACATTCTTAGATTATATTTAAGAATACTGTCCATACTAAGCAAGTGTATTTATGATAATGGTGATGACTGTAGTGCTGAATATTTAAACAATAAAAACAAAATTAATCATCACATGCACAACGTCCTGAATACTATTGTAAATATTTTATCTTATTTTATTTAAACTGTCAACTGTACTGTAAGGTAGGTACAATTATTGTCACAGTTACACAGATATGGAAACTGAGACACAGAGAAGTTGAGTTGCTTGGTTAATTTCAAGCAATCGGCAAGCCATGGAGCATCTACATCAGAGCCTGCCAGGACATGTGACTGTAAACAGAAGTTTTAACTTTTTAACTCAAAGAGGGTATGTGTCTGGGTTAATGGAAAGCTTCAGGACCCTCAGAAAACATTATTAACAAGCAAATGAAAGGTGTATCTGGAAGATTAAATTCTACCAGAGTCTTCATTTCAATGGATCCAATAGTGAACTTAGGGAGATGACTGGGCATATTGAGGATAGGACGAGAGAAATGAAAACACAGCCTTCTATATTATTCTTAACAGGCTTGTACCAAACATCATCTGGGTGAATTGGGGTGACTGAAGAGAAGAAAGACACAGGAGTGAAATTCTGTGAGCACAAGGGGGAAGTTCTACACTCAGACTGAGCCAACAGACTTTTCTGACCTGACAACCAGGGAGGCGCAGGATGCTCCGTGCAGAGAGGAAGAAGCAGGTGGTCCGGGCAGCTGGTAGCCCAGCTCCCACCCCAGCTGCTTTGCATGTCCCTCTCAGCTGCCCTACCTTCCAGAGCCCATATCAATGCCTGGGTCAGAGCTCTGGGGAGGAACTGCTCAGTTAGGACTCAGAGGGAACCATGGAAGCCCCAGCACAGCTTCTCTTCCTCCTGCTACTCTGGCTCCCAGGTGAGGGGAACATGAGGTGGTTTTGCACATCACTGAAAATTCCTACCACCTCTGCTCAGCATCAAATACAATTAAAATTCAATGTAGATCGACAAGTTTGGCACTACTCAAAGATAGTGGGTTTGATCTAGATTACATGAGTGTATTTCTGTTTTCTTTCCAATCTCAGATACCACCGGAGAAATTGTGATGACACAGTCTCCAGCCACCTTGGCTTTGTCTCCAGGGGAAAGAGCCACCCTCTCCTGCAGGGCCAGTCAGAGTATTGGCAGCTACTTATCCTGGTACCAGCAGAAACCTGGGCAGGCTCCCCGGCTCCTCATCTATGGTGCATCCAGCAGGGCCACTGGCATCCCAGCCAGGTTCAGTGGCAGCGGGTCTGGGACAGACTTCACTCTCACCATCAGCAGCCTGGAGCCTGAAGATGTTGCAGTTTATTTCTGTCAGCAGGATAGTAACTGGCCTCACACAGTGATTCAACCTGAAACAAAAACCTCAACAAATCATCAGTGTTTACTGATTACACCAGCTGCTTCCTTTACTGACAGCTAGTGTGGTGGCCACTCAGTTTTAGCATCTCTGCTCTATTTGGATATTTTGTGGTTCTAAAAAAAAAAATCCTTGAAAAATTTGCACTTTGATTCTTGGACTCTCTTCAACTGAGGCACCAGAATTCCAGGTTTCCAGAAATAATGTCTCACTGTATGAATCCTTAAATAGCCCCAGTGGTGCTTCACTTTCCCAGTAGAAGTAGCTCTGTGCATGTTGCACTGCTCCATTCAAATTCTACAACATTCTAAGTAGTAGAAAATTCTATTTATTTATGTAAATAGTTGACTCAGTAAAAGGTGTTCATGCGAAGATACTACCATGGCTGAATAAATCCCATTCTTTTTCTTTCTTCAGGCTATCAACATTTCAGTGGCAATTGGTTATTGTGAAAACTTTTGCCATTAAAAAGTGAACTAAATTATTTCTTCAATTTTCTTTAAGGTTCAGTAGTTTGTAAAAGGATTAAAGTCTGTAAAAATAAAGTACATACTAGAAAAGGACTATTCCTAATGACGTCTGCAAATGACCAAGTAGAAGGAGGGATAGAAGCCGTTGTATTCATTATTTTTCTCCAAGACTTCCTTCCAAAAGGGATTTCATTGATCATATTCATTTATTATGTCAATAAAACATGTTGACATTATGTAACATCTGCTATGAAGCACTGAGGATACATCTTATCTGTATTATTCTTGCCAAAAATTAATGCTGTGAATTAAATCAAGAGTAAACATCATGCAAACTCAATTGGGAAGACATTCTTCAACATAACTGGCCAGTAACCTTCAAAAGTTTCACGGCCGTGAAGGAGAAACAAAAGTGAAAAACTGTCATGGATTTAAAGATATTAAGGACAAGATGACCAAATAAAATAAAGAAACTTGAATTTTATCTTGTAATATAAAACAAAAATGACATTAATGGGAAAATCAGTGAAATCCATATGGTATTTTAAAGGAGTTAACTAATAACATTATATCTATGTTCATCTCATGGTTGTGATACTTACACTGTGGTTATGCATGATGCTGACATTAGAGCAAGGTGGAGGAGGAGTCTATGTGAAGCATCTTTGCTATATTTTTAAAATTTTAAGTTTAAAAGTATTTCTAAATAAATTAAAAACTCATACAGACACACAAGAATCTAAAATATAAGAAAAAGGTGTTTTTTAAAAAGTCCACAAGTTTCCTCCTATTTTGCACCTTTTCCTATGTCTGATTCTCATCTCGATTAAAGACAGTCATAGCTCTCATTATGTGGAGTGTAATCACTAATTTGCTCAGTTCTAAGAAGGCAACTTAAAAATTGATAGTGTGTTCCTTCATGACTGTGAAATCTAGGGATCAGGGTTCTCTATTTGTGAAGACCTTGGTTTCTCTTTAAACGTGGGGTGCAGAGTTCAATCTCTCCGATGCAAAATTATTTGTGTTAGTCCTTAACCTTATTCCACTTCAGTGTGGCTATTATGTTCATTTAAATGTATTTGAGAAGGCATCTCTGTTTATGGCATCACAAAGAGTTTAATACATCTTCTCTGCAAAAATCAACAACGGACACACATACAAATGTAAAGCTAAAAATTAAAGCTATTTCAGCACTGAAAATTAGCAAAGCATAAAATAATTAAAGATGTATATTCTTGATAGAAAAAAGAAGTAATAGTGTTTTGAGTAAGGACAGAAAAAGTCTGTAGCCTGTTGCCTGTGACAGCACCCTTCTACCCCCAGCTCAGTCAGCATGATTACAGAACTGAAGCTTTACCAATATGAGCATAGCAAATAAAACTAGCAGCTTGCTGCCAAAGGGGGTGGACTTGAGTAAAGCCAAGGGGTGGAGTAAACTTCTTCAGTGTTTCCAGTTAAACATGGAGAACTTTATAAAAAATAAACAGAAAAAGCCCACAGCTTTGCTAGTGCAAGATGGTGCCTTGTGTGGGACACGTAGCACATCTGCTGACAGGAAATAGCAGATTTCTGGATAAGACAGAGCCATATTGCTGAAACAATCTCTGCACACATTCCTGGTGACTTAGAAGCTATATATTCTAGGGATGAGACCCAGGAGTGCCTGGTGCAAAGTAAAACCAGAGGGAGGTAAAAACTAGCTGCATTTTGCTTGTGTTTTCTAAACTACACACAGATGGATTGACAGCAGATAGATTTATAAGCTCCAGATATTTGAGCAAAACTTCTCAAATCCTTGTTGACCACTAAGCTGTGCAGATACATGTGTGGTTCCTATAAATTCAAACTAAAGATTAATATTAAGAATAAAAAGAAGCAGAGATATCAGTGGTCAAACACCACATGAGATACAGATTTTTCAATATCAAGCATTGAAAATACATTTAATATATCTAATCCATTCAATATTACAGCCCAACCTACCCTATCTTAAATGTGCTCAGAACACTCACATTAGCTTACAGCTGGGCAACATTATCTAACACAAAGCTTATCTTACAATAAAGTGTTGAATATCTTAGGTAATTTATTGGATACTGTACTGAAAGAGAAAATAGAATAGTCATAGGAATACTAGAAGTACTATTTCTACTTGAATGCATATCACCCTCACACCATCTCAAAGTCAAAAAACTATAACTCCAACTCCCATAAGTCAGGTACTATCCATATGTTCAGACAAGTAACTAAGAAGAAAATTTTAAAATGCTGAGAAAAATGAAGCAAATTCAAGGCCTGACATGGTGGCTCAAGCCTGTAATCCCAGTACTTTGAGAGGCTGATACAGAAGCATCACTTGAGGCCAGGAGTTTGAGACCAGGCTGTGCAAAACAGTGACATCCTTGTCTTTACAAAATTTTTTTAAAAAAATAGCAGAGAGTGGTGGCATTCACCTACATCCCAGCTTCTCAGGAGAATGAAGCTGGAGGATCACTGGAGCCCAAGAGGTCGAGACTGCAGTGAGCTATGATCACACCGCCACATTCCAGAGTAGGTGACAGAGTGAGACCCTGTTTCTAAACAAATTTAAATTTAAATTTAAAAAACCGATAATCTAAAGAGAGATACTGTAATATATTATCAAAAATGTACAGTTTACAGTTTAAAAAATCCTGGAAAAAAACAGAGAAGTATGATCTATATTGTAGGAACAAAAATAAAGCAACTACAATAACAGCAACAGAAAACAGTCAATGAAGGCTGATTCTAACTTTTCCTAAATATTGACTTTAGGAAAGACTACAAAGCAGTTAATATGCAGATGTTCAAATAGTTATTTTTAAAACTATGATCATTGACATAAAAAATAAAATATTATAAAAAGATTCAGCAAATAGGGCCTCAAGAAAAGAAATGGGAAGTATTAAAAAATGGACAAATAGAAACTCTAGAAATGAAAAGTACAATGATCCAATTTAAATATTTATTAGCTAGGTCTAATTGCAATTTGAGATGGCAGAACAATCAGTTAACTTGAAAATAGAGGAGTAGAAATTACTGAGTCTAAAGAAAATGTTTAGAAAAAATGGTAGAAGATTTCAGGGATTTAGAGCTCAGAGTAAAAGATACCAACAAATATATAATGAGAGTCACAAAGAAGGAGAGACAGAGAAAGTGACTGAAAAAGTATTTGGAGAAATAATGACAAAAACTTTTTAAAATTAATAAAAAAAATTCTTAGATGAAAAATTTCAGTAAAATCCTTTTAGATAATCAGTAGAAATTTATAACTGAACTCATTATATTAAATTTTTGAAAGACAAAGAGAAAATCTTCATTGCCTCAAGAATGAAAGCAGACACTATATACAGAGAAACAACATAGCCATTGGCTAAGTTTTCGTCAAGACCAATAGTGGATAGAAGCAGTGAAATGACATATTTAAATGCTGAAAGGAAAAAAAAAAAAGGCAACCAGGAAATCTATATCCAGTGAAAATATCCTTTGAATCTAAAGAAAAAAAAAAAATAATAAATTCTTTAATAAACAAATTAGATTCATTCATAGCAGCTATGTCTTTTAAGATATTTGACAGGGCCGGGCGCGGTGGCTCACGCCTGTAATCCCAGCACTTTGGGAGGCCGAGGAGGGCGGATCACAAGGTCAGGAGATCGAGACCATGGTGAAACCCCGTCTCTACTAAAAAATAGAAAAAAATTAGCCGGGCGCAGTGGCGGGCGCCTGTAGTCCCAGCTACTTGGGAGGCTGAGGTAGGAGAATGGTGTGAACCCGGGAGGCGGAGCTTGCAGTGAGCCGAGATTGCGCCACTGCACTCCAGCCTGGGCGACAGAGCGAGACTCCATCTCAAAAAAAAAAAAAAAAAAAAAAAAAAAAAAGATATTTGACAGAAGATCCTTCAGAATACCAGGAAATGACATCAGACAGGACCTTGTTTCCACTGGAAGAAATGAAGGCCTCGAAATAATAAGGAACGATACTAAGGCTAAAAAGATAAAAAAATACCCTTAGTGCTATTTATGTAAAGTTCAGGACAGGAAAACCTAAATGATTGTGTAGATGTCAGAAAGACAGTTACTTTTGCTGGGTGGGAGGGGTGAAAACCAACAAAGATTGTCCATGAGGGATGCACAAGGGAATGTGAAATACACTATCATTCCATCCACAACCTGTGGGAATTTGAGATGAGATTTGGGTGGGTACAGAGCCAAACCATATCATTCTAACCCTGGCCCCTCACAAATATCATGTGTTCACATTTCAAGCCAAATCATGCCTTTTCAGCAGTCCCCCACAGTCTCAACTTATCTCAACATTAACTCAAAAGTCCACAGTACAAAGTCTTATCTGAGACAAGGTAAGTCCCTTCTGCCTGTGAGTCTATAAAACCAAAAGCAAGTTAGTCACTTCCTAGACACATGGGAGTACAGGCATTGAGTAAATATCACCATTCTAAATGGGAGAAATTGGCCAGAACAAAGGGACTACAGACCACATGCAAGTCTGAAATGCAGTACGACAGTTAAATCTTAAAGTTCCAAAATGATCTCCTTTGACTCCATGTGTTATATCCAGTTCACAGTGATGCAAGAGGTGGGTTCCCATGGTCTTGAGTAACTCTGTCTCTGTGACTTTCCAAAGTACAGCCTCCCTCCTGGCTGCTTGCAAGGGCTGGCATTGAGTGTCTCTGGCTTTTCCAGGTGAACAGTGTAAGCTGTCAGTGGATCTACCATTCCGGGGTGTGGAGGACGGTGACCTTCTTCTCACATCTCCACTGAGAAGTGTCCCAGTAGGGACTCTGAGTCAGGGCTCCAACCCCACATTTCCCTTCTCCACTGCCCTAGCATAGGCTCCCCATGAGCACCCCACCCCTGGCACAAACTTCTGCCTGGGCACCCAGGTGTTTCCATACATCCTCTGAAATCTAGACAGGGGCTCCCAAACCCTAATTTTTGACTTCTGTGTGCTTGCAGGCTCAACACGTGGAAGCTGCCAAGTCTTGAGGCTTGCATCCTCTGAAGCCACGACCTGAGCTCTACATTGGCCCCTTGTGCCACAGCTGGAACAGCTGGGACACAGGCCACCAAGTCCTTAGGCTGCACATAGCATGAGGACCCTGGGCCTGGCACACAAAATTACTTTTTCCTCCTAAGCCTCTGGACCTGTGATGGGAGGGGCTGCCATGAACACCTCTGACATGCCCTGGAGACATTTTCCCCATTGTCTTAGGGAATAACATTTACTTATGCAAATTTCTGCAGTTGGCTTGAATTTCTCCTCAGAAAATGGGATTTTTCTTTTCTATCACATTGCCAGGCTACAAATTTTCTGGATATTTAGACTCTGCTTCCCTTATAAAACTGAATGCTTTCAACAGCACTGGAATCATCTCTTGAATGCTTTGTTGTTTAGAAATTTCTCCTACTGGATACCCTAAATCATCTCTCTCAGATTCAAAGTTCCAGCAATCTCTAGTTCAGGGGCAAAATGCCACCAATCTCTTTGCTAAAACATAACAAGAATAACCTTTGCTCCAGCTCCCGACAATTTCCTTATCTTCATCTGAGACCACCTCAGCCTGGATTTGATTGTCCATATCATTATCAGCATTTTGGCCAAAGCCATTCAACCCACCCCGGGTATTAGGAACAATATCACATGGGATGTGGTACAATGCCCGAGATATTGGGAATAATATCATCCTCTCCCCCCCTGGATATTATGAACAATATCAAAAGAGGGGCTACACAGCACGTGATATTGGGTGTAATATCGTCCTCTCCCCCGCGGGTATTACAAACAGTATCACACGGGGGTGGGGTACAACGTCCAAGATATTGGAAGTAATATCATCCTCTCCCCGTCTGGGTACTATGAACAATATCACGGGAAAAGGGGAGTATGCTGCCCACTAAATTGGGAGTAATATCATCCTCTCCCCTTTAGATATTACAAACTATATCACGTGTACACCCCCCACAATATTGGGAGTAATATCACACACTGCCTTCCTGGATATTATGAACATTAACACAGTGGGGTATACAAAAAAGATGTTTATGGTATTGAAAGTAATATCTTCTCCAATCGCCCCCTGAATATTACAAACAGTATCACAGAAAGGTGTACACCCCTTATGATACTGGAAGTAATATCATCCCATCCCCCACTGGATATTATGAACAATATCGAAGAGGGGTGTACACTCCCTGCAATATTGGGAGTAATATCATCCTCTCCCACCTGGTTATTCCAAACAATATCACAGTGGTGTGTACACCCACCATGATACTGGGAGTAATATCATCCTCTCCCCCCAGATATTATGAACAATATCACAGGGTGTTTAAACCCCCTGAAATATTGGGAGTAATAGCATCCTCTCCAACCCTGGATACTACGAAAAATATCCTAGGAGGGTGTATATCCTGCACTATATGGAAAATAATATCATACTGTACCCCTACATATTACCAATAATATTATTACTATTCTCTCCCCCCACATATTACACCCCCGTGTGATATTGGGAGTAATTTCATCCTCTCACTCCTGAATGTTATGAAAAAGTATGCAAGGGGTGTACACCCCCCGTGATATTGGAAGTAATATCATGCTATCCTCTACTGGACATTATGAACAATATCACATGGCGGTGTACACACTAGATGTTTATGATATTGAGAGTAATATCATCTCCAGTCCCCCCTGGATATTATGAACAATATCACAAGGGTGTGTAAACCCCCCACTATATTGGGAGTAATATTATCCTCTCCCCACCTAAATATTATGAACAATATCACAGAAAGGTGTACATCCCTCCACAATACTGGGAATAATATCATCCTCTCCCCCACCTGGATATTATGAACAATATCACAGGGGGGTGTACACCCCCTGCGATACTAGAAGCAATATCGTTCTCTCCCTCCCTGGATATTACTATCAGTATCACAGGGAGGTGTGCATCCTCTGCGATACTGGGAGTCATATCATTCTCTCTCCCCCTGGATATTACGAGCAATATCCCAGAGAGGTGTATATCCCCCGTCATACTGGGAGTAACATCATCCTCTTCCCCCCTATATGTTGTGAGCAATATCACAGAAGGATGTACCACCCATACTGGTAGTAATATCATCCTCTCTCACCCACAATAATACAAACAATATCACCGAGGACAGTAAGCCCCTACGACACTGGGGGGTTACATCATCCCTTTCCTCCTTGTATATTATGATCAATATCACAGGGAAGTGTACACCCCCGGTGATACTGGGAATAATACAATCCTCTACCCCCATGGATATTACGAACAGTATCACAGAGGGGTGAACACCACCTGAGATATTGGGAGTAATATCATCCTCTCTTCCCCTGGATATTACGAACAATATCACAGGGGGGCGTACACACAAGGTGTTTGCGATATTGAAAGTAATATCATCTCCAATCCCCCCATGGATATTATGAAAAATATCACAGAGTGTGTACACCCCTCGCGATATTGGAAGTCCTATCATCCTCTCCCCTACTGGATATTTTGAATATCACAGGGGGATGTACAAGGAAGGTGTTTATTATATTGAAAGTAATATCACCTCCAATCTCCCCCTGGATATTACTAACAACATCATAGAAAGGTGTACACCTACGGAGATATTGAGAGTGATATCATCCTCCCCACCCCAGGATATTAGGAACAATATCTCAGGGCAATAAATACCCCCTGCTATATTGGACGTGATATCATCCTCTTTCCCCGTAAATATCACGAACAATAGCACAGGGGATTTACACCCCGGCCATACTGGGAGTAATATCATCCTCTCCCCAACCCTGGAAATTGCGAACAATATCACAGGGAGGTGGACACTGCCCACGATACTCGGAGTAATATCATCCTCTACCCTCTGGATATTATGAAAAATATCACAGGCGGGTGTACATACAAGGTTTTTACGATATTGAAAGTAATATCATCTCCAATCCCCCAAGGGTATTATGAACAATATCACAGGGGAATGTACACCCCGCACGATATTGGGAGTGACATCACCCTCTCCTCTCTGGATATTACAAACAGTATCACAGGGTGGTGTACACCCCTTGCAATATTGGGAGTAATATCATCCCCTCCCCCCATGGATATTACAAACAATATCACAAGAGGATGTACACCGTCCCCAATATTGGGAGTTGTATCATCCTCTCCCTCCCTGGATATTAAGAACAATATCCCACGCGGTTGTACACCCCCTGTGATATTGGGAGTAATTTCATCCTCTCCCCCACTGGATATTATGAACAATGTCAGAGAGGGGTGTACACCCCCTGGGATGTTTGGAGTAATATCATCCTCTCTTCCTCTGAATATTACAAAAAATATCACAGGAGGATGTACACCGCCACGATGTTGGTAGTATTATTATTCTCTTCCTCTCTGGATATTACTAACAATATCACAGGAGGGTGTACATCCCCCGCGATATGCCTACAATATGGGGAGTAATATCATCCTCTCCTCCCCTGTATATTATGAACAATATCACAGAAATTTGTACACCACCCACGATATTGGGAGTAATATCATCCTCTCTTCCCCGAATATTTAAAACAATATCACGGGGGGGTGTAGATACAAGGTGTTTATGATGTTGAAAGTAATATCATCTCAAATCTTCCCCTGGATATTACAAACAATATCATGGGGGGAGTACACCCCCCGCGATGTTGGGAGTAATATCATCCCCTCCCTCCCTGGATATTACAAAAAAATCATAAGGGAGTGTAGCACCCTCGCGATATTGGGATAATGTCCTTTCTTCCCCTCCTGGTTATTATGAACAATATCACAGGGGGGTGTACGCCCACGGCTATATTGGGCGTAACATCATCCTCTTCCTCTCTCTATATTATGAACAATATCACAGGATGGTGTATGCCCGTGCTATGTTGGGAGTAATATCATCCTCTCCCACTCTGAATATTACGAACAATATCACAGAGGGATGTACACCTCACGCGATATTGGGAGTAACATCATGCTCTCCCTCACGTGATATTACGAATAATATCACGTGGGGGTTTACACCCTCCGCGATATTGGGAGTAATATCTTCTCCCCACCTGGATATTACAAACAATATCACAGAGGGAAGTACACACAAGTTTTTTATGATATTGACAGTAGTATCATCTCCTTTCTCCCAATGGATATTATAGATGATATCACAGGGGAGTGTACACCCTTCTCAATATTGGGAATAATATCATCCCCTCCTGCCCCGGATATTACGAACAATATCATAGGCAGCTGTGCACAAAAGCCATTTACAATATTGAAAGTAATATCATCTCCTCTCTCCCCCAGATATTACCAACAGTATAATGGGGGATGTACACCCCCCGCAATATTGAGAGTAATATCATCCTCTCCACCCCTAGATGTTACTAACAATATAACAGGGAGCTGTACACACAAGAGCTGGAAACAGGCTCATAATTGCAGAAAACAGGCCCACCTGCTGGATTCTTCCTCTGCTCTTTTAACTAATTCTTCTGTGGATCATGGGATCCTGGGCTACATAACTGCTTCAGGTGGGCCTGATCATCCTGCCTCTGGTAGTAGTTTTCATTGGCCCAGTGCAATCTATTCTGGCTATGGCTCAGTGATGTTGCTTTGAGACTGTGTTAGTCGAGGTGCTTCATCAGTCTGACAAGATACACCTCCGCCTCCAGTTCAGGGTGGTTGGTGGGCATATAAAATGGAATAGCTTTCTAAGGGGGATGTCTGGGTTCGGGGATGACTTCACCACAGTCCTCCGATGGTCCTGGACTCACTTGGTTTTCCCCACTCTCTTTCTTGCATTTCTCAAGAATAATTGTAGAATGTGCTGGAAATGTAACATTCTGAAACAGGGAGGGACTGGTCAGAGCAGCCTGGTCTCTTTTCCAGCTCCCTCTAGCACTGTCCTCCTGTATTTAAGTCCTCCAGTACTTTAGCTCCATGTGTCCTGTGACACCGAGATATAAAACCCAGAGCATCTTCTGTGATGTCTTTCAGTCCAGACATATTCCCTGACATTCTCCTATCACAAATAAGGAACAGAAAACTATCACTTCATGATAGTTTCATTGTTTAACTTTGCTAAAATAGGTAATTATTTGGTTGCCCTTGTGTGTATTGGCAAGAGGGAACCCTGCATGACCATAGCTTTAGGTTTCACTTTAGAATATTCTATATCTTCTACTTGAGGAAACGAGTAAAGGCATCCACTCCTGTGTATCAGGTCCTGTGGTCAGCAGGGTCTAAAATTGCATGAGTGGGAACCCATGTAACCCAGCTCTGTTCCTGTGAATTATAAGAGTGGTTGCTCCTATTTCTGCCCTAGGGCTTCCTAAACCATTGCTTCATGTTAACATGGTCATCACTTTAAAGATTCAGTACATATTGAAGGATAGTGTCTGAAGTCAGTAGAAGGTCATACCCACATGGACTTTCTTGGGCGAAATATTTGATAGGACCAATAGATGCCATGATCTTGTGTCGATTATTTCATTTCTTTTCCCATATAGTGGTGCCCTGATTGTGAAAGATTCCCATATCAATAAAACCTGCAGACTCTGAGCATTGTAATAGTCAATTATAGGTCAGTAGAAAAGACAAACATTTATCTAGAATACAGAAGAATCCTAGTACAAATGTGTTACAGCCACCTCCACGGAAAGTGATCTAATATGCCAAATTATTACCAAATTTCTGATGGTATTTGTTTCTGCTGTAGGGAGTCAGGTACGCAGAAGTGGCAATAGTTGGATCAGCACAGGTACAAATGGTGATGGGAAGGTGTGATTCATTTGTCGCACACGTGCCTTCCACATCACCACGGCTGCTTTATATAAAAATGTATTATGCAAATACTGTGGGAGTTAAGAGAAAAGTCTGGATTCAGTTGGTCTGTCTAGAGGGGGATGAGTCTTGAGTACGGGTGGTTTGTTGATGCCTCACCTATGGCAGATGTTCTCTGCTGTTTTGATTCAATAAACAAAATTCTGCACCCAAAATTTCCTACTCACAGGAGTACATTCACATGTCTCTTCTCTAGAGCTACTTCTCTCTGATATTCCAATCTCCTTTTTCTTTTTTCTTCTTCTTCTTTTTTTTTTTTTTTTTTTTTTTTTGAGACGGAGTATCACTCTGTCACCCAGGCTAGAGTGCAGTGGCACCATCTCAGCTCACTGCAAGCTCCACCTCCCGGGTTCAGGCCATTCTCCTGCCTCAGCCTCCCGAGTAGCTGGGACTACAGGCGCCCAACACCACGCCCGGCTAATTTTTTGTATTTTTAGTGGAGACAGGGTTTCACCGTGTTAGCCAGGATGGTCTCGATCTCCTGACCTCGTGATCCACCCACCTCAGCCTCCCAAAGTGCTGGGATTATAGGCGTGAGCCACCGCACCCGGTCCCAATCTTTTCTTTCTAGGACATTGCCCAACCAGCTTTCCAGGAATCCATGTATATAATTAACTCACCATTTTCTAGCCACATTAGTTTGATTACCGTATGTCCTTCTCAACTACCTTCTGACTCCAGGTAAAATTCAGCCACCCACCCATGATGGTGGCCATAGTGTGGGAGGAATTCACTTTTATTTACACAAATGTATGGTGCAGATTCATTCAAGAAGAAGCCTGGCTTTTTTGTTTGTCATTGTGGTTTTGTTTGGTTGGTTTTTTATTATGTTTTTCCCCTCTGGAATTAGCTGAAAGGGAAAATCCTTAAGGTCATTGAACATTAGCATAAGAAAGGAGCATTACATGGGAAACTGGAACTCCTGTCATTCTAAGTGAAGCACACTCTCTCTGAATCTGCTTTCACCCAATTCTGAAGTACAATCTTCACTGTAATATTGAGTAGTTCTGAGCATCACCTGGACATATAGATTGTTGAGACTAAAATTCTCACTGTATGAGGGGCAGCTTAGTCACATAGCTACTTATTTCCTTATGTGCATGTCTACTAGGACCCTGAGATATTCTGATAGCTGCATTTTAAACAGAGAATTGTTTGTGGGTTTGCTTTGTGTGCATTACATAGTCCTCCTCTAGAACCCCAGAGACTGACGCTGTCAATCTTTCTTGGAGCTGGCAAGAGAGTTCAGCGTCCTCATCTAATACAGATGCATCTAACCCAAGCAATGTGCTGGATCACACAGCCCAAGCAACAGAGCCACCTGTATCAGAACCCGAACTTGACACAGAACTTCTCATTCTCTGAGCCCACTCCAAACAGACAGCCTTGCCAATAGGCTGAAAAACAGGATGATGTAGTAGACCCAAGCGTGGAATGTGTTGTGATGGAACTACCAGGTGGGCTTGCCAACACTGTGGTTTGTTCTCATTGGTTGGAGGTGCAAGACGAAATTATTTTCCCTTCCTTTGAAAGGAATGACCAGCATGACTCACTCCCCTTCTCTAAATCCCTGATATCTTCCCCAATGAGACAGGCCCTTGAATTTGTAGCGATGAATCTTATCTTCTGTTCCTCAGGTGTCTTCAATGTATATTGAGAATCCATATGATTTTCCGCTTATTGCATGATCTCATCAACATAGTGCTGTATGGGGTGATGCTTTGTGAAAGGTCCTCAGGATCAATGTTTCTTCAGCCTACATTGTGACAGAGAGCAGGAGAGTTAATGTAGCCCTGGGCCAAGACTGAGGATGTGAGCTGCTGTTCACCCCAGATGACAGCAGAGCCTCCCCCAGACTGCGATGGACTCTGTATTTACTCTGTGACTAGGCCCTGGGTCTGGTCAAGCCCTGCCAGAACCTCAGCTGGGCTCATCGGCAGGTGCCAGCAGAGGGCGCATCTCAGACTCATGGAAGGGGCGGGAGGGCGATCTCCTGGCAACAGTGATGTCTGTGTATTTAAACCAATAGGACACCGTCATAATTTGCATGTATCCCTCCTCTCACATCTAAAGTGGTCTTGCCTCTCAGTATCTGTAAGAGGTTTTTTCTCTGAGACGTGGCTTAAGCAAAACTTACAAGTCAAAAGCAGGAAGATGTCCCCATAACAACTCCTGGGGTTTCTGCTGCTCTGTGTTCCAGGTGAGAATATGTGGACAAAGCTAAAAGTGAGACAACTATTTCAATCAGTGATTTTTTTTTTCATTAGGAACACTGCCTCTTATGAAATTTAGCGTGCTTTTTAAATGTGAATTTATAAAAAGCAATGCATATTCTTCCTGCTTGTCTAACTAGATTAGTGGTGATTTTGATATACGTATAGTTATGTTATGCTAATATGCCCATTCTTGAGTTGAAATCAAGAATCCTCAATTCTTCAATGAGAAATTCTTCACCAAAGGTTGAGTGTACCAAGGCACTCCCAAGCAAGAGAATGTAGCTTTGGGAGCTCAAAGAAGGCGATAAAACCAAAAGGGCATTTTGTTTCCTATCTCGCTTGACATAGGAAGTACAGGAGGATCACCCATGATCCTTAGAGTGAATTTCTGTTCTGCACATCAGAAACACTGTTTGTCTCCTCTTTCATTCTCATCCAAAATCCAAACTGCAGTTTGAACATCTTTTTTTTTAATTTCACCATACTTAATTTTGAGACCAGTATCGTACTGTTAATATTTGTTGATTCTAATGCAAACTAAGTTCATTTGCTTGACTTTGTTTGCTGTGCACTTATTGATGCATTCAAAAATAACATTGGGGATACAATCTAGTAATCAGCGATGCAGACTGACGTCACAGTAAATGACATTTAAATTAATGATTTTCATCATATTTGGTCACAAAACGTTATATCAGTTTTCATTCAATTTTTTTATACCACACATATTTTACTCCAAGGTGAAAAAATATGATATGAAATAATATGTCTACATTTTGGTTTCAGGCAGACACAGTCACGAGTTCCCTTCACATGATGTTCCAAGTTGGAAAACACGATGTGGAGAAAGTTGAATTGTGTGCCCGTTGGGTTAAACCCAAACATCAAGGCATGGGCAGATTAAGGTCTGCTTTCTCTGCTTTCAAGATGATGCCTGGATCCTGGAGTCTTTCAAAGGAAGGAAGGCCATGTCTTAACATGACAGAGGAGCAGAAGAGAGAGAGATCCCAGCCCTGTAATCACTGTTTCTTGTGTCAATAATGTATTCCACTAGAGGGCTCCACTCTCATGACCTAAACACATCCCAATAGGCCCCACCTGGCAATACCATTACACTGAGAATTAACTTTACAACAGATGGCTTCTGGAGGACACAGTGAAACCATAAAACTTTCCTAAAAGATACACATTCCAGGCCATCTGGCCAGCAATGCATGCAGGCAGAGTTCTCTGCCCAAGATCATATAGAACATAACACATATATATGGCCATTGGAAGTCAGCAGAGGTACAACAAAAGGAAAGCATTAGATTACAGATGGGGACTGCTACATTCATCATGGAACAGTTAACCCTTGAATAACCTGGGTTTGAAATGTTCAGATCCACGTATATTTTCTTCTGTGTGTGTCACCTGTAAGCAAGCATTTAATAAGTAGTAAATATATTTTCTCATTTTTATGATCTTCTTAATAACATTTTTTGCTTTAGTACATTTTACTAGAAGAATACAGATTATAATATATCAACGAGTTATTTTATCACTAAGGCTTCCAGTCCAAAGCAAGATATTAGTTCTTAAGTTAAGCATGAAAAATTTCTACACAGGTTTTCATCTGCAGCAGTGATCAGTGCAGGGGTCAGCTGCTCTTTCAGTCTATAGCTGCATCTCTCTGGAACGGGATCTTGGCAGTGGTTGCAAATAAAGGAATCCAGGAAATAACATCTCAAACTATGCTGCATTGGTATGATGATTATGTAAAACCAAAGGCATTTAGAAAGCAACAAATGCACAAATAGGCTTTTCCTAAATATCCCTTATCTGCCTAAAATCAGATTCTCCAGAAGGAGACCAATTGTCAAGAAAACTCATTCTGGGAATTTTTATATCTGGAAAGATGAACACAAAACAGGAATCAAAATCAAAGAGACTGGAAGTTGATGCTTTATCCAGAAAGCCTATTACATGTTCTTTTGAGAATGCAATTCTATGCTCATCTATTCTCTCCAGGTTGCCTACACTTCTGATTGCCCTCTCCCCTAGAAAGGAAATATGAACTGGATCCCACTAAGTAATCTGGGTAATCACCCTGCAATGATATCCGACTGCACTTTAAGTGAATTTTGTTTGCCTTTTCTCTTATTAATCATCTTTTTGTCCATTCATTTTCAGCAAATATTTAGAGGACAAATGGAGCTTTCTTCCTTTCTCCCAATATAAGCAAGTTCCCTTAAAATTCAGGCTGCTTACAAAGCAGCAGGAAGGTTTGTACACAGGCTACAGCACTGTGATTTGACTCCCCTAGTCAGGCATCAGTAAACTTTTGTACAGCCCTAGGCTGTAGGCCACTGATGCTGATATCGTTGGATCCACTTCCCCTGCTACTGAGCCAGGCTGGGACATTTTAGGGCACGTTAGAAATGTGAGATATAATGAGCGCAAATCTGTGTCCAGTTTCATTTGGATCCAATTGATTTTTCTATGTACATAGCATAGGCAGTTCCTTAATAAGAGATTGAGTATGTTTTTCCAAAAGATGTTAACAGGGAGGCTGGTATCTCGGCCGGGATGATGTCCTAACTCACTGATAAAAAGTAATAGAAGAAAGTGTCATTGATGGTGCATGGCAGGGACATGCTCCATGCAGTGGTCACCCTCACTGAGAGAAATGAACTTTGGGAAACAATACTCAGTGGCAGAAAAGAAGGTAGACTATGAAGGTGCCCAAAACAAGAATAAGGTGCAGCCCATTTAGTCTCTGGGTATTACAGAGACCTGCAGCTCTTGATAATGGTGGATCTGTGAGTGCTGTACGCATTGAGGAAACACGGTGTTATCTGTATATCTGTAGTAAATTTCTTCAGCTAATACTGGTAAAAACAATGCCATAACATCATTACCTAATACTTACAAATATATATGGCATTGTGTTGATAAATTTTATTTTTAATTGTTTTAGAAAGGAACAATGTTAAACTCACAGAAATGTTAAAAGTATAGGACAACGTACCCCCTTCCCTAACTCAAATTATATGAGACTTTTGAAGACCTGAGAATCCTGTCTAGCATTTTACTATGTGTTTCCTACAAACAAGAATATTCTCCTAAATAATCCCCATACACCAATGAAATACATTATCCCATTGACTCCTGAGGAATATTTCAAATGGTCAGAAAAAAACTAAAAAATGTTTCTCATGACAAAATAGTCCCCAGTAGAAACACATTCTCTGCAGACAAATTTATGCTACCCTGGTCTTACTTTGGACACCTGGGGACACTGAGCCAGTGCTTAGCTACTGAGATGAGCCAGCCCTGCAGCTGTGCCCAGCCTGCCCCGTCTTCTTCTCATTTGCATATTCCCAGAGCACATCCTCCTGCCCTGAAGATTTATTAATAGGCTAGACACACTTCGTGCAGGAGTCAGACCCAGTCAGGACACAGCATGGACATGAGGGTCCCCGCTCAGTTCCTGGGGCTCCTGCTGCTCTGGCTCCCAGGTAAGGAACAAGAACACTAGCAGTTTATTCAACCCAGTGTGCTCAGTTCTGCCTGGCTATTCAATAAAGTCTTCCTATAATATGATCAATAGTATGAATATTTGCTTTTGTGTTTCCAATCTCAGGTGCCAGATGTGACATCCAGATGACCCAGTCTCCATCCTCCCTGTCTGCATCTGTAGGAGACAAAGTCACCATCACTTGCCATGCCAGTCAGAGTATTAGCAGCTGGTTAGCCTGGTATCAACAGAAACCAGGGAAAGCCCCTAAGCCCCTGATCTATAAGGCATCCAGTTTGGAAAGTGGGGTCCCATCAAGGTTCAGTGGCAGTGGATCTGGCACAGATTTTACTCTCACCATCAGCAGCCTGCAGCCTGAAGATTTTGCAACTTATTACTGTCAACAGTATAGTAGTTACCCTAACACAGTGTTACTCACCCGAACATAAACCCCCAGGGAAGCAGATGTATGAGGCTGTGCTGCCCCAGCTGCTCCTCCTGATGCCTCCATGGGCTGAGAGTGTTCCTCAGATGCAGCCACACTCTGATGGTGTTGGTAGAGGGGGACATGAAGTCATGTCTGCACCATAATACTTTTTGCTTTCTCAGCCCCAACTGCACAGCCATAACAAAGACTCTCCTATTTTAAAAAAGACAGAGAAGCTTACACCTGAGGAGTCTAGTTTATAGCTTCAGTTGGAACTCATATAACAGAGAAGAAGCCAAAATACGTGTTCTAAGCAGGAACTGTCTTAATATGGAGAATTAGAGTCTAAAGTACTGAAGTCTAAATAAAATGTAGAGATGAATCTCTAAGTTTAATGTTTTATTTGCAAAGGAATATTTGCCAAATGGGGAATACAGGAAAACTCAGTGGTCTTCAATATGTTGGAAGAACAAAGAGAAGGTTAGAGTTTTATGAAAAAGGGAAAATATTACCTATAGCTCTTTGAGAAAGTTCATTGGCACTAGGAAGGGTTAGGAGCTGGCAAGCTCAACCTGGTAAGCAGTGGTGGACAAAGTGAAATTTAGAATTATATCAAGTTATCTCAGAAGTTGTGGGTAAATGTGATTTCAAGGAACAAGAAGACAAAGCAGTGAAGCTTGAAGAGAATTCTGTTATTGAAATGCCAAGGATTTGGTGTAGATCTTGCTGCTCACCACACAAAAAAAATCACTAAGACAGCAAGTATTACCAAGAACTAGTTTTAATCAGGTGCTGCAGCTGAGGAGATGGGACACCATTCACAAATGTATCTCCCTGACCAACTAAAGTTAGGGGTTTAGATATCAGGGAAGAAATATGGGAAAACAGGAATTAGGGAGGGGTAATGAAGATAATCTGGTCAACAGGAAGCAGGAGGTCAGTTAGTCAATCGTAATGGGTGTTTTGCGATAGTGTGTTTTGTGTCCTTTCTCTTTGCTTCTTTTTTTTTTTTTTTTTGAGACAGAGCCTCCTTTTGTCACCCAGGCTGGAGTGCAGTGGTGCAATCTTGGCTCACTGCAACCTCTGACTCCCAGGTTCATGCCATTCTCCTACCTCAGCCTCCTGAGTAGCTGGGACTCTACCACACCTGGCTAATTTTTCTGTATTTTTAGTAGAGACGGGGTTTCTATGTTAGCCAGGATGGTCTCGATCTCCTGACCTCATGATTCGCCCTCCTCGGCCTCCCAAGTCTTTCCCTATTCTTTATGACCCTTCATCAAGTAGTCACAGGTTTCAATTCAATTCTTTCTTGGTGGTAGTAATACGGCTCATAAAAAAAGCTAATTTTTCTGGGTATGAGGCCATTCACCATTTTCATATGTAACACTGTAAATAGTACTGTGACATAAGCCTCTACTTCACAAACTGACCACTGTCAAACATCATCTCCCAACCAATATAAAATTTTTTGGTTCCTCACTAGTATGATTCACATAGGAGTAGAAATCTCAAGTTTAAAGTGTGGATTTGCACTTTACCACGTGGTGTATTCAAGAAGATGAATGATGATGGGGCGGAGCAAGATGGCCGAATAGGAACAGCTCTAGTCTCCAACTCCCAGCGCTAGCGACACAGAAGACCGGTGATTTCTGCATTTTCAACTGAGGTACTGGGTTCATCTCACTAGGGAGTGCCGGACAATCGGTGCTGGTCAGCTGCTGCAGCCCGACCAGCGAGAGCTGAAGCAGGGCAAGGCATCGCCTCACCTGGAAAGCGCAAGGGGAAAGGGAATCCCTTTTCCTAGCCAGGGGAACTGAGACACACAACACCTGGAAAATCGGGTAACTCCCACCCCAATACTGCGCTTTAAGGAAACGGGCACACCAGGAGATTATATCCCACACCTGGCCAGGAGGGTCCCACGCCCACGGAGCATCCCTCATTGCTAGCACAGCAGTCTGTGATCTACCGGCAAGGCAGCAGTGAGGCTGGGGGAGGGGCACCCGCCATTGCTGAGGCTTAAGTAGGTAAACAAAGCCACTGGGAAGCTCGAACTAGGTGGAGCTCACAGCAGCTCAAGGAAACCTGCCTGTCTCTGTAGACTCCACCTCTGGGGACAGGGCACAGTAAACAATAACAAACGCAGCAGAAACCTCTGCAGATGCAAATGACTCTGTCTGACAGCTTTGAAGAGAGCAGTGGATCTCCCAACACGGAGGTTGAGATCTGAGAAGGGACAGACTGCCTGCTCAAGTGGGTCCCTGACCCCTGAGTAGCCTAACTGGGAGACATCTCCCACTAGGGGCAGTCTGACACCCCACACCTCATAGGGTGGAGTACACCCCTGAGAGGAAGCTTCCAAAGCAAGAATCAGACAGGTACACTCACTGTTCAGCAATATTCTATCTTCTGCAGCCTCTGCTGCTGATACCCAGTTAAACAGGGTCTTGAGTGGACCTCAAGCAATCTCCAACAGACCTACAGCTGAGGGTCCTGACTGTTAGAAGGAAAACTATCAAACAGGAAGGACACCTACACCAAAACCCCGTCAATACGTCACCATCATCAAAGACCAGAGGCAGATAAAACCACAAAGATGGGGGGAAAAGCAGGGCAGAAAAGCTGGAAATTCAAAAAATAAGAGCACATCTCCCCTGGCAAAGGAGCGCAGCTCATCGCCAGCAATGGATCAAAGCTGGACAGAGAATTACTTTGATGAGATGAGAGAAGAAGGCTTCAGTCCATCAAACTTCTCAGAGCTAAAAGAGGAATTACGTACCCAGCGCAAAGAAACTAAAAATCTTGAAAAAAAAGTGGAAGAATTGATAGCTAGAGTAATTAATGCAGAGAGGGTGATAAACGAAATGAAAGAGATGAAAACCATGACACGAGAAATACGTGACAAATGCACAAGCTTCAGTAACCGACTCGATCAACTGGAAGAAAGAGTATCAGCGATTGAGGATCAAATGAATGAAATGAAGCGAGAAGAGAAACCAAAAGAAAAAAGAAGAAAAAGAAATTAACAAAGCCTTCAAGAAGTATGGGATTATGTAAAAAGACCAAATCTACATCTGATTGGGGTGCCTGAAAGTGAGGGGGAAAATGGAACCAAGTTGGAAAACACTCTTCAGGATATCATCCAGGAGAACTTCCCCAACCTAGTAGGGCAGGCCAACATTCAAATCCAGGAAATACAGAGAACGCCACAAAGATACTCCTTGAGAAGAGCAACTCCAAGACACATAATTGCCAGATTCACCAAAGTTGAAATGAAGGAAAAAATCTTAAGGGCAGCCAGAGAGAAAGGTCGGGTTACCCACAAGGGGAAGCCCATCAGACTAACAGCAGATGTCTCAGCAGAAACTCTACAAGCCAGAAGAGAGTGGGGGCCAATAGTCAACATTCTTAAAGAAAAGAATTTTAAACCCAGAATTTCATACCCAGCCAAACTAAGTTTCATAAGTGAAGGAGAAATAAAATCCTTTACAGATAAGCAAATGCTTAGAGATTTTGTCACCACTAGGCCTGCCTTACAAGAGATCCTGAAGGAAACACTAAACATGGAAAGGAACAACTGGTACCAGCCATTGCAAAAACATGCCAAAATGTAAAAACTATCAAGGCTAGGAAGAAACTGCATCAACTAACGAGCAAAATAACCAGTTAATATCATAATGGCAGGATCAAGTTCACACATAACAATATTAACCTTAAATGTAAATGGACTAAATGCTCCAATTAAAAGAAACAGACTGGCAAACTGGATAAAGAGTCAAGACCCATCAGTCTGCTGTATTCAGGAGACCCAGCTCACATGCAGAGACATACGTAGGCTCAAAATAAAGGGATGGAGGAAGATTTGCCAAGCAAATGGAGAACAAAAAAAAGCAGGGGTTGCAATCCTAGTCTTGATAAAACAGACTTTAAACCATCAAAGATCAAAAGAGACAAAGAAGGCCATTACATAATGGTAAAGGGATCAATTCAACAGGAAGAGCTAACTATCCTAAATATATATGCACCCAATACAGGAGCACCCAGATTCATAAAGCAAGTCCTTAGAGACTTACAAAGAGACTTAGACTCCCATACAATAATAATGGGAGACTTCAACACTCCACTGTCAACATTAGACAGATCAACGAGACAGAAAGTTAACAAGGATATCCAGGAATTGAACTCATCTCTGCAGCAAGCAGACCTAATAGACATCTATAGAACTCTCCACCCCAAATCAACAGAATATACATTCTTCTCAGCACCACATCGCACTTACTCCAAAATTGACCACATAATTGGAAGTAAAGCACTCCTCAGCAAACGTACAAGAACAGAAATTATAACAAACTGTCTCTCAGACCACAGTGCAATCAAACTAGAACTCAGGACTAAGAAACTCAATCAAAACCGCTCAACTACATGGAAACTGAACAACCTGCTCCTGAATGACTACTGGGTACATAACGAAATGAAGGCAGAAATAAAGATGTTCTTTGAAACCAATGAGAACAAAGATACAACATACCAGAATCTCTGGGACACATTTAAAGCAGTGTGTAGAGGGAAATTTATAGCACTAAATGCCCACAAGAGAAAGCAGGAAAGATCTAAAATTGACACTCTAACATCGCAATTAAAAGAACTACAGAAGCAAGAGCAAACACATTTGAAAGCTAGCAGAAGGCAAGAAATAACTAAGATCAGAGCAGAACTGAAGGAGATAGAAACACAAAAAAACCTCCAAAAAATCAATGAATCCAGGAGTTGGTTTTTTGAAAAGATCAACAAAATTGACAGACCGCTAGGAAGACTAATAAAGAAGAAAAGAGAGAAGAATCAAATTGACGTAATAAAAAATGATAAAGGGGATATCACCACCGACCCCACAGAAATACAAACTACCATCAGAGAATACTATAAACACCTCTATGCAAATAAAATGGAAAATCAGGAAGAAATGGATAATTTCCTGGACGCTTATACTCTTCCAAGACTAAACCAGGAAGAATTTGTATCCCTGAATAGACCAATAGCAGGCTCTGAAATTGAGGCAATAATTAATAGCCTACCAACCAAAAAAAGTCCAGGACCAGATGGTTTCACAGCCGAATTCTACCAGAGGTACAAGGAGGAGCTGGTACCATTCCTTCTGAAACTATTCCAAACAATAGAAAAAGAGAGAATCCTCCCTAACTCATTTTATGAGGCCAACATCATCCTGATACCAAAGCCTGGCAGAGACACAACAAAAAAAGAGAATTTTAGACCAATATCCCTGATGAACATCGATGCAAAAATCCTCAATAAAATACTGGCAAACCGGATTCAGCAACACATCAAAAAGCTTATCCACCATGATCAAGTGGGCTTCATCCCTGGGATGCAAGGCTGGTTCAACATTCACAAATCAATCAACATAATCCAGCATATAAACAGAACCAAAGACAAGAACCACATCATTATCTCAATAGATGCAGAAAAGGCTTTTGACAAAATTCAACAGCCCTTCATGCTAAAAACGCTCAATAAATTCGGTATTGATGGAACGTACCTCAAAATCATAAGAGCTATTTATGACAAACCCACAGACAATATCATACTGAATGGGCAAAAACTGGAAAAATTCCCTTTAAAAACTGGCACAAGACAGGGATGCCCTCTCTCACCACTCCTATTCAACATAGTGTTGGAAGTTCTGGCTAGGGCAATCAGGCAAGAGAAAGAAATCAAGGGGATTCAGTTAGGAAAAGAAGAAGTCAAATTGTCCCTCTTTGCAGATGACATGATTGTTTATTTAGAAAACCCCATTGTCTCAGCCCAAAATCTCCTTAAGCTGTTAAGCAACTTCAGCAAAGTCTCAGGATACAAAATTAATGTGCAAAAATCACAAGCATTCTTATACACCAGTAACAGACAAACAGAGAGCCAAATCATGAATGAACTTCCATTCACAATTGCTTCAAAGAGAATAAAATACCTAGGAATTCAACTTACAAGGGATGCTCAGTGAAATAAAAGAGGACACAAACAAATGGAAGAACATAGCATGCTCATGGATAGGAAGAATCAATATCATGAAAATGGCCATATTGCCCAAGGTTATTTATAGATTCAATGCCATCCCCATCAAGCTACCAATGAGTTTCTTCACAGAATTGGAAAAAACTGCTTTAAAGTTCATATGGAACCAAAAAAGACCCCGCATCTCCAAGACAATCCTAAGTCAAAAGAACAAAGCTGGAGGCATCACGCTACCTGACTTCAAACTATACTACAAGGCTACAGTAACCAAAACAGCATGGTACTGGTACCAAAACAGAGATATAGACCAATGGAACAGAACAGAGTCCTCAGAAATAATACCACACATCTACAGCCATCTGATCTTTCACAAACCTGAGAGAAACAAGAAATGGGGAAAGGATTCCCTATTTAATAAATGGTGCTGGGAAAATTGGCTAGCCATAAGTAGAAAGCTGAAACTGGATCCTTTCTTTACTCCTTATATGAAAATTAATTCAAGATGGATTAGAAACTTAAATGTTAGACCTAATACCATAAAAATCCTAGAGGAAAACCTAGGTAGTACCATTCAGGACATAGGCATGGGCAAAGACTTCATGTTTAAAACACCAAAAGCAACGGCAGCAAAAGCCAAAATTGACAAATGGGATCTCATTAAACTAAAGAGCTTCTGCACAGCAAAAGAAACTACCATCAGAGTGAACAGGCAACCTACAGAATGGGAGAAAATTTTTGCAATCTACTCATCTGACAAAGGGCTAATATCCAGAACCTACAAAAAACTCAAACAAATTTACAAGAAAAAAACAAACAACCCCATCAAAAAGTGGGCAAAGGATATGAACAGACATTTCTCAAAAGAAGACATTCATACAGCCAACAGACACATGAAAAAATGCTCATCGTCACTGGCCATCAGAGAAATGCAAATCAAAACCACAATGAGATACCATCTCACACCAGTTAGAATGGCAATCATTAAAAAGTCAGGAAACAACAGGTGCTGGAGAGGATGTGGAGAAATAGGAACACTTTTACACTGTTGGTGGGATTGTAAACTAGTTCAACCATTATGGAAAACAGTATGGCGATTCCTCAAGGATCTAGAACTAGATGTACCATATGACCCAGCCATCCCATTACTGGGTATATACCCAAAGGATTATAAATCATGCTGCTATAAAGACACATGCACACATATGTTTATTGTGGCACTATTCACAATAGCAAAGACTTGGAATCAACCCAAATGTCCATCAGTGACAGACTGGATTAAGAAAATGTGGCACATATACACCATGGAATACTATGCAGCCATAAAAAAGGATGAGTTTGTGTCCTTTGTAGGGACATGGATGCAGCTGGAAACCATCATTCTTAGCAAACTATCACAAGAACAGAAAACCAAACACCGCATGTTCTCACTCATAGGTGGGAACTGAACAGTGAGATCACTTGGACTTGGGAAGGAGAACATCACACACTGGGGCCTATCATGGGGAGGGGGGAGGGAGGAGGGATTGCACTGGGAGTTATACCTAATGTAAATGACGAGTTTATGGGTGCTGACGAGTTGATGGCTGCAGCACACCAACATGGCACAAGTATACATATGTAACAAACCTGCACGTTATGCACATGTACCCTAGAACTCAAAGTATAATAATAAAAAAGAAAATAAATAAATAAAAAATTTTAAAAAAAGAAGATGAATGATATTAATACATCAGTAGGGCTGGACACAGTGGCTCAAGCCTGTAATCCCAGCACATTGGGAGGCCGAGGCAGGCAGATCACCTGAGGTCAGGAGTTTGAGTCCAGCCTGGCCAACATGGTGAAACCGCATCTCTACTAAAAATATGAAAATAAGCTGGGTATGTTGACACACACCTGTAATCCCAGCTACTTGGGAGGCTGAGGCAGGAAAATTGCTTTAAACAGAGAGATGGAGGTTGCAATGAGCCAAGATCGTGTCACTGAACTCCAAACTGGGTGACAGAGTGAGATTCTATCAAAAAAAAAAAAAATCAAAAGCTTTGAATTTTAAACATCTATTTGACAAGAAATTCATTGTACTTTCTCTTTTAGAAAATGTAATAATTCTTCTAGGAATGAGCCTGGTTTGATGCCTCTCTCCCCACCATGATAGAAGTGTGGCATAAATCTATGAAAAATTCCATTTCCCTGTCCCTACAATAACTATCTGGGGTGGAAAACTTCTTCCCTTGCTCTAGTCCTTTCTTCTACACCCAGTTTCACCTAATCTGTGACTCAATACAATACTTGTCAGGAAACATTCTGGAAAGAGCAACAGACTTCTAAGAGGTGTCAGAGATTCCTGGACACCATCTATTCATCTCTAGAGGGGGTTGTGAGTGTGAGGAAGAGCAGAGCTTATAAATCTACCTGCTTTCACTCCCACCGTATTTCCTAACAACCACCACGGCAACAGCCATAATATCATAGGACAAGCCTCTACTACTTCCAAGGCTTTTATCTCTACCGTTAAATCTGCTCTACCATTACCATAGCAGCTAGAAGGTTTGATACAGATGCAAATAGTACTGTGGCTTTCTGTTTAAAATTGGAAAAGTGGGCAAGACTCAGTGTAATGCAGGCATTCCTTAAACTAGTTTCCATTCAGTTTGTAGATTATCATTGCACACATATACCCAGCATATGTCTAACATGTATGCAAAAATCAATGAAGCAAGCATTATTATTAGCTTGTGTTTACTATCGCATTATATTTTTCTCTTATATCGTCTTCTTTTTGTCATAAAAAAATCTGTTCAAATCATTCTAAATTAATTATTGGATCAAAAATAGATAAAATATTTTATTTCATAACGCATTGACCCAATGAATATGTTTCTTTGCAAGACAGAGTCCTCATTTCCAAGATAACAAGCCTGACACAATTATACTGGAGCAAGCCCATAAGTAATGATGGTAGTTTATCCTTATTGTCAGCCCTGGGGCCAGGAAAAGACAAAAGATAACAAGGTAGAATGAAGATTATATAATAGAGAAGGACAGCAACAGGACATGGTAACCTTTTCTGGGTAACATTTTGATAATGGATGATGAGAAGTAATGCGTTAGACAGGGATGGGTGGGAATGATTGAAGGTCTGATTTAGCACAGATTAAGACCAAATCATTAGGATTTTAAGAGTTGTGTAGAGTTACTGAAGAAAACACCTTAGAATTTAATTTGACTGTGGATAAAACATTCTTGGATTAGATTTAAGACTATTTTCCATGCTAAGTATATTTATAATAATGATGACTGTAGTGCTGAATACTTAAACAATAAAAACAAAATTAATTCCTGCATACATAATGTCCTGAATACTATTGAAAATGCTCATCTTATTTTCTTTAAACTGTCTACAGCACTGTAAGGTAGGTACCACTATTGTCACAGTTACACAGATATGGAAACTGAGACACAGGGAAGTTAAGTTACTTGTTCAATTTCAAGCAATCAGCAAGCCATGGAGCATCTATGTCAGGGCCTGCTAGGAGATGTGACTGTAAACAGAAGATTTTAATTCAAAGAGCATGTGTGGGGGTTAATGGAAAGCTTCAGGACCCTCAGAAAACATTACTAACAAGCAAATGAAAGGTATATCTGGAAGATTAAGTTCTAACAGAGTCTTCATTTCAATAGATCCAATAATGCACTTAGGAAGATGACTGGGCATATTGAGGATAGGAAGAGAGAAATGAAAACACAGTCTTTTATTTTGTTCTTAACAGCCTTGTACCAAACATCATCTGGATAATTCAGGTGATTGAGGAGAAGAAAGACACAGGACTGAAATTCTGTGAGCACAAGGGGGAAGTTCTACACTCAGACTGAGCCAACAGACTTTTCTGAACTGACAACCAGGGAGGCGCAGGATGCTCAGTGCAGAGAGGAAGAAGCAGGTGGTCCCTGCAGCTGGAAGCCCAGTTCCCACCCCAGCTGCTTTGCATGTCCCTCCCAGCTGCCCTACCTTCCAGAGCCCATATCAATGCCTGGGTCAGAGTTCTGGGAAGGAACTGCTCAGTTAGGATCCAGAGGGAACCATGGAAGCCCCAGCACAGCTTCTCTTCCTCCTGCTGCTCTGGCTCCCAGGTGAGGGGAACATAAGGTGGTTTTGCATATCAGTGAAAACTCCTGCCACCTCTGCTCAGCAAGAAATACAATTAAAATTCCATGTAGATCAACAATTTTGACTCTACTCTTGATCTTGATTACATGAGTACATTTCTGTTTTATTTCCAATCTCAGATACCGCCGGAGAAACAGTGTTGACGCAGTCTCCAGCCACCTTGTCTTTGTATCCAGGGGAAAGAGCCACCCTCTCCTGCAGGGCCAGTCAGAGTGTTGGCAGCTACTTAGCCTGGTACCAGCAGAAACCTGGGCAGGCTCCCAGGCTCCTCATCTATGGTGCATCCAGCAGGGCCACTGGCATCCCAGCCAGGTTCAGTGGCAGCGGGATCTGGGACAGACTTCACTCTCACCAACAGCAGCCTGGAGCCTGAACATGTTGGAGTTTATTACTGTCAGCAGGGTAGTAACTTATCTCCCACAGTGATTCAAAATGAAACAAAAACATCAACAAGACCATCAATGTTTACTAGATTTTACCAGCTGCTTCCTTTATAGACAGCTAGTGTGGTGGTCACTGAGTTTTAGCATCTCTGCTTTATTTGGACATTTTGTGATTCTAAAAAAAAAAAAAAAAAAAAAAAAAAATCCTTGAACAATTTGGACTCTGATTCTTGGACTCTCTTCAACTGAGGCACCAGAATCCCAGGTTTCCAGAAATAGTGTCTCACTGTATGAATCCTTATGTAGCCCCAGTTGTTCTTCACTTTCCCTGTCGAAGTAGCTCAGTGCATGCTACACTGCTCCATTTGAATTCTGCAACATTCTAAGTAGTAGAAAATTCTATTTATCTCAATAGTTGACTCAGTAAGAGCTGCTCGCCTGAAGCTACTACCAAGGCTGAATAAATCCCATTCTTTTTCTTTCTTCAGGCTATCAACATTTCAGCGCAAATGGTTACTATGGAAACATTTGCCGTTTAAAAGTGATCTAAATATTTCTTCAATTTTCTCTATGATGCAGTATAGTGTAAAAACATTAAAGTTTGTAAAAATAAAGTATATATTAGAAAGGAAGAAATAGACTAGTCCTAATGACGTCTGCAAATGACCAAGTAGAAGGAGTGATAGAAGCAGTTGTTTTCATTATTTTTGTCCAAGGCTTCCTTCCAAAAGGGATTTCATTGATCATATTCATTTATTACCACCTATAAGACAAGTTGACATTATGTAACATCTGATAGGAAGCACTGAGGGTATATCCTATCTGTACTATTCTTGCCAAAAACTAATGGTGTGAATTGAATCAATAGTAAATATCATACAAACCCACCTGGGAGGACATTCGTCAACATAACTGGCCAGTAACCTTCCAAAGTTTCAAGGCCATGAAAGAAAACAAAAGTGAAAAACTATCACAGATTTAAACATATTAAGGATAGGATAACCAAATAAAATACAGAAACCTGAATTTTGTAACATAAAAAAAAAAGTCATCAGTGGAAGAAAGCAGTGAAATCCATATGGGATTTTAAATGAGTTAACTAATAACATTATATCTATGTTCATTTCGTGGTTGTGATACTTATACTGTGGTTATTTACGATGCTGACATTCAAGAAAGCTGGAGGAGGAGCATATGTGAACCATTTTTACTGTATTTTTCAAATTTTAGGTCTAAAAATATTTCCACATAAATTTAAAACACACGCACAAGTAACTGAAAAATAAGGAAAAGGTGGTTTTTAAACAATTCCACAAGTTTCCTCCTATTTTGTACCTTTACCTATTTCTAATTCTTATCTCTATTAAAGACAATCATAGTTCCCATTAGGTAGAGTGTAATCACTGATTTGCTCAGTTCTAGAATACAAAGAAGGCATCTTAAAAATTAACAGTGCGTTCCTTCATGAATATGAAAACTAGGTATCAGGATTCTCTATTTGTTAGAACCTTGGTTTCTCTTTAAACTGAGGGTGCAGAGTTCAAGTTCTCAAGTCCAAAATTACTTATGTTAGTAAATAACCTCATTCCATTTCAGCATGGCTATTATGTTCATTTAAATGCATTTTAGAAGGCATCTCTGTTTATGGCATCATAAAGAGTTTAATAAACCTTCTGTGCAATAATAAATGACAAACACATATATAAATACAAAGCTAAAAAATCAAAACTACTTCAGCACTCTGAAAATTGGTGAAGCATAAAATAATTAAAGATATATATTCTTTATAGAAAAAAAAAAAAGTACTAGTGCTTTGAGTAAGGACAGAAAAAGTCTGTAGTCTTTTGCCTGTGACAGCACCCTTCTACCCACAGCTCAGTCAGCATGAATTACAGAACTGGAGTTTTACTAATATGAGGATAGCAAATAAAGCTAGCAGCTTGCTGCCAAAGGGAGTGAACTTGAGTAAAGCCAAGGAGTAAACTTCTTCAGTGTTTCCAGCTAAACATGGAGAACTCCACAGGAAATGAACAGAAAAAGCCCACAGTTTTGCTAGTCCAAGATGATGCCCTGTTTGGGGCAAGTAGTACATCTGCTGACAGTAAATAGCAGATTCCTGGGTAAGATAGAGCCATATGCTGAAAGAACCTCTGCACATATTCCTGGTGACTTAGAAGCTATAGATATGAGTGATGAGACACAGCAGTGCCTGGTGCAAGGTAAAACCAGAGGGAGGTAAGAACTGGCTGCATTTTGCTTGTGCTTTTTAAACTACACACAGATGAATTGACAGAAGATAGATTTATAAGCTCCAGATATTTGAGCAAAACTTCTCAAATCGTTGTTGACCACTAAGCTGTGCAGATACATGTCAGTTCCTATAAATTCAAACTAAATATTAAGAATAAAAAGAAGCAGAGATATCAGTGATTAAACACTATGTGAGATATAGATTTTTCAATATCATGCATTGAAAATACATTTAATATATGTAATCCACTAGCTCAGCCTATCCTATCCTAAATGTTCTCAGTACACTTACATTAGCTTACAGTAGGACAACATTATTTAACACAAACTTTATCTTACAACAAAGTGTTGAATATCTCATGCAGTTTATTGAATACTCTATTGAAAGAGAAGATGGAATAGTTGTATGAATACTACAAGTACTATTTCTACTTGAATGCATATCACTTTCACATCATCTGAAAGTCAAAAAATGATAACTCCAAATATCGTAAGTCAGGTACTATCAGTAAGTTCTGACAAGTAACTAAGAAACAAAGTATTAAAATGCTCAGAAAAATGAAACAAATTCCAGGCCTGACATGGTAGCTCAAGCCTGTAATCCCAGTACTTGAGAGGCAAATGCAGAAGGATTACATGAGACGAGGAGTTCAAGACCAGGCTGGCCAAAACAGTGACACCCTTATCTCTACAAAAATTTTTTTTGTGTGTAAAAAGAGGAGAGAGTGGTGGCATGCATCTATAGTCTCAGCTACACAGGAAGATAAAGCTGGAGGATCGCTGGAACCCAAGGTTTCAAAACTGTAGCAAGCTATCATCACAACACCACACTCCAGCCTGGGTGACAAAGTGAAACTCTGTTTCTAAAACAAAATTAAAATTAAAATTAAAACCCCACAATCTAAAGAGAGGTAGTCTAATACATTGTCAAAAGTGTACCGTTTTCAGTTTTTAGAAATCCTGAAAAAAAAATTGAGGGGTATGATCTATATTGAAGGAAGAAAAATAAAGCAACTACAATAATAACCACGGAAAATAGCCAATGAATGTTGATTCTCACTTGTCCTCATTATTGGCTTTAGCAAAGACTACAAAGCAGTTAATATGCAGAAGTCCAAATAATTATTTTTAAAACTATGATCATTGACGTAAAAAACAGAAAATATTTTAAAAAAGAAGATTCAGCAAATAGGACCTCAAGAAAAATGGAAAGTATAAAAAATGACCAAATGGGAACTCTAGAAATGAAAAGTACAATAATCCAATTTAAATACTTATTAGCTGGGTCTAATAGCAAATTGAGATGACAGAACAATCAGTTAACTTGAAAATAGAGGAATGGAAATGATTGAGCATAAAGAAAATGTTTACAAAAAAAGGAAGAAACTTCAGAGATTTATAGCTCAGAGCAAAGGATACGAACAAATGTATAATGAGAGTCACAAAGGAGGAGAAACAGAGAAAGTGGCTGAAAAAATATTTGGAGAAACAATGATAAAACTTTTCAAAAGTAATAAAAAATATTCTTAGATGAAAAAATTCAATAAAACCCTTTTAGATAGTCAACAGAAATTAATAACTGAACACATTATATTAAAATGTTGAAAGACAAAGAAAAAAATCTTCATTACATCAGAATAAAATCGGACACTATAAACAGAGACACAACAACGTAGCCATTGGCTAAGTTTTCACCAGGACCAATGGAGGCTAGAAGCAGTAAAATGACATATTTAAATGCTGAAAAGAAAAAAAAGAAAAAAAAAGGCAGCCAGGAAATCTATCCAGTGAAAATATCCTTCAAATCTAACAAGAAACCAAAAATAAATTTTGGTGAACAAAATACATTCTTCATAGCAGCTATAACTTATAAAACATTTGAGAGAAAATCCTTCAGAATCACAGGAAATGACAGCAGATAGACCTCGTGTCCACTGGAAGAAATGACGGCCTCAAAAGTAGTGAGGAATAATACCAAGGCTAAAAAGATAAAAATACACTTAATGCTATTTATATGAAGTTTAAGACAGGAAAACCTAAATGATTGTGTAGATGTCAGAAAGACAGTTACTTTTGCTGGGTGGGAGGGGTGATAACTAATAAATATTGTCCATGAAGGAAGCACAAGGGAATGTGAAATATTCTATCATTCCATCCGGACAATGAATTACACATAAACTTTATTCAGTTGCACATTCAAAATGAGTGCACTATACTCTGGCTGCTTTACCAATTGAAATAAAACTAATAAAAACCAAACTTAGATACCTTCGCACTTACCAGCAATCAGAGCCAAGAGCCCAGACTAATTTGGAATATTATTATCACCACTTTTTTATCCTATTTTGAAACTTACACTTTTCATCCACATACAGTTTCACAGCTCTACCTCTGGCCCATTCTTTTGGAAGAGCCCATAGCCATAGGGCAGGTAACACTTATGGAAGACTCATAAATGACATGATTGATGGGCATTTAGCAGAAAACAAGCTGTATGTATCACAGACTGTCTTATGCAGAAAGTACAATACATGTGAGTGAGAGTGTCCTTCTAGCACAGAAAAGAAGTGTGAACTAGAACTTCAGAATATGGTCCAGTGTTTAGAGTTCATCCGAAGAATACAGATCAAGGTGTCCTCTCATCTGGGTATGAGAAAGTGAAATGACTGCAGGTTCTCCCCAGATCAGTGGCCCATGGCTCTGGAGACGTGTACATGAAACTCACATTTGTTCACATCCACAGTCACTTCCTGGCTTTACCATAGGAATGATGGTCTGGCTACCCAGTTACTTAGGAACTCTGCACACAGGTTGTCAGTTACTAAAGCGACAATTTAAAACAGTGACTTTGGTTAAATGTGTATCAGTAGTTACATTCTGGACGGAAATATGAGCAGACGGGATATATTTTAATACCAAAAGAAAAATCGCAATCTTGTGATTCCTGTCTCTTCCCATATGATTTATTATAGTTGTGCTGAAACTTCAGAGTATCAAATGAGCCCCTAAAGCTTTGTCCTTCTCCAAACTGAGCCCACATTTGGGCCATCCACTGGCATCTGAGTACACTTGTGAGATGATCACTGTCCAGACAGCAGTGCTGGGGCGACTCACAGGCAGCTACATGCTGAGCCTCCCCTCCAACTCCCAGCATCACTGACCCTGAAGGAGTGTCCCCCTGTCCTCCACAGCACCCAGAGCACAGCCTGCCAGTTGTGATTTCACTGCCCAACTCAAAACCTCATCACAGATTTCACTACCTCAAAGACAAAGTCAGGTCCCAGGCAGAGGCTGGTGTGGGGGCCTAACAAAAACCATCTTTTTGTCAATTTTTCTGTTAGAAATTTCCAGACATTTTCACCATCTTAAAAAATTATTTTCGGCCGGGCGCGGTGGCTCAAGCCTGTAATCCCAGCACTTCGGGAGGCTGAGGCAGGCAGATCACAAGGTCAGGAAATCGAGACCATCCTGGCTAACACGGTGAAACCCCGTCTCTACTAAAAAATACAAAAAAAAAAAAAACTAACCGGGTGTGGTGGCAGGCGCCTGTAGTCCCAGCTACTAGGGAGGCTAAGGCAGGAGAGTGGAGTAAACCCGGGAGGCGGAGCTTGCAGTGAGCTGAGATCGCGCCACTGCACTCCAGCCTGGGCGACTGAGTGAAACTCCATCTCAAAAAAAAAAAAAAAAAAAAAAAAATTGTTTTCATTAGTGCTAATCTAAATGGTTACAGTTGGATACTCACAGTGTTATAGCTCTGTGGGCCTGAACAGATGTCACTCTGGCCATCACTAACCAAGATGCCTTCAAAGGTAGGTGCTCCCTCCTCCTGTCCCCTGTCAGGCACAAATCTTCCCTAGCAACAGCTCTGCCCCCTTCCCACCTCCTCTATGGGCACATCTAGTGTATCTTGTGGGCATCACTGCATGGAGCATGTCAGGATGTTTTCTCCCACCTCCTACTCTGAATTCATGATGAAAATTCATCCTCACTTCAGACATGGGCTGGCCACGCCTTGTTTCTCTTACATACATGCCCGGGCACATTGCTGAACTCTAGTTCTGACCCCACTCCGTGAATCTTTGCAGAAGGGTCATGGTTGCCAAGTTGTGGTTGTTGGAGACCAGAAAGTAAAATGGCAACTATTGAGAAGCTTGTGCGTGGGACTGACATAGGCCCCTGTTAACAGTCCCAGCAGCTGGTGAGCCATGAAAGCTGGGCAGAGAGATCACCCCAGTCAGAGGGGAAGTTGGGAATGAGTCATGGAGGGTCTTCATCACATGACAATGCAGCCTCTGAGCATTGTTTCACATGTGCTGCTTTGTTTGACAGAAATGACCAGAAGAGGACTTGTCTATGCTGAGCCCTGTGGACAATACATCCCTCCATTCAGGGTACAAATTATCCATCTCCTGGGCATCTGTTGCCCTGTGATTCTGCAGATCCCCCTCAGGTCACTCATGATCCTCAGCAATGGGCAGCCTGCTGCCATCGGCCCAGGGGGGCACATGGAAGAGGGTCCTGAGTTTTTTGATCCTCAGGCCCTGGAGTCAGGAGGGACCCTCAGGTGGTGCAACCAGTGCTCGTTTTCAATGTTCATGTTCAATGTATTAAAGTTTAAAATTATACCTTACACTAGCAATGAAAGTTATATCTCTTTATATATAAATGTGCATCACATATTTATTCATATATACGTAGTATATACAAATATATAAATACAACTTATTTATAAAATATTTTATGTATTCCATCTGTAAAGTTTATATTACAAATTCATATTACAAATACACATAATTTTATGTTTAGTTTTGTAGTTTGTGTTCCTTTTCTTTCCAAGCAGAACAGAATCTGGCTGAGTAAGACTTTGAGGACATTTGCTGACCCTCCCTCTTTGGCTCCAGCAGGGTCCCAGTCATTCAGGACAAGGGAGGACAAAGCTGACAGCAGGCAACCCAGGAACCCAGCCCTAGCCCTAAGGCGTGGGTCCTGAGACTTTCACTTTTTTCAGGCTGGGAGATATATGCTTAATGCAGGTCATCTGAATTTGTGAGCAGTTTCCTTCCCTGAAGCCCCTGCCAGGCAGTCCTGTGGGCAGGGCCTGTGGTTCCTCCCAGGTCCTCAGCCCTGTGGCCTCCACAGCCCAGGGCCAATGCCTGGAGGCTCTCAGGCACTGCCAGCCTGACCTTACCCCTGGGCTAAGGACCCTATTCCAAATGTTTCCTCATTTATTGAAGTACCAGAAAGTCTGTCTGGTTCTTAAAGTTTGAGTTGAGTTGAGGTATACTCACTCCACTGTCTCTAATGTAGATTTATGGATGTGCAGAGAGCTTTAGAGGATTTTTAAATTTTGTGACCCAGTATAAACACAACAGTATCTGAGACAGGTCTCAATCAATGTATAGGTTTATTTTGCCAAAGATAAGGCTTATGGCCTGTGACACAGCCTCAGGAGGCCCTGCAAATATGTGCCAAATGTGGTTGGTTTACACGTTGGTTTTATACATTTTATGGAGACAGAAATTACAGGGAAAGACATAAGTCAATACATATCAGATATACATTAGTTTGTTCTGGAAAGGTGAGAGAGCTTGAAGCAGGGGCTTCCTGGTCACAGGTGGCTTCAAAGCTTTCCTGATTGGCACCTGGTTGAAAGAGTTAAGCTCTGACTAAAGAGTTGATTCATTATAAAGAAATACTTGAGTTTAGATAAGAGGGTGTGGAAGCCAAGGTTCTTGTCATGCAGATAAATCCTATGGGCAGCAAATAAAGTAGATGGTGAATGTTGCTTATCAGACCTTTGAAGAAATGTCAGACTCTTTGGAAAAGATATAGTAAGAGGAGGAGATTCTCTGCAGAATGCAAATTGGGCCCACAACAGGCAGCTTTGCAGGGCCACTTCAGAATATGTCAAAGAAATATGTTTAGGGGAAAATATTTAGATTTTCTTCACGGCCTAATCTCTGTCATGTTGGAGTATGGTATCTTATTGCTACAAAGCATCTGTTTTGTCAGTCTAAAGATCTCTGTTGTAATGATAATGCTGGTCAGTTGTGTCTGAACCCCAAATGGAGGAGAGTATAATGAGGGACATCTAAACTCACCTGCCAGTCATGTCCTAACCTAGTTTTTCAGATTTCTTTGATGTTCTCTCTGCCAAAAGAGGAGTCCATTCTGTAGGTTGGTGGCTTACAACTTAAATTTTTGTTTTAACACACAGGGAAAACAAACAAACAAACAAACACAGTATAAATTCAATCTAAAATAGATTAGTTAAAAAAAAAAATTACTTGCTTCCCGAATATTCCTACGTATCAAAGAACGTGAAATGGTAAGAATTCAGATGAGAAACATCCCCATACAAAAGATTAAGGATTTTTTTTTTTTTTTTTACTATCTTAGTTTGGGTCCGCCAGCAATGAGGATTCCTGTTAGGTAGCAGATTTACACTGGGAGGAAAGGAGGAAAGGGAGGGAGGGAACAGAAGATGAATGGTAAAAGACACATCAACAACCACCTGACTCAGGATAAGTGAAGATCAACTGCATGGTCTGTTTTCTCTGCTTTCAAGATGATGCCTGGAGCATTGAGTTCTTCAAAGGAAGGAGGGCCATGTCTTAACATGTCAGACGAGCAGGAGAGAGATCCCAGCCCTATAATACTTGTTTATAGTGGCATTGATACATTCCACTAGTAGAGGGCTCCAACCTCATGACCTAAACACATCCCAATAGGCCCCACCTGGCAATACCATTACACTGAGAATTAACTTTGGATTCTGGAGGACACAGTGAAACCATAAAACTTTCCTAAGAGATACATATTCCAGGCCATCTGGCCAGAAATGCATGCAGGCAGTTCTCTGCCCAAGAGCATAAAGAACATAAGACATATATGTGGTCATTGGAAGTCAGCAGAGGTACAGCAAAGGGAAAGCCCTAGATTACAGATGGGGACTGCTACATTCATCATGGTACAGTTAACCCTTGAATAACTTGGGTTTGAAATTTGCAGATCCACTTATATTTTCTTCTGTGCGTGTCACCTGTGGGCAAGCACTTAATAAGTAGTAAATATATTTTCTCATTTTTATGGTTTCCTTAATAACATTTTTTTCTTTAGCATACTTTATTGGAAGAATAGAGTATGTAATATACAAAAAACCTAAAAAAGTGTTAATCAACTGTTTATCACTAAGTCTTCCAGTCAAAAGTAATCTATTAGTACTTAAGTTAGGGAGACAAAAGTTCTACACAGATACAGTCCATTTGGTCTCTGGGTATTAAAAAGACCTGTCGCTCTTGATAATGGTGGGTCTGTGAGTGCTGCATTCATTGAAGAAGCACGGTATCGTCTTTGTGTATCTGTAAAAAATTGTTTGATCTTATACTGGTAAGAACAATAGCACAATACCATGACCTAACACTTACAAATATATATAGCATCATGTCAATAAATTTTATATATAATTTTTTTAGAAAATAAAAATGTTAAACTCACAGAAATGTTGCAAGCATAGCACAATTACCCCCTTCCCTAACTGGAATCATATGACAGTCTTTTGAAGATCTGAGAAACCTGCCGTCTAACATTTTATCATGTGTTTCCTACAAACAAGAATATTCTCCTAAATAATCCCCATACACCAATGAAATACATTACTCCATTGACTCCTGAGGAATATTTTAAATTGTCAAAAAAAAATACCTAAAAAATGTTTCTCAAAGCAAAATAGTCCCCAGTGGAAACACATTCTCTGCAGAAACATTTGTGCTACCCTGGTCTGACCTGGGACACCTGGGGACACTGAGCCACTGCTGAGTTACTGAGATGAGCCAGTCCTGCAGCTGTGCCCAGCCTGCCCCATCCCCTGCTCATTTGCATGTTCCCAGAGCACAGCCTCCTGCCCAGAAGATTTATTAATAGGCTGGTCACACTTCATGTAGAAGTCAGAACCACTCAGGACACAGCATGGACATGAGGGTCCCCGCTCAGCTCCTGGGACTCCTGCTGCTCTGGCTCCCAGGTAAGGAAGGAGAACACTAGCAGTTTACTCAGCCCAGTGTGGTCAGTACTGCCTGGCTATTCAGGGAAATTCTCTTACTACATGATTAATTGTGTGGACATTTGGTTTTATGTTTCCAATCTCAGGTGCCAGATGTGACATCCAGATGACCCAGTCTCCATCTTCCCTGTCTGCATCTGTAGGAGACAGAGTCACCATCACTTGCCAAGCCAGTCAGGGCATTAGCAATTATTTAGCCTGGTATCAGCAGAAACCGGGGAAAGCCCCTAAGCTCCTGATCTATAAGGCATCCACTTTGCAAAGTGGGGTCCCATCAAGGTTCAGCGGCAGTGGATCTGGGACAGAATTCACTCTCACCATCAGCAGCCTGCAGCCTGAAGATTTTGCAACTTATTACTGTCAACAGCATAATAGTAACCCTCCCACAGTGTTACACACTCGAACATAAACCCCCAGGGAAGCAGATGTGTGAGGCTGGGCTGCCCCAGCTGCTCCTCCTGATGCCTCCATGGGCTGAGAGTGTTCCTCAGATGCAGCCACACTCTGATGGTGTCGGTAGAGGGGGACATGAAGTCACCTCTGCACCTGAATTCTTTTCTCTTTCTCATCCCCAACAGCACAGACATAGCAATGCCCCTCCTGATTTACTAAAGACAGAGATCATGACACCTGAGGAGTCTAGTTTATGGTTTCAGTTGGAATTCATATAACACAGAAGAAGCCAGTGTAGATATTCTAAGCAGGAATTATCTTAATACAGAGAATTAGAGTAAACTACTGAAGTCTAAAATGTAGAGATGAATCTCTAAATTTAATATTTCATTTGCAAAGAAATATTTGCCAAATGGGGCATACGGGAAAACTCAGTGGTATTCAATACGTTGGAAGAACAAAGAGAAATCTAGCATTTTACAAAAAAGGGAAAATATTACCTATGGCTCTTAGAGAAAATTCATTGGCACTAGTAAGGCTTGGTAGCTGGTAAGCTCAGGCTGGTAAGCAGTGGTGGACAAAGTGAACCTTAGAATTATATCAAGTTATCTCAGAAGTTGTGGTTAAATTTGATTTCAGGTTACAATAAACCAAAACAGTGAAGCTTGCAGAGAACTTCGTTACTGAAATGCCAGGGATTCGGTGTAGATCCTACAGCTCACCACACAGAAAGCCAATCACTAACACCAGTATTGCCAAGGAATAGGCTTTAATCAGGTGCTGCAGCTGTGGAGATGGGACACCATTCACAAACATATCTCCCTGAACAATTGACAGTAGGGGTTTATATAGCAAGGAAGAAATGTGGGAAAACAGGAATTATGGAGGAATAAGAAAGATAATTTTGTCAATAGGAAGCAGGAGAACAGTTAGGCAATCATAATGGGCAAAGGGTCTGATGTCTCATTGTCCCAATTCAGTGATATGTAAGTTTCAGCTCCTTGATAGCATCTGGGAGACCTGATGGTTGGTTTCCTGAAAAAAAAAAAAAAAAAAAAAAAACTCAGGTAAGATAAACATAACTATCTTGAGTTTTAAAACTGGGGGGGTCAATTTCTGTTTATTCAAAAAACCATAAACCTTAGTTCCATGGGGTAATAGGGCCTATTTTGATTGCATTCTAGACACAATATTTTGCACCCTGAGTGCCTTTCCCTCCTGGTTTCTTGGCTCTGTTGGGTATCACAAGAATGACCCAATTCCTATGATTAACTTTCACACTACACCTTTCAAAACCAAGGATATAGCAGTCAGGAAAGCTGATATTAGAAGCAGGAATCTCTGGTGCTCCCTCAGCAAACAGAATGCATCTACCCCTGATGTATGGGCTATCTAACCATGTGATCTTCACTACTGTCTGAGCTTCCTATAGCATATTTCCAGATGTTTCTGCAGTCCTCACATCTGTCCCTGTGTCTGCCTTAGGTACCAATGGAGAATATTGAGTCATCCTTTTCTGACTTCCAAATCTCATGGGAGAACATCTTATTGGGCAACTCTATAGGACACAAGGGAGATAAAAACGGACATTTACAAAAGTTAAAATGATTTTCCCCCTTTGAGGCCATTTAAAAATTATATTTAAAGCCACATGTTGAAAACACATCCAGCTTTATTTTATTATTAATGCAAATTTACATTTGCAGATATTTTCAGGATTCTAAAGGTTGAAAACATAATTATTTATCCACGGAATGATAAAACACCTCTATAATTAAATAGAGTAAACGTTTTCTTAAAAATTTGTACTCACCGAAAGTCTCCATCAGGCCTTAGAAGAAATGCAACAGGATGAATGCAGACAAAGTCACTCTGGAAGACCTATGACTAGATGTTTCAAAAATGATCCATAATCAAGAAACAAACATGCTTTCCAAGTGAATATTAATTCAAATGCCATTAATGAGCAGGGGGTTTTTAATAATGAGGATGATTGAACACATGGACTTTAGTCAATCACCTTTGCCCACTTTCCCAGGTAGCCTCATGAACCAATGTTATGGAGGTCCCTGTGGGGACTCAATAATATGAGTTTCAACTAATTGAGATGTACAGGGATACTGGGTCTTCTGAACACCTAATTTGCCAAGAAAACTGACCCCTCCTGAACCCCTAACATTAAACCACACATCAGGGCTCAGACTAACAGCTAATGTCAGGTGATTCTAGTGGACCTGATGTCACATGAGAAGGGCAGTGGTTATTATCCTATATAAGAATTTTCCTTTCTCTTCGGTTATGTTTCTGCATAAAATATTATTTGAGGATTTTCCAAGTGCTTTCATCAGAGTCAAGAAGTTCTTCCATAATATGGCTTTGGATCAAGCAGCCTATTGACTTCAAAAAAAGTGAAAATGTAGCTCATGATCTTGTCATGTGAACAGGTGCAGCTTTCCCTATAGACAAAGAAAAACCCACTGTTAGTCAAGCAAACCTGGCACATAAACCCTTGTACCATTGAATTGCTATGCTGTCAGATGTGGCAGAGGGTCTGCAACACTAACCGTGAATGGTGCTATTACTCCCATAAACAGAATATTTATATCTTGTAAATGAGTTGTAGACTCATCATTGTTATGCAAACTGAACAGCTTGAAATACTCTATTTCTATTTTCTCAGGGCTGTGGTTTTCTGATAGATGGTTCTTAGTACAAAGATTTGACATGACAATTATTTCATTAAATTGGAAGAAATAATATGATAAGCATAAGACCATTTAGACTTAATACAATAGTGGACAAGTGGTCAACACAGAGCGTTAGGGTGTGTGCTGGGAACATAGATGTAGCCAATATAAAGCAAGAACAAATAGAATTGATTTTACATATTTTAGAGAGGAAGTACAGAAAATATGGACCCTAGGGGACCTTCTGGAATGTTTCTATTTATTGCCATTTCCACTGGTAACACTCAGAGAAGATTTCAACAGTCATCAAGATGAAGTTCTAGGGATCACACGACTGTGAAGCATTCCCTGCACTTGGATCCCCAGTGAGGCAAAGGGAAGATGAAACACATAGTGGGATATGGAGGTGTAAACACCAGGGACAGCTTCCTGGTCAGTTTAAATGTTGAAAAGCTTATTTGGTTTTTTTCTCTTTAGTTTTATCACTGAATCATTTGGATCTAAGAAAAGTGATTATGGCTGGTTAGGCAGGAAGATGTTTATTATCACGAATTAAGTGGATAGAAAACATTTGGGGAAACCGGAGTGGCAGCTCAGGCAACTGCAAGTACTCCTTTTTTTATTCCTTGACCCTCCCCACCCCCATGTTGTCCACAGTCCAGAAAGATACTCTAATGTTATAGAAACCTGGCAAGTGAAGGTATTGTGCCCACAGGACTGTGCTGCCTGGTTGTGACCCAGACCAGGAAAATGAACACATTTGAGTGAGATCAGGCACTTCCCCTCCCTCATCTCAATCCAAAACCACTCTGTAGTGACACAGCTAATGGGCAGTCAGAGAAAGGGGTCATGTCTCCAGTAGTTGAGAGCAGAGCTGCTGTCCATCTGGGGGCAGTAGTGAGAAGAGCTGCTCTCTTTTCTGCAGGAGACACCTTGAATGTGGAGTCTCAGGCAGCCGGAGCTCCTCCCCAGCCTGCACCAGCAGTGCCATTCTTGGAATTGTTCTAGAGGCTTTTCCTGGAGCCTGTGCCGTAAGGCTTTTCAACAATTTGTAAGGAGTTTAATATCCTCTACTAAATCCCTTTATGCTTCACGGATTTGACATTAGCAACAGGGAATATACACAGTCCACAGTGACATCATTTACAGCCTCCTTTTTCTTACTAAATATAATGCTTTCCAGGTGGACCCGCCAGAGGAAGCCAATGTGAACAACAGTCCATGTCACCAAAAATGCAAGACAAATAAGCTCGGGAAAGCCACTAGGTTCTCACGTAGCTGCACTGTCCCCTGGTACAAAATGGGAGAGTGTAAAACTCTTAGCTCCACCATCAGAGAGATGGTGCAGTGTGACCTTCTCAGCATAGTAAGTCAGTATTTATAGACATTTACATACTAAGAGCTTTAATACCAAAATACAGGCAAAAGTAGAAGAGAAGATAAATTAGACTACATAAAAATTTAAAATGTGCATCAAAAGACATAATCAACACAGTGAAAATGCAACATGTAGAAGAAAATATTTGTAAATCATATCTGATAAGGGGTTGATAATATCTACTATACAAAAATAAGTCTTATATGTCAACATTAAAATAAAATACCTGTTTAAAAATGAGGAAAGTACATTAATAGACATTTCTTTAAAGAAGATTCTTTAGAGATAATTAGAGAGCTAGAATAGGAAAAGATGCTCAATGTTATTAATCCTTAGAAAAATAAAAACAGAACCCACCTCACGCCTATTATAATTTTTTTTCCAACAGAGAATGACCAGTCTTGGTGAGAACTTAGGGAACTGGATCTCCTGTGGACACTGTCGAGGTGATGTAAATAGCCCACCTGCTGTGGGAAACCAGATGGCAATTCCTCGAAGAATTAAAAATAGAAATACTATATAATTCAGCAATTCCACTTTTGGACATATACCCAAGTAATTGAAGACATTAACTTGAGGAGATACTTGTATACTCACATTCAGAACCGAATTATTCACAATGGCCAAAAAGTAGAAGCAACTCAAATGTTCACAAAGGAGGGAACTTGTAATCCAAATGTGGTGTATACATACAGTAGCATATTGTAGCTTTAAAAAAGGAAAATTAGCTTTAAAAAGGGAAATTCCGACACATGCTACAACGTGGATGAAACTAGAGGACATTATGTAAGTGAAATAAGCCAGTCACAAAACGATTACTGAGTTATGATTTCACTACAGTATTTGCAGAGCAGGTTCCATTTTGTCTTGAATGATCCCAGTTCTCTTCCATTTCTTCCCTGTAGTTGTTAGGAATAACTGTAGAAGGTTCTGGAAATGTAACATTCCGAGATAAAGCAAGATTGGCCGGGACAAGATTGGCCAGATACGGCAAGATTGACTCCATTTCTGTCCTACTAGAAAGAGGAGTTTCTTCAACACTGTAGCCCACAATGTGGAGAAAAATCCAACTGTGATCCGTGATTGGTTAAACCCAAATATCAAGAAGGGGTGAGGAAGGTATGATATTTCATAAGATACTTTTCTTTGGGTGTTTCTGAGCTGTTTAAGAGTATTTTGAAACATACTGTTTTAAATTTTTATTCCACGTATTCCGTGAATGTGCTCACAACTTCCCCAGCAGGACCAGCTTAAAATATCAAATCTTAAAGAAAAGAACATTGTAATTAATCATATTAGGTCTTTGTACTGGATGCCTGCCTGAGATCACTCATCAGCTCCCCCTTGCTTCTCAGGACTAAACCACCCACCCACTCCAGCAAGCCACACAAACTATGAGGGCCTTTCTTCCTCCTGTGTTGAATACAATTAATCATAACTGTACATTTTACATGCAAACTGTGTTTATTTAGCATCATAATAATGCTTGTCACCTTTGTCAATATGTTTTCCCATGTCCAATTAATCATTTTCAATTGTAAAAGAAGTTTAGTTTCCTTAGTTGAGGTGATCGCACCATATTTCTTCTAATTAAAAAAGAAGCATGTAGTTGCTTTTAAGGGATTTTAACTTAATGTCAGAGTTTTCAGAACCAATAAATGCTATCATTTAAGGTTTAGTGCATGTAAGTAAATAAGACAATTTTTGATCCCAAGTACTGATATTCAGTAGGGGGAATGAGCCATGCAGAGAACAATAACTATATAATGAAACCGAGAAGAATACTTTTGGTGTTGATAAATTACGTACGAATCAGGCAATGGTATGTGGTATCTGGAGGTTGAAGCTGCTTATTTATGTTGATCGGGGAGGATCATGGGGTTGTACTGAGGATGCATCTGATTGAGAAGCAGGCAGCCAAGTGACCACAACCTGCAAAGACCATGGAATCATCATAGGAAGGGGAGGGGCTAGGAGATTCTCAATCAACCACTGCACATTGAAAAATTTATGTTTACCACTTTAGTACTATAAAACCCAAACACTGCTATCATAATCAGGTTCTTTATGTGTTTTTATTTTCTTAAGAATATAATTTATTGTAATATCTTTTATCAAACACTTTGACCTGGATCGCACCCAGGACATAGAATATTCCCTTGTTCAGAAGCTGTAAGCAAAGGTCTGCACCCTTATTGCTAGTTGGCAGGCTCCCTTCTCTACCTTAATATCAAAATATCTCTACCTAAAATCTTGGTCTTCTCTACCACTCAAGCCCTCATCACTGGGTCCTGTAGGGTGGGATCACTGAAGGCAGAGGCAACACTGGACACTGGACATGGGGTTCTGGCCCTCTGGGTCATGGTGCTCTGGCTTCAACTGCGGGGGCTGCATGTGAGAGGGTTCATATGTCACATGGGACTGAGAAAGACTATTGATTAGGGAGCACAGCAGTCACCTCCCACTTTATCAGACAGAACTACTCTGCTGGGAAGCCTACGAAAAGGGACATCATCAATACTAGGGAAGATTTGTGTTCTGTTTCCACCTCAAATTCCAGGAGAAACAGTCTGGTCCACAGTCGCTAGCTTCAATTTCGGTGTCTTCAAGACAGAGAGTTTACATCATCCACCTGGAAGAAGCAGAATCCTGGGAAGGTTCCAAAGATCCACCTACGTGCTCTTTCCACCTTGTCCACCCCAGCTTGGTGCAATGGTCCTGGGATCATCTTTGCTTAACATTTAGCAGATTGGTTGTCCTGATGATATTGCTGTTTATTATCGTCTGAAACTTCCCTGTCTCCCATGCAAACACTAGCAGTGCCCAACCACAAACATTTACATTGGAATTAATTAAAATTAACAATGTAGCTCCTTAGTTGTTTTCACTACATTTCAAGTGCTCAGTAGCCACATGTGACATATAATGGCTACCCTTGCAAAGCATAAGTATAGACATTTTCACCATCTTAAAAACTTATTTTCATTAGTGCTGATCTAAATAGTTACACTTACACACTCACAGTGTTATAGCTCAGAGTACAAACCTCAGCAGCTGTTATTCCAGAGAATCAGGTGGTCTCAGATGCTTCCTGGTTGGTGCAGCCAGTTTCAAGAATGGGAGGAATGAAGCTGGGTAGAGAGATCCAGATCAGGGGCCCTTTACTTGCCACCCTAGCCTTGGGCATTGTGTGCTGCAGAGCCCCTGACAACCTCACCTTTTCCTTTCCAGAATCACATCATTGGCATCTCACATGGATCACAGAATCTAGCCCCTAATTGTTTTGTGACTATGTTTTCTGAACACCCTTTATCTTTAACTAGGTAACTGGTTTATTGAGGAGAGGAATCATTTTGTGTTCCCTACAGAATGCAGCCTAATGGTGGATGTAGTAAGATCAACTGCATGAAAACCCATGAAAAAACTCCATCAAGTCTCATTAGAAAGCAGCATCTAAAATTCTGTTTGATGTTATGTCCCAAACCTGCCATTGGGTGGTATGTCACAAACATACCTTGCCATTGGACAAACCCCATAATAAACATTAGATGCCAATGTCCTTGCCATTGGACAAACCCCATAATAAACATTAGAAGCCTGATCTTAGAAATCGTGAAAATTAAAGGTGGTGTTGTTCCAGTATCAGCAGGCAGCCCCCAAGGTGGGATTGGGGTCTCATGTGTGACCTGAATCACCTGGGAGGAGCTGCCAGTGCGCTGAGTGGTGGGGAAACCACCTCTGCGCTCTGAGACTGGAAGCCTCGCCTTGTCCTTCCTACTGCCTTGGGCATGTCCTCAAATCGCACCTGCTATGAACTGAATTGTGTTTCACAAATTCATGTTTTGAATCTCCAACCTCCAATATTACTGTATTTAGACATAGAAGTTATGAAGGGGTAATTAGGGTGAAATGAAGTGAAAACCTTGGGACTCTGATTTAATAAGATTTGTGTCCTAGTAAAAATAAACATCATCGAGCTGTTCCTTGACCCCTCACCAGCCTCCAAGCATGTACTGAGGAAAGCATGTACTTGCTTCTCCTACTTACACATGCCTGGGCACATTGCTGAACCCATGTGAGTATGTGTCCAGAGATGACATCTGAAAACAAGAAACAGGGTTCTCACCAGAAAGAAAATCCTTCTGGACCTTGATCTTGAACCTTCCAGGGTTCTAATACATTTGCAATAAATGTTTAATAAATTAGTAATAAATGTCTACGGCTCAAGCCATCCAGCTCAGTGTATGTTGGTGTGGCATTCCCAGTAGACTCATCCACTGTCGCCACCTTCTCTGAGCAGGATCAGCCTCAGGAGGCACCTTGTGGACTTTGGAACCCATCTTTTCTCCTCTTGTTCTTGCTGTTCTGACTGCCTGGTGCAGAAGGGGAAGTCAGGCTTCATCCTCAGATAGTTTGTATTAAACATGAACTTTCCTTGATGATGAAGTTGTTAGCCTGTTTTTCCTTCTGATCAGAATTGCACTAAGTTGGATGAACTACAAGCTTGGTATTAATATTTGGGGATCTGCAGGTTTGTTCCCCCACTTGGATGATAGTGAGCCTGTTAGGTAGATGCCATCTTTGTCCCTCTCCTTGTGTCTCAGGTCAGAGGGTCACTGTCACCTGCAGAGCTGGCCAGAGTATGAAGAACAACCTAGTCTGGCACCAGCAGAACCTAGGCCTGGCTCTGAGCTCCTGCTGGCTCCTGCTGGCTCCTGCTGCCCCGCTGGACATGATCCCTGTCTGGGTCAGGGGCAGCAGGCCTGAACAGATGTCACTCTGGCCATCAGCAACCAAGAAGCCTTCAGAGGTAGGTGCTCCCTCCTCCTGTCCCTGTCCTGCACAAATCTTCCCTAGCAATAGCTCTGCCCAGGGCCCCAGGTGTCGCTAAGGGTCTGAAATCTTTTCAGGGGAACAGTCTGGGAGACACCTCTGAATTCACATCCCCTCTTTTTCTCACACCCTCTTCCCACCTCCTCTATGGGCACCTCTAGTGTATTTGTGGGCATCACTGCCTGGAGCATGTCAGGATGTTTTCTCCCACCTCCTACTCCCAATTCATGATGAAAATTCATCCTCACTTCAGACATGGACTGTCCACGCCTTGTTTCTCTTACATACATGCCCCGGCACATTGCTGAACCCATAGTTCCGACTCCACTCCATGAATCTTTGTGGAAGGGTCATGGTTGGCAATTTGTGGTTATTGGAGACCAGAAAGTAAGATGGCAACTATTGAGAAGTTTGTGCATGGGACAGACATAGGTCATTGTCAAGGGTCCCAGCAGCTGGTGAGCCATGAAAGCTGGGCAGAGAGATCCTGCATCACCCCAGTCAGAGGGGAAACTAGGAATGAGCCATGGAGAGTCTTCATCCTGTGACCATGCAGCCTCTGAGCCACAAGTGTTGCTTTGTTTGACAGAAATGACCAGAAGAGGACTTGTCTATGCTGAACTCTGGGGACAAAACCTCCCTCCATTCAGAGCCCAGACCCACTATCCATCTCCTGGGCATCTGCTGCTCTGTGATTCCACAAATCCCCCTCAGGTCACTTATGATCCTCAGCAATGGGCAGTTCACTGCTCTCTGCCGAGGGGACATGGAAGAGGATCCTGAGCTTTATGACCCTCAGGCCCTGGAGTGAGGAGGGGCCATGAGGTGGTGCACCCAGTGCTTGTTTTCAATGTTCTTGTTCAATTTATTAAAGCTTAAAACTATACCTTATACTAGCAACCAAAGTTATATCTCTTTATATATAAACATGTACCACATATTTATGCATAAATAGATACATAGTATATGCAAATATATGCAAACAACTTATTTCTAAAATATGTATATTCAATATGTAAAATTTATATTAGAAATTCTTGTTACAGATACACATCATTTTATGTTTATTTGTGTAACACCTGTTCCTTTTCTTTCTAAGCAGAACAGAGTCTGGCTGAGTAAAGACTTTGAGGACAATTGCTGACCCTCCCTCTTTGGCTCCCACAGGGGCAAAGTCATTCATGACCAGGGAATTCAGTGAAAGTCTCTGAGGCTTTCACTCTTGCCAGGCTGCGGGATATATGCTTAATGCAGCTCCCCTGAATTTGTGAGCAGTTTCCTTCCCTGAAGCCCCTGCCAGGCAGCCCTGTGGACAGGGCCTGTGGTTCCTCTCAGATCCTCAGCCCTGTGGCTCAGGAGAGCAGCTGCTTCCCCCACAGTGCTGGGCCAGTGCCTGGCAGCTCTCAGGCACTGCCAGCCTGACCTTAGCCCTGGGCTAAGGACCCTATTCCAAATGTCTCCTCATTTATCCAAGTACCTGAAAGTTTGTCTTCTTCTTAAACTCAAAGTCCACATTTCCACTATTGCTAAAGCTAGCATTTGCCACCTGAAAAATTGGACATGTGAATTGTCCTTCTCAGAGCCTGGCCTCTTCCAACCTCACCAGACAAAGTTGCCCATGTGTTCTCTTCTCTCCACACAACTTGACTTAGAATTATAGTGAAATGTAAAATGCAGTAAAGCTCTCATCACCTGCACAGAAACCATCCTCTTCTCCTTTGGTGCCTGAGGCACCAGTTCTAGCCTGCTGGGCATGGTGAGGACAGTGAGTCTCTCCCAGCCTGGGACAGGAGCAGGGATTAAGGGCGCATGTGACTAGCGCCACAATGCAACGTCAGGAGAGTGAAGCAGGGGCAGGGACTCTGGGAAGAATTTGATCCTTCATAAGAAGACGGAAGGTGAAGAGCTTTGCTTCACCTTCTAAAATCATTGACTTTCTTTTAGATTTGGGAGCAGGGACACATGTCTCATTTCCCTGACTCCTTCCACATCTTCTCTTTCTCTTACAATAGCTCTGACTCTCTGTCTGTCCCTCTCAGATTGTGTGCTGAGAATCTAATTTTCCCTCCTAATACGAAAATAAACCAACAAACAAAAGTCTCTTCCTCCTATCATGTGCTGTGAGATCTGACCCCAAACTCTGTGATCTCCAGATCATATAAGAGATAATCATGGGAATTTACCAAAGAGATTTTTTAGCTAAAAACAAATTCTCGTATTAGCTCTTCTCTCGGAAAAATTTTCTCTGTCACTTTTCACAAATGACACCAGAAGACAAGGTGAAAATATTTCCAAGAACAAAGGACAAGCATGCGGCTCACTGAGGTGAAAGACATGTCTTCCCCCTTGCGTTAGTTTCCAAAGCTCCTGTTTATCGCCACAGCCCTATTGGCCTCACACAACATAAATGTATCACCCTGTAGTTCTGGAGTCAGAAGTCTCACTGAGCTAATGTTAAGGTGTCAGTAGGGCTGTAATCCTTCTGGATGCTCCGGAGGAGAGAACTGGCTCCTCTGCTTCTTATCTTCCAGGTGCTGCCACATTTCTGCTTCCATGGCCCCTTCCTTCCTCAAACTACATCCCTCCCCAGTGTCCCAGCTCCTCTCTGACTGCGAGCCTCCTCCTCTATTTTAAAGACCTTTGTGATTACATTGGTTTCATCTGGATAACCAGGTTGCTTATTCTCAAAGTCCTTAACTTACATCTGTCAAGTTCTTCTTTTGCTATGTAAGGTAGAATCCTTATGATAAGGCTCCGATGACTGGAGGAACACCAGGGTTCTTAGTCTCACGCCTGTTTGTTTAAAAAGACAGGGACCTGCGTGGAGTTGTTTTAAGTAGCGAAAAATTTAATACACAAGAAGAAAGGAAGAAGAAAACAGCTCCCCCGTACAGAGAAGGACCGGGTATTCGAACAAAGAGAAAACTCCATGTGCGATGGAAAAGTGGCTGCTTATATGAGGAGGCTGAAGGAGGCGGAGTCTGATTTGCATAGGGCTCAAGGGATTGGTTTGACCAGGCATGTGATTCATGTAGCCTGAGAAAAAACTGGCCCTCCCACCCCAGCGTTTTAATATGTAAATGCAGGGTGCCATAATGTTCTACACACAAGGGGATACGTGGGGACAGCCATGTTGCCAGGCACATGTGGGGGCAAGGAAGGAGAAGGTGGGCACAGTGACTCACGCCTATAATCTCAGCACTTTGGGAGGCCAAGGAAGGTGGATCATGAGGTCAAGAGATCGAGATCATCCTGGCCAACATGGTGAAACCCCGTCTCTACTAAAACTACAAAAATTAGCTGGGTGTGGTGACACGTGCCTGTAATCCCAGCTACTCAGGGGGCTGAGGCAGGAGAATCGCTTGAACCCAGGAGGCAGAGGTTGCAGTCAGCTGAAATCGTTCCACTGCACTTCAGCCTGGGCAATGGAGCAAACTCTGCCTCAAAAAAAAAAAAAAAAAAAAAAAAAAAGAAAGAAAGAAAGAAAGAAAGAAAAAGAAAAAGAAAAAGGAAGATGAATGTGGGAATCGCCATGTTTGGCTGGACCCAGTTTCTAATGGCCAGTATTTGTATATCAAAACTTGCCGCCTGTAATCCCAGCACTTTGGGAGGCCAAGACGGGCGGATCACGAGGTCAGAAGACCAAGACCATCCTGGCTAACACAGTGAAAGTCCGTCTCTACTAAAAAATACAAAAAAATTAGCCAAGTGTGGTGGCGGGCACTTGTAGTTCCAGCTACTTGGGAGGCTGGGGCAGGAGAATGGCGTGAACCCGGGGGGTGGAGCTTGCAGTGAGCCGAGATTGCGCCATTGCACTCCAGCCTGGGCTACAGAGTAAGAATCGATCTCAACAACAACAAAAAAGCTTGCTGGTCCAGCTCTTAAGAGCCAGGGCTTTCCTGCTAAACAAGAAACACTTCTGGAGCTGCTTTAAAAGAAATAAAACCTTCCCAAGGACCCCTTTTTCTCTCTATCTGCCTAAAATAATTTCTTAATAACTCCGATAACACTTAGGTTCCAGAGACTAGGACATGGACATCTTTTGGGGTGGGACATTATTCATTCCACTAACAATAAACATATTCCCCCAAAATTGTCCTTCTCTAAAGTAAAACTTAAAAAATCACAAAGTAATTTTATGAAATAAGAGAGCTGGACAAAATCTTAGACTCAGGTTCCTCTAACTTGTGAGTTGTAACTGTTGGAGTAATCTCACTCCTTTGCCTCTAATGTAGATTTATGGATGTGTAGATAGTTTCAAAGGATTTTTAAATTTTGTGACCCAGTGTAAATAAAAGAATCTGAGACAAGTCTCAATCAATTTATAGGTTTATTTTGCCAAAGATAAGGTTTATGACCTGTGACACAGCCTTATGGGCTCCTGCAAACATATGCCCAAGGTGTTTGTGTTACACATTGACTTTATAAACTTTAGGGAGACACAGAAATTACAGGCAAAGAAAGAAAGAAATATATATATGATATATATTAGTTTGTCCTGGAAAGGTGGGATAGCTTGAAGCAGGGACTTCCAGGTCATAGGTGGCTTCAAAGCTTTCCTGATTGGCAACTGGTTGAAAGAGTTAAGCTCTGCCTAGAGTTGAATTCACCATAAAGAAATGCTTGAGTTTAGATAAGCCAAGGTTCTTGTCATGTAGATGAATCCTATGAGTAACAGACAAAGTAGACATTGCTTGTCAGATCTTAAAAACAAAAGTCAGATCTTTGGAAAGGAATTACTAAGCACACGAGATTCTGTACACATTACAAATTTCCCCCACAACAAGCAGCTTTGCAGGGCCACTTCAGAATATATCAAAGAAATAGAATAGGCCGGGTGTGGCGGCTCATGCCTGTAATCACAGCAAGTTGGGAGGCCAAGACGGGCAGATCAGGAGGTCAGGAGATTAAGACCATCCTGATTAACAGGGTGAAACCCCGTCTCTACTAAAAATACAAAAAATATTAGCCGGGCATCTGTAGTCCCAGCTACTTGGGAGGCTGAGGCAGGAGAATGGCATGAACTCGAGAGGCAGAGCTTGCAGTGAGCACCCCAGCCTGGGCACAGAGCAAGACTCCATCTTAAAAAAAAAAAAAAAGAAAGAAAAAAGAAAAAAGAAAAGGAAAGAAAAAAATATTTTTAGAGTAAAATTTTTAGATTTTCTTCAGGGCCTATTATCTGTCATGTTGGAGTATGGTATCTTATTGCTACAAAGCATCTGTTTTCTCAGTCCAAAGATCTCTGTTATAATGATAATGCTGGTCAGTTGTGTCTGAACTCCAAAGGGAGGAGAGTATAATGAGGTATATCTAAACCCACCTGCCAGTAATGGCCTAACCTAGTTTTTCAGATTTTTTTGAAGTTCTCTCTGCCAGAAGAGGAGTCCATTCAGCTGGTTGGTGGCTTACAACTTAATTTTTTGTTTACAAAACACACAGAAAAAAAAAATCACTTAATAAATTCAATCTAAAATAGATTGGTTAAAAAAAAAAGAAAGTGCTTTCTGAATATTCCTACATGTCAAAGAAAGAAAAGTGATAAGAATAAAGATGGGAAATAACCCTCATACAAAAGATTAGTGACTTGTTTTACTATCTTTGTTTGGGTCCACCAGCAATGAGGATTCCTGTTTAGGCAGTAAATTTACACTGGGAGGAAAGGAGGAAAGTGAAGGAGGGAACAGAAAATGAATGGTAAAAGACACATCAACAACCCACCTGACTCAGGAGAACTGAAGATCAACCACATGTGGAAACATGGACTAAATTCCTCTGGGCTCTTCCAGCTGAGAGATGAGGAAGCCGGGGTATGTATATTCCCCATCCTGTCCTCACTGATTGTGAGCTGTCTCTCCTGTTCTCTTTCAAGCTGCTATAACAGGTTCCTTGTCACTGTGTAATTCATAAAAAACGGAAATATATTTTCTCACACTTCTGGAGAATGGGAAGTTTAGATCAAGGCATGGGCAGGTTAAGTTCTGCTTTCTCTCCTTTCAAGATGATGCCTGGAGCATTGAGTCCTTCAAAGGAAGGAAGGCCATGTCTTATCATGACCGACAGCAGAAGAGAGAGAGAGATTCCAGTCCCATAAACCCTGTTTATACTGTCATTAATGTATTCCACTAGAGGGCTCCACCCTGATGACCTAAACACATCCCAATAGGCCCCACATGGCAATACCTTTACACTGAGAATTAACTTTCCAACAGATGAATTCTGGAGGACATAGGCAAACCATAGGACTTTCCTCAGAGATACACATTCCAGGACATCTGGCCAATAATGCATGTAGGCAGAGCTCTCTGCCCAAGATGATAAAGAACATAAGTCATGTATATTGCCATTGGAAGTGAGTACAGGTACAGCAAAGGGGAAAGCCCTAGATTATAGATGGGGACTGCTACATTCATTATAGTACAGTTAACCCTTGCATAACTTGAGTTTGAATTTTGCAGATCCACTTATATTTTCTTCTGTGTGTGTCACCTGAGAGCAAGTAACCTAATTTTACCTAATGAGTAAATATATTTTCTCATTTTGATGGTTTCCTTAAAAACATTTTTTTCTTTAGCACACTTTATTGGAAGAATAGAGTATAAAATATATATAGTGTAAAAAAGTGTTAATCAACTATTTATTTTATCACTAAGGCTTCCAGGCAAATGTAATCTATTAGTACTTAAGGATGCAACAGTTCTACATAGGTTTTCATCTGCACCAGTGGTCAGTGCCCCAACCTCCACGTTATTCAGGGGTCAACTGCTCTTTCAGTCTGTAGCTGCATCTCTCTGGAACAGCACCTTGGCAGGTGGCTGCAAGTAAAAGAATCCAGAAAATAACATCTCAAACTGTGCTGCATTGGTATGATGATTATGTAAAACCAAAGGCATTTAGAAAGCACCAAATGCACAAAAACCCTTTTCCTAAATATCCCTTATCTGCCTAAAAGCAAATTCTCCAGAAGAAAAACAATTGTCAAGGAAATTCTTCCTGGGAATTTTTATATCAGGGAAGATTAACACAAATGAGGAATCAAAAATAGAAGAGACTGGAAGTTGATGCTTTATACAGTCAGGCTAATACCTGTTCTTTTGAAGATGCACTTCTATTCTCATGTATTCTCTCCAGGTTGCCTACACTTCCCAACTCCCTCTTACCTAGAAAGGAAATATGAACAACTGGATCTCATTGAGTTATCTGGGTAATCATCCTGCTATGATATCCTGCTGCACTTTAAGTGAATTTTATTTGCCTTTTCTCTTATTAATCTTTCTTTTGTCAGTTCATTTTCAGCAAACATTTAGAGGACAAATGGAGCTTTCTTCCTTTATCTCAATATGAACAAGTTCCCTTAAAATTCAGGCTGCTTACAGAGCAGCAGGAAGGTTTGTGCACAGGCTACAGCACTGTGATTTGGCTCCCCTAGTCAGGCATCAGTAAAATTTTGTGGAGTCCTAGGCTGCAGCCCACTGATGCTGATGCTGATGTAGTTGGATCCACTTCCCCTGCTACTGAGCCAGGCTGGGACATTTTTCGGCACATTAGAGATATGAGATATAACGAGTGCAAATCCCTGTCCAGTTACATCTGGATCCAACTGAGTTCTCCATGTGCAAAGGCAATTGCTTGATAAGAGTTTGAGTGTCTTTTTCCTAAAGATGTTAACAGGGAGGCTGGTGTCTGGGTCAGGATGATGTCCCCACACACTGATAAAAAGTATAAGAAGAAAGTGTCATTGAAGTGCATGTCAGGGACATGATCCATGCAGTGGCCACCCTCACTAAGAGAGATGAACTTTGGAAAATAATATGCAATGGCAGAAAAGAAGGTAGACTATGAAGGTGTCCAAAACAAGAACAAGGTGCAACGCATTTAGTCTCTGGGTATTAAAGAGACCTGTCACTCTTGGTAGTGGTGGATCAGTGAGTGCTGCATGCATTGAGGGAACACGGTATCATCTCTGTGTATCTGTAGTAAATTGCTTGATCTAATACTAGTAAGAACAAAGACATAACACCATTACCTAATACTTACAAATATATGTAGCATCATGTCGAAATATTTTACTTTTAATTTTTTTAGAAAGGAAAAATGTTAAACTCACAGAAATGTTGCAAGTGTAGCAAAATTACCTGCTTCCCTAACTGGGATTTTATGAGAGTCTTTTGAAGACCTGAGAAACCTACCGTCTAACATTTTATCATGTGTTTCCTACAAACAAGAATATTCTCCTAAATAATCCCCATACACCAATGAAATACATTACTCCATTGACTCCTGAGGAATATTTTAAATTGTCAAAAAAAAATACCTAAAAAATGTTTCTCAAAGCAAAATAGTCCCCAGTGGAAACACATTCTTTGCAGAAACATTTGTGCTACCCTGGTCTGACCTGGGACACCTGGGGACACTGAGCCACTGCTGAGTTACTGAGATGAGCCAGTCCTGCAGCTGTGCCCAGCCTGCCCCATCCCCTGCTCATTTGCATGTTCCCAGAGCACAGCCTCCTGCCCAGAAGATTTATTAATAGGCTGGTCACACTTCATGTAGAAGTCAGAACCACTCAGGACACAGCATGGACATGAGGGTCCCCGCTCAGCTCCTGGGGCTCCTGCTGCTCTGGCTCCCAGGTAAGGAACAGGAACACTAGCAGTTTACTCAGCCCAGTGTGGTCAGTACTGCCTGGCTATTCAGGAAAATTCTCTTACTACATGATTAATTGTGTGGACATTTGTTTTTATGTTTCCAATCTCAGGTGCCAGATGTGACATCCAGATGACCCAGTCTCCATCTTCCCTGTCTGCATCTGTAGGAGACAGAGTCACCATCACTTGCCAAGCCAGTCAGGGCATTAGCAATTATTTAGCCTGGTATCAGCAGAAACCGGGGAAAGCCCCTAAGCCCCTGATCTATAAGGCATCCACTTTGGAAAGTGGGGTCCCATCAAGGTTCAGCGGCAGTGGATCTGGGACGGAATTCACTCTCACCATCAGCAGCCTGCAGCCTGAAGATTTTGCAACTTATTACTGTCAACAGGGTAATAGTTACCCTCCCACAGTGTTACACACCCGAACATAAACCCCCAGGGAAGCAGATGTGTGAGGCTGGCCTGCCCCAGCTGCTCCTCCTGATGCCTCCATGGGCTGAGAGTGTTCCTCAGATGCAGCCACACACTGATGGTGTCGGTAGAGGGAGACATGAAGTCACCTCTGCACCCGAATTCTTTTCTCTTTCTCAGCCCCAGCTGCACAGACATAGCAGTGCCTCTCCTGATTTACTGAAGACAGAGATTATGACACCTGAGTAGTCTAGTTTATGGCTTCAGTTGGAATTCATATAACAGAGAAGACACCACTATAGATGTTCTAAGGAGGAACTGTCTTAATACAGAGAATTAGAGTCTAAACTACTGAAATCCACATAAAATGTAGAGATGAATCTCTAAATTTAATGTTTTATTTGCATAGAAATATTTGCCAAATGGGGCATACAGGAAAACTCTATAGTCTTCAATATATTGGGAGAACGAAGAGCAAGTTAGCATTTTATGAAAAAGGGAAAATGTTACCGATGGCTCTTTGAGAAAGTTCATTGGCACTAGGAAGGGTTGGGAGCTGGCAAGCTCACACTTTTAAGCAGTGCTGGACAAAGTGAATCCTAGAATTATATCAAGTTATCTCAGAAGTTATGGATCAATTTGGTTTCAGTTTTCAAGAAGCCAAAGCAATGAAGCTTGCAGAGAATTTAGTTACTGAAATACCAGGGATTCAGTGAAGATCCTGCTGCTCAGCACACAGAAAGCTAATCACTAAGACAACAAGCATTGCCAAGAAACAGGTTTTAATCAGGTGCTGCAGCCGAGGAGATGGGACACCACTCACAAATGTATCTCTCTGACCAACTAAAATTAGGGGTTTATATAGCAGAGAAGAAATGTGGGAAAACAGGAATTAGAGAGGGGTAAGGAAGATAATTTGGTCAACAGGAAACAGGAGGTTAGGCAATCATAACGGGTGAAGGTTCTGGTGTCTCACTGTCCTAATTCAGTGATATGTAAGGTTCAGCTCCTTTGATAGTACCTGAGAGGCCTGATGGTTGGTTTCCTGAGAAAAGATCTCAGATAAGACAAATTAAACTATCTTGAGTTTTAAGAATGGGGGAGTCAATTTCTATGTTTATTCAAAACCCATAAACATTAGTTCCCTGGGATAATAGGGCCTATTTCAATTGCATTCTAGGCACAATATTTTGCACCCTGAGTGCCTTTCCCTCCTGGTTTTTTGGCTTTGTTGTGTGTGATAAGAATAACTCAATTCCTAGAATTAACTTTCACACTACAACCTTTCAAAGTCAAGGATATAGTAATCATGAAAGTTGGTACTAGAAGCAGGATTATCTGGTGCTCCCTCAGAAAACAGAATGCATCTGCCCCTGCAGGATGGACTATCTAACCATGTGGCCTTCAGTCCTGTCTGAAAGCTTAGGGGTAGGGGTGCTGATGCACTCAACTTCGTACAGCATCTTTCCAGGTGTTTCTGCAGTCCTCATCTCTGTCCCTGTGTCTGTCTTAGGTACCAATGGAGAATATTGAGTCATCCTTTTGTGACTTCCAAATCTCATGGGAGGACCTCTTATTGGGCCACTCTATAGGATACAAGAGAGGCAAAAAATGATGTTTACATAAGTTAAAATGATTTTTCCCCCAATGAGACCATTTTAAAAATTATATTTAAAGCCCCATGTTGAAAACATATCCAGCTTTATTTTATTAATGCAAATTTACATTTGCAAATATTTTCAAGATTTTAAAGGATGAAAACATAATTATTTGTCCATGGAATGATAAAACACCTCTATAATTAAATGGAGTAAACATTTTATTGAAAATTTGTACTCACTGAAATAAAGAAATATATTTTCAATATCTGAAGCTATGTTAGAAATTATTGGACTTAAATTCAACTGTGAGGTTTGGTTTGGGATGTTGTTCACTCCTGAGACCTGTCACAAGAATGTTGTGTCATGTGTAGTCACTGCTGTTCAGCTTTGTCCTCAGATAATTGATATCTGTAGGCTAAAGATAAGCTCAGTACCCTGCAGAGGAACCACTCAGCTGAGCCCTTCCTTGATCAGCGAGATGATTGTGAACATGAGCATCCATGAACATGATAACAAATGTTTACTATCAGCCACTGCGTTGTGTATTTAACCAGTTACCAATCATTATGCATAAAAGCTTACTGATACAGTATTTACACCTCCACCTATATGTACACACATATATTTTTTCTTAAATTGGTGGTATAAATGTGAATATTCAGTAATTAAATTATGAAGTTATTAAAAGAAAATTAAAGACAAAATTAAAACTACTATTTCAATAAAAAATTAAAATTTACCTTATTTATGGAAAACTATGCATATGTGTATATAAGATACATAGAAGCATATACATATGTTTTTGATAAAATGTTGGATAAAAATATATATAGTATTCATATTTAAGTACATTTATTCTATCATATATGCAATATATGCATATTTATAAAATTCTTCTCTAAATTAAATACATTTAAAATTTTTTGAAACATTCCATAAAATAATGGCATTCTGGACCACATATACTTCTCACTCTTGCTACAGAAAATTTCTTTGTAGCCTTTATTTTTAAAATTCTACCAAATGCTAGTCCCTACCTAAAATATTTTTCCAACTCAGTGGAGCTCCAAGGGTAGGCCAAGAGCAAATTTTGACTAATGTTGAATATTAACCATTATATCCTATGAAAGTCTCCATTATGTTCAGTGACGATATGCCAAATAGAGTTCTCACAACAATGGATGCTGGATGGAGTCACATCAGTGCCATTGTCAAGGAAGCCCTGGAAATGTAAAAATGATAACAATGAGTAAACTGCAAGGGTTACATCTGATGATCACATTGCAACAATAACAGTGTTGGGGTGATCAGACCCAGCACCAGGTTGTGGGGGTGACAAAGTCTGGCGGAGTCAAAGGATTGAGAAAAGACAGTTTGAGAGAGAAAGGTGGGCACCAGGGGCCATCGCTAGTGTATGGAGGCTGCGAAGGCCCCGAGCTCTGGGAGTCCATGCTATTTATTGGTAATCCAACAAAGAAACAGGTGGTGAGAATGTGGAGGTCAAAAGGCCGCATTGCATTAAACACATAATTTACACCTGTGATGGTTTAGCATTTGCTCTGCTAGTTGAGATAATGGAGAGCAGGTTCTTTTAACTCAAAATACAATCAATCCTGGGAGAGCAAGGAGAAAGGAGCCAGCAAGTGTAGACACATTCCAGAGCCACGAGCCCTGGATTCTATCCAAGCCACAAGGGATTTTATGACCTGGGCTTAGATTATGGTACATCAGGATAGCCTTCCACCCTTTAGCATAGAGCTTGGTGTCCCAAAGGCCACGAGGAGTTTTAGACCCTGGACCCCAGACATGTTCCAAGACTGTTTTACATTATGTAAGACATGCAAGCCCTGCCTCAGTTTCTCCCAACATTCAGCTTTCCCCAATATAACAGCAATGTAATAATATTGGCTGTTGGTTTTGACAGATCATCAGGTCTTCAAAGAAATGCAACAAAATGATTGCAGACAAAGTGATTCTGGAAGAGCTATGACTAGACGTTTCAAATATGAGCCAAAATTTAAAAAAAAAAGCTTTCCCAGTGAATATTAATCAAAATGCCATTAATGAGCAGGTGATTTTTAACAATGAGGAAGATTCAACACCATGGACTTCAGTCAGTCACCTTTCCCAGCTTTCCCAGGGAGTGTCATGAACTAATGTTATGGAGGTTCCTATGGGGACTCAATAATATGAATTTCAAATAACTGAGACTTAAAGGGCTACTGGCTCTTCTGAACACCTAACTTGCCAAGAAGAATGACCCCTCCTGAACCCGTAACATTGTAACACACATCAGGGCTCAGACGAACAGCTGGGGTCAGGTGATACTGGTGGACCTCACGTAACACGAAGAGGGCACTGGTTATTTTCCTATATATGAATTTGCCTTTCTTTTTGGTTATATTTCTGCATAAACATCATTTGAGGATTTTCCAAGTGCTTTCATCAGTCAGGAAATTCTTCCATAATATGGCTTTGGATCAAACAACTTATTTACCTCCAAAAAAGTTAAGAAAGGGTAGCTCATGTTCTTGTCATGTACACAGGTACAGCTTTCCCTATAGACAGGGAAAAACCCATTATTAGTCAAGCAAAGCTGACACACAAACCCTTGTGCTATTGAATTGCTATGCTGTCAGATGTAGTGGAGGCTCTGAAACATTAACTGTGTGAATGGTGCTATTACTCCCATAAACAGAATATTTATATCTTGAAAATGAGCTGTAGACTCATCACTGTTATGCCAACTAAACAGCTTGATATACTCTATTTAGTCAGGGCTGTGGTTTTCTGGTTGATGGTTCTTAATCCAAATAGTTGACATGACAATTATACCATTAAATTGGAAGAAATGATATGATAAGCATGTGAACATTTAGACTTAATACAATAATGAATAAGTTGTCAACACAGGGTGTTAGGGTATTTGCTGGGGCCGTAGATCTAGCCCATGTAAAGTGAGAACAAATGGAATTGATGTTACATATTTTAGAGAGGAAGTACAGAAAATATGAACCCTAGGGGACATGGTGAGAGGCAGCGTTTGATGTGGCAGTGAGTTAGTGGAAACAGCGGAGAAGCCAGACAGCAAGAGACAGCACGAGATGGTATTTTGTGAGAAGATGGACATAGCGATCAGCAATGGGCAAGACAGCTATTGGAGAAATGGCAAGACAGCGACCAGTGAGAGAGGGTGAGATGGCACTTTATGAGAAGATGGACACGTTGATCAGCAATGGGCAAGACAGCTATCGGAGACGTGGCAAGACGGTGACCAGTGAGAGAGGGCGAGATGGTGATCAGCGCTACAGCCATCAAAGCTACAGAGTTGCTAACATTGCAGAGCTGTTAACACTGGCCAAAGGCTGTTTTAAGAGCCATCATCTTTCCTGACAGGCGGTGGAGCCCTGGGGATGGGCAAGTGGCCACAGAGCCACTGCTTCATGCAGGCCAGTAGCTCCGTGCACCAGTTCCCCTGTAGGAGCCCAACCCACCCAAGCTGGGGACCCTGGAGAGATCTTCATGCAGGCCCCACGTTAGAGACTGCTTGGCACCATTTTGGCTCCTGCACACCTGTAAGGGTCCCCTCTGCCCACCTGCCCTATATCAGATGATCCAGGGAATCAGGCCTTGGGCTAGATAGTCCATTTGAATTCCCCATAGCACACCTGACGACATCCTCGTTGCTCCTTCCCTTAGTCATTTTTCCTCGAATGCCATTTTATTTATCCACCAGTCATTTTATCTTATTTTCTGCCCCGATAGATGTGTCTGCTTTGCAGTTTTGGCTTTGGCTCGCTGCTAATTATGTTTGTGCAATTGTTTGAGGCAGGACACTTGGTTGTAAGAATTCTCCTGTTCTGTTGACTCTAAGAAGCCAGAGTCACATTGTTCTATGGCCCCAACCAGGCCTTTGGGGCTCACTGTTGGCCACCCCACTGAGGCTCCAGGATTTCCTGCACTGTTCTGCCCCTGGATATTCCAGGGCTTCCTGGCATTTGGTGTGGGGACACTCCTAGGCTGATACTCAGCTACTGTGGGATTCAGCATTTGGTATTGTTGGCCACTCCCTGGATGCTCCCGGGTTTTCAGCATTGACATTCCTCCTAGGATTGTGGATTGGAGCCTCACCCTAAGGGAATCTTGGTTTGCCTTTTCTTGTTTTCTGCCCTAAAGGTATCATTTTCCGTAACGGCACTATGTTTTCTTGGTGTCATTTTATTTACACTTTTTCTTCTACATTTTATTTAATAAAAATACTGCTTTAAGGCCGAGCATGGTGGCTCACACCTATAATCCCAGCACTTTAGGAGGCCAAGGTGGGCGGATCATTAGAGTTCAGGAGTTCAAGACCAACCTGACCGACACAGTGAAACCTGTCTCTACTAAAAATACGAAAAAAATGAGCTGGACATGGTGGTGCATGCATGTAATCCCAGCTACTTGGGAGGCTGAGACACGAGAATTGCTTGAACCCAGGAGGCGAAGGTTGCAGTGAGCTGAGATCGCACCACTGTATTCCAGCCTGGGTAAAAGAATGACACCCTGTCTTAAAAAATAATAACAATAAATAAAAATTAAAATATAAAAATAGTGCTTTAGTCATATTTTGTTCACTAACAAATGCTTACAATCCACTTTCATAACATCTTGCTACCTCTTCCTACACCTTCGATGCAGGAAGTGGAAATCTGAGATGAGAACAATGATGGCCCAGTCACTTTCTAGAAAATGGTCTGCATATTGAAACTGGGTTTTCTTAAGTTACTGATTTCCTAAATTGTAGAAAATTTTGTTTTTGAGGCTGGGTGCGGTGGCTCACGCCTGCATCCCAGCACTTTGGGAGGCCGAGGAGGGTGGATCATTTGAGGTCAGGAGTACAAGACCAGCCTGGCCAACATGGTAAAGCCCCATCTCTACTAAAAATACAAAAATTAGCCAGGTGCAGTGGTATGTACCTGTAATCTTAGCTATTCGGGAGACTGAGGCAGGAGAACGGCTGAAACCTGGGAGGTGGAGGTTGTGGTGAGCCAAGATCGCGCCACAGCACTCCAGCCTGGGTGATAGAGCGAGATTCTATCTCGGGGGAAAAAAAAAAGTTAAACAGAAAATTTTGCCTTTGATTTGATAATGAGTTTCTTTTAAAACTTCTGAGATTCATGTCTTACAGATTCAACTGTTGTGTTTTGCTGCTTTCAGCTTGTTCTTCCTTTAAAAAGGCCTGGGATCATTGCTGTCTCCTTTTGCTTCTTCATCAGCTGCTGTGACTTTTTCTTTTTTATTTATTTATTTATTTATTATTATTATTATTATACTTTAAGTTCTAGGGTACATGTGCATAACGTGCAGGTTTGTTACATATATATACTTGTGCCATGTTGCTGTGTTGCACCCATTAACTCATCAGCACCCATCAACTCGTCATTTACATCAGGTATAACTCCCAATGCAATCCCTCCCCCGTCCCCCCTCCCCATGATAGGCCCTGGTGTGTGATGTTCCCCTTCCCGAGTCCAAGTGATCTCATTGTTCAGTTCCCCACTATGAGTGAGAACATGCGGTGTTTGGTTTTCTGTTCTTGTGATAGTTTGCTAAGAATGATGGTTTCCAGCTGCATCCATGTCCCTACAAAGGACACAAACTCATCCTTTTTTATGACTGCATAGTATTCCATGGTGTATATGTGCCACATTTTCTTAATCCAGTCTGTCACTGATGGACATTTGGGTTAATTCCAAGTCTTTGCTATTGTGAATAGTGCCGCAATAAACATACATGTGCATGTGTCTTTATAGCAGCATGATTTATAATCCTTTGGGTATATACCCAGTAATGGGATGGCTGGGTCATATGGTACATCTAGTTCTAGATCCTTGAGGAATCGCCATACTGTTTTCCATAATGGTTGAACTAGTTTGCAACCCCACCAACAGTGTAAAAGTGTTCCTATTTCTCCACATCCTCTCCAGCACCTGTTGTTTCCTGACTTTTTAATGATCGCCATTCTAACTGGTGTGAGATGGTATCTCATTGTGGTTTTGATTTGCATTTCTCTGATGGCCAGTGATGATGAGCATTTTTTCATGTGTCTGTTGGCTGTATGAATGTCTTCCTTTGACCCTCCAGTTCTGACTGTTGGTGCAGCCTTATGCTAAAGGGTTTTGTCTTAGAGGTCTGTGGAAGCAATGTTTTCCCCCAGCATAGTGTTATTCTAGGTACTTGGTTTTTTAACATGTATAACCTTACTTGGGGCTATCTTTTTTATTTTATACAGCTTTAAAATATATATATATATTTTCTTTGAGATGGAGTCTCAGTCTGTCACCCAGGCTGCAGTGCAGTGGTGCCACCTTGGTTCACTGCAACCTTCACCTCCTGGGTTCAAGTGATTCTCCTGCCTCAGCCTACCTACCAAGCAGCTGGGACTACAGGCACGTGCCACCACGCCCAGCTGATTTTTTTTTTATTTTTCGTAGAGATGGGGTTTCACCGTGTTAGCCAGGATAGCCTCTATCTCCTGACCTCATGATTTTCCTGCTTAAGGGCTAATGAGTGCCTCCAACCTCCACATTGTCTGGCCTAAAATATTTAATTGGCTGTAAATTTTTTGATTCCAAACCCCTTGGCCAAAGGAACTACCAAAGAAACGTAATAAAATCTAATTAAGGCCATATGGGAAACAGGGAGTCAGACACACTTTGCTCAACCCCTATTTGAAATGTAGGCTAGGTTCAAAAGGCCTTTTAAAATTATGAAAATAAAATAGTGCCCTTTACACAAAAGAAAATAGTAGCTCCTCTGTTTAACCAGACTTAGTCTCACTAAAAACTTAAAGAGAAGGAATTGGCTGGGTGCAATGGCTCATGCCTGTAACCTCAACACTTTGGGAGGCTGAGGTGGGTGGATCACGTGAGGCCAGGAGTTCAAAACCAGCCTTGCCAACATAGAAAAACCACATCTCTACTAAAATTACAAAAAATTACCTGGGCATCTAGGTACACGCCTGTAATCCCAGTCACTCAGGAGGCTGAGGCATGAAAATAGCTTGAAACCAGGAGGCAGAGGTTGCAGTGAGCCCAGCCGAGATTGTGTCACTGCACTCCAGCCTGGGCAACAGAGCGAGACTCTCTCTCAAAAAACAACAGCGAAGTATTCCCCCAAGAATCAATAATAACCAGAATAAAGGGGCCCTTATCAGATATTCTTAATTACTCTAACTACTGTTAGGCTTCAGGAAGTCACTAGTTGGGTACAGCTGTCCAGGATTAAACCTGCTTCTTATGAGGTCCTGTAGGCACGAAAAGTGGACACCACAACCTCCGTTTATAAAACACAGAAAACTTAAGGCTGCTGTTTTGCAAACACATAGATTAATAATGTGGTTCTGTGGGTGGACATAGGAGCATTAATTTTTCTCTCTCTTCCAATTATAATTTTCCTGTTTAATCTCCTAGTAAAGTTCATATCTTCTAAACTTCTAAATTTCATGTAAAGATGATACGGTCTGTCAAAATCTTCCAATCCATTCTGTCTTCTGACCCCACAAATGAAAGCATCCTGCCACTGGGTCCCTTAGTTCAGGTACCAAAGATGTTTACTCCTCAAATGCTAGGGAAGGCCTGTACCCATAAAGCCAGCAGGAAGCACTTACAGAAAATGGACTCTGCTCTTCTGCAGTCCCCTTAAGATTAAGGAGGAGTATCTAATCTCTGAGGGGCAATGAGATAGGAGATAGATGGGACTCAACCCAGGACCAGATTGAAGACTGACTGACACAAGGAAGAGACACTGGAAGCACCTGTCCATAAGACATGCTCACCAGGGCCATATCAGTTTACCATTGCCATGGCAACACCTGAAAGTTAATGTCCATCTTCTAGCTACTTCTGAATAACCCACTCCTTAATTAGCACGTCATTAAAAGAGGGGATAAATACGACAGTAAAACTGCCTCTGCGCTGGTGCTCCTGGCACACTGCCTGTGGGTAGCTCCGCTCCACAAGAGCAGTCACAGAGCTGTAACCGCCACCTCGGTAAAGCCGTTTCCTTCCACCACCCGCTTACGCTGTGCTCCTTCCTGAGGGAGGCCAAGAACCTGCCCTGCACCACTTTTGTCAAGTTAGTTGTCAAAAACTACTCATAACATCCTCTCTTTAATTATTTTACTCTTATAGGCTGTGTAATGACTTTCTCCTTTCCATGTGCCATATTGTGTTTTGTGTCCTTTTTCTTTCCCTCTTCTTTATACACCCTTCATCAGGTAGTCACAGGCTTCCATTCAGTTCTTTCTTGTGGAAGTATGGCTCATGAGAAATGTTGATTCTTCTGGGTATGAGGCCATTCACCGTTTTCATATGTAACACTGTAAAAAGTACTGTGACATAAGCCTCCACTTCACAAACTGACCACTGTCAAGCATCATCTCCCGACCAATAGAAATTCTTTGTTCCTCACTAGTTCACATAGGAATACACATCTCAAGTTTAAATTGTGGATTTGCACTTTACCACTTGGTGTATTCAAGAAGATGAATAATATTAATACAGCAGTAGGTCCGGGCACAGTGGCTCAAGCCTGCAATTCCAGCACATTGGAAGGCCGAGGCAGGCAGATCACCTGAGGTCAGGAGTTTCAGAGCAGCCTGGGCAACATGGTGAAGCCCCGTCTCTACTAAGAATATGAAAATTAGCCAGGTATGTTGGCACGCACCTGTAATCCCAGCTACTTGGGAGACTGAGGCAGGAGAATTGTGTTAACTAGAGAGACGGAGGTTGCAGTGAGCCAATATCGTGCCACTGCATTCCAGCCTGGGTGACACAGCGAGACTCTATCTCAAAATAAATAAATAAATAAATAAATAAATCAGTAGCTTTAAATTTTAGACATCTATTTGACAAGAAATTGCTAGTTCCTTCTCTCTAAAATAATGTTCTGATTCTTTCAGGAATGAGCCTAGTTTGATGCCTCTCTCCTCAACAAGACAAAAGTGTGGCATAAATCTATGAAAAATTCCATTTCCCTGTGCCTACAACCACTACCCGGGAAGGAAAACTTCTTCCCTTGCTCTAGTGCTTTCTTCTACACCCAGTTCCACCTAATCTGTGACTCAAAACAATACTTGTCAGGAAACATTCTGGAAAGAGTAAAAGGCTTCTAAGGTGTCAGAGATTCCTGCACCACCATCTATTCATCTCTAGAGGGCGCTGTGAGTTTGAGGAAGAGCAGAGCTTGTAAATCTACTTGATTTTCACTCCCACTGTATTTCCTAACAACAGCCACAGCAACACCAGAACATCACAGAACAAACATCTACTACTTCCAAGGCTTTTATCTCAGTCAATCAGCTCTGCCTCTATCACAGCAGCCAGAAGGTTTGATAGTCACACCAATAGTGCTGTGGCTTTCTTTTCATAATTGGAAAAGTGGGCAAGACTCAGTGTAATGTGTAATGCAGGCATTCCTTAAGCCAGTTACCATTCAGTTTTTAGATTATCATTGCACACATATACCCAGCATATGTCTAATAGATATGTAAAAATCCATGAAGCAAGAGTTATAACAGCTAGTGTTCTCTATTGTATTGTATTTTCTTCTTATATCATCTTCTTCTTTTTGTCATTAAATAAAAATTTGTTGAAGTCAGTCTAAATTAATTATTGGATCACAAGTAGATAAAATGTTATTTTTTTGTTTGTTTGTTTATTTGTTTTTTTTGATAACACATTTCCCAGAGAATATGTTTCTTTGCAAGACACAGTCCTCATTTCCAAGATAGCAAACCCAACAAAATTATACTGGAGCGAGCACACAAGTAATGATGGTAGCTTTTCCTTATTGTCAGTCCTGGGGCAAGAAAAACACAAAAGATAATAACGTAGAATAAAGATACATAAGAAAGAAGGACAGCAACAGGACATGGCAACCTTTTATATGGTAACATTTTGATAATGGATAATGAGAAGTAATGTGTTAGACAGGGATGGGCAGGAATGATTGAAGGTCTAAGTACTTTAGCATAGACTAAGACCACATCATTAGGATTTTTAGAGTTGTGTACAGTTACTGAAGAAAAAGCCTTAGAATTTAATTTGACTGTGGATAAAACATTCTTGGAGGCCGGGCACGGTGGCTCACGCCTGTAATCCCAGCACTTTGGGAGGCTGAGGCAGGTGGATCACAAGGTTAGGAGATGGAGATCATCCTGGCTAACACAGTGAAACCCCGTCTCTACTAAAAAATACAAAAAATTAGCCGGTCATCGTGGCGGGCACCTATAGTCCCAGCTACTTGGGAGGCTGAGGCAGGAGAATGGCGTGAACCCGGGAGGCGGAGCTTGCAGTGAGCAGAGATCGTGCCACTGCACTCAAGCATGGGCTACAGAGTGATACTCTGTTTCAAAAAAAAAAAAAAAAAATTCTTGGATTAGATTTGAGACGATTTTCCATGCTAAGTATATTTATGATAATGATGATGACTATAATGCTGAAAACCTAAACAACAAAAACAATTGTCGCATACATAATGTCCTGAATGCTATTGTAAATGTTTTATCTTATTTTCTTTAAATTGTCTAAAGCACTGTAAGGTAGGTACTACTATTGTCACAGTTACACAGACATGGAAACTGAGACACAGGGAAGCTAAGTTAGTTGGTTAATTTCAAGCAATTGGCAAGCCATAGAGAATCTATGTCAGGGCCTGCCAGGACATGTGACTGTGAACAGAAGTTTTTAATTCAAAGAGCGTATGTGTGTGGGTTAATGGAAAGCTTGAGGACCCACAGAAAACATTACTAACAAGCAAATGAAAGGTGTATCTGGAAGATTATGTTCTAACAGACTCTTCATTTCCATCGATCCAATAATGTACTTACAGAGATGACCGGGCATATTGAGGACAGGAAGAGATAAATGAAAACACAGCCTTTTATATTGTTCTTAATGCGGTTATGCCAAACATCATCTGGGTGAATTGAGGTAATTGAGGAGAAGAAAGACACAGGAGTGAAATTCTGTGATCACCAGGGGGAAGTTCTACACTCAGACTGAGCCAACAGACTTTTCTGACCTGAAAACCAGGGAGGCGCAGGATGCTCCGTGCAGAGAGGAAGAAGCAGGTGGTCCCTGCAGCCGGAAGCCCAGCTGCCACCCCAGCTGCTTTGCATGTCCCTCCCAGCTGCCCTACCTTCCAGAGCCCATATCAATGCCTGGGTCAGAGCTCTGGGGAGGAACTGCTCGGTTAGGACCCAGAGGGAACCATGGAAGCCCCAGCACAGCTTCTCTTCCTCCTGCTACTCTGGCTCCCAGGTGAGGGGAACATGAGGTGGTTTTGCATATCAGTGAAAACTCCTGACACCTCTGGTCAGCAAGAAATATAATTAAAATTCAGTGTAGATCAACAATTTTGGCTCTACTCAAAGACAGTGGTTTTGATCTAGATTATAATAGTGCATTTCCGTTTTCTTTCCAATCTCAGATACCACCGGAGAAACAGTGGTGACGCAGTCTCCAGCCACCCTGTCTTTGTCTCCAGGGGAAAGAGCCACTGTCTCCTGCAGGACCAGTCAGAGTGTCAGCAACAGGTTAGCCTGGTACCAGCAGAAACCTGGGCAGGCTCCCAGGCTCCTCATCTATGGTGCATCCAGCAGGGCCACTGGCATCCCAGCCAGGTTCAGTGGCAGCGGGTCTGGGACAGACTTCACTCTCACCATCAGCAGCCTGGAGCTTGAAGATGCTGCAGTTTATTACTGTCAGCAGGATAATGACTGGAAACCACAGTGATTGAACATGAAACAAAAACCTCAACAAGACCATCAGTGTTTACTGATTATACCAGCTGCTTCCGTCACAGAGAGCAAGTGTGGTGGCCACTGAGTTTTAGCATCTCTGCTCTAATTGGACATTTTGTGGTTTAGCGCACACACACACACACACAACTCCTTGAATAATTTGGACTCTGATTCTTGGACTCTCTTCACCTGAGGCCCCAGAATCTCAGGTTTCCAGAAATAATATCTCTCTATATGAATCCTTATATAGCCCCAGTCTTTCTTAACTTTTCCAGTAGAAGTAAGCCAGTGCATGCTACACTGCTCCATTTGAATTCTGCAACATTCTAAGTAGTAGAAAATTCTATGTATTTATCCAAATAGTTGACTAACTTAAAGCTGTTCATGTGAAGATACTACCATAGCTGAATAAATACCTTTTTTTTTTCTTCAGATATCAACATTTCAGTGGTAAATGGTTATTATGGAAACGTTTGCTATTTAAAAGTGAACTAAAATATTTCTTCAGTTTTCTCTATGATGCAGTGGACTCTAAAAGGATTAAAGTCTGTAAAAATAAAGTACATATTAGGTAAGGAAGAAATAGACTATTCCTAATGACGTCTGCAAATGACCAAGTAGAAGCAGTGATAGAAGCAGTTTTTTTCATTATTTTTCTCCAAGACTTCCTTCCAAAAGGGATTTCATTGATCATATTCATATTTTGTCAGCTATAAGACATGTTGACATTATGTAACATCTGATATGAGGCACTGAGGACACATCCTATCTGTATTATTCTTGTGAAAATTAATGGTGTGAATTGAATCAGTAGTAAACATCATACAAAACCAATTAGGAGGACATTATTCAACATAACTGGCCAGTGAACTTCAAATGTTTGAAGGCCATGAAAGAGAAACAAAAGTGAAAAACTATCATAGATGTTAAGACATTAAGGACAGCATAACCAAATAAAATATGAAAACCAGAATTTTATCTTGTAATATAAAAAATAACATTAATGGGAAAATCAGTGAAATCCACATAGGATTTTACATGAATTAACTAATAACATTATATCTATGTTCATCTCATGGTTGTGATGCTGTGGTTATTTATGAGGCGGACATTAGAGCAAGCTGGAGGAGGAGTATATGGGAACCATCTTTGCTATATTTTTAAAATTTTAAGTCTAAATGTATTTCCCAATAAGTTTAAAACAGATACACACACAAGTAAGTAAAAAAAAAAATAAGAAAAAGGTGTTTATTAAACAATTCCACAAGTTTCCTCCTATTTTGAACCTTTTTTTATTTCTAATTCTCATCTTTATTAAAGATGCTAGGTCTACAATCATAGCTCACATTATGTGGAGTGTAATCACTAATTCGCTCAGTTCTACAACACAAAGAAGGCATCTTAAAAATTGACAGGGCGTTCCTTCATGAATGTGAAAACTAGGGATCAGGATTCTCTATTTGTTAGAACCTTGGTTTCTTTTTAAACGGAGGGTGCAGAGTTCAAGTTCTCAAATCCAAAATTACTTATGTTAGTCCATAATCTTATTCCCTTTCAGCGTGGCTATTATGTTCATTTAAATGCATTTTAGAAGGCATCTCTGTTTTTGGCATCCCAAAGAGTTTAATAAATCTTCTGTGCAAAATTAAACAACAAACACACGTATAAATACAAAGCTAAAAAGTCAAAACTATTTCAGCACTCTGAAAATTGAGGAAGCTAAAATAATTAAAGATGTATATTCTTTATAGAAAAAAAAAGTACTAGTACTTTGAGTAAGGAAAGAAAAAGTCTGTAACCTTTTTGCCTGTGACAGCATGCTTCTACCCCCAGCTCAATCAGCATGGATTACAGAACTGGAGTGTTACCAATATAGGATAGCAAATAAAACTAGCAGCTTGCTGCCAAAATGGGTGGACTTGAGTAAAGCCAAGAAGTGAAGTAAAATTATTCAGTGTTTCCAGCTAAACATGCAGAACTCCACAGGAAATGGACAGAAAAAGCCCACAGCTTTGCTAGTCCAAGATGATGTCCTGGTTGGGGCAACTAGTACATCTGCTGACAGTAAGTAGCAGATTCCTGGATAAGATAGAGCCATATGCTGAAACAATCTCTGCACACATTCCTAGTAACTTTGAAGCTATAGATACGAGTGATGAGACCCAGGAGTGCCTGGTGCAAGGTAAAACCCGAGAGAGGTAAGAACCGGCTGCATTTTGCATGTGCTTTTTAAACTACACACAGATGGATTGACAGAAGACAGATTTACAAACTCCTGATATTTGAGCAAAACTTCTTCTCAAATGATTGGTGACCACTGAGCTATGCAGATACATGTGCAGTTCCTATAAATTCAAACTAAAGCAGAGATATCAGTGGTCAAACACCACGTGAGATACAGATTTTTCAATATCATGCATTGAAATTACATTTAACATGTCTAATCCACTGAATGTTATAGATCAACCTATTCTATCCTAAATGTGCTCAGAACACATGCATTAGCTTACAGTTTGCCAACATTGTCTAACACAAACCTTATCTTATATGAAGTGTTGAATATCTCATGTAATTTATTGAATACTGTACTGACAGAGAAAATAGAATGGTTGTATGAATACGGGAAGTACTATTTCTACTTGAATGCATATCACTTTCACATCATCTGAAAGTGAAAAAATTATAACTCCAACTGCCATAAGTCAGATACTATCAGTAAGTTCAGACAAGCAACTAAGAAGAAAATTTTAAAATGCTCAAAAAAATGGAACAAATTCCAGGCCTTACATGATGACTCAAGCTTGTAATCCCAGTACTTTGTGAGGCTGATACCAAAGGATCTCTTGAGGCTAGGAGTTCGAGACCAGGCTGGGCAAAATAGCGACACCCTTGTCTTTAAAAATTAAAAAAAAAAAAAATAGCAGAGAGTGGTGGCATGCACCTATAGTCCCAGCTACTTAGAAGGATGAAACTGGAGGATCATAGAGCCCAAGAGGTTGAGGTTGCAATGAGCTATGATCACGCCACCACACTCCAGCTTGGTTGACAGAGTGAGACCCTGTTTCTAAAAAAAATAAAATTAAGAAAACCCACAGTCCAAAGAGAGGTACTATAATATATTATCAAAAATATACAGTTTTCAGTTTAAAAATTTATGGAAAAAAAAACAGAAAAGTATGATCTATATTGAAGGAACAAAAATAAAGCAACTACAATAATAACAACAGAAAATAGTCAATGAAAACTGTATCTAACTTGCCCTATTGGTTTTAGCAAAGACTACAAAACAGTTAATATGCAGATGTTCAAATAATTATTTTTAAAACTATGATCATTGACAAAAAGAAAATATTAAAAAGAAGAAGATCCAGCAAGTAGGGCCTCAAGAAAAGAAATGGAAAGTACAAAAAATGGCCAAATGAGAACTCTAGAAATGAAAAGTACAATAACACAATTTAAATATTTATTAGCCAGGTCTAATAGCAAACTGAGATGGAGAACAGTTAACTTAAAAATAGAGGAATAGAAATTGTTGAGTTTAAAGAAAATGTTTAGAAAAAGAAATAGAAGACTTCAGAGATTTTTAGCTCAGAGTGAAGGATATAAACAAATGTATAATGAGAGACACAAAGGAGGAGAGAAAGAAAAAGTGGCTGAAAAATTATTTGTAGAAATAATGACCAAAATCTTTTCAAAAGAAAGAAAAAATAATCTTAGATAAAAAATTTAATAAAACCCTTTTAGATACTGAATAGAAATTAATAACTGAACACATCATATTAAAATGTTGAAAGACAAAGAGAAAATCTTCATTGCATCAAGAATGAAATCAGACACCATGTACAGAGAAACAACCATACAGCCATTGGCTAAGTTTTCATCAGGACCAATAGAGGCTAGAAGCAGTGAAATGACATATTTAAATGCTGAAAGGAAAAAAAAAGAAGGCAACCAGCAAATCTATATCCAGTGAAAATATTCTTCGAATCTAAAGAAAAAGCAGAAAAATTATTTGATAAACAAAATACATTCATTCATAGCAGTTATGTCTTATAAGATATTGAGACAAAATCCTTCAGAATCACAGGAAATGATAGCAGAAAGGACCTCGAATCCACTGGAAGAAATGACGGCCTCAAAAGTAGTGAGGAATAATACCAAGTCTAAAAAGATAAAAATACACTTAATGCTATTTCTATGAAGTTCAAGACAGGAAAACCTAAATGATTGTGTAGATGTCAGAAAGAGAGTTAACTTTTGCTGGCTGGGAGGGGTGACAACTGACAAAGATTGTCCATGAAGGAAGCACAAGGGAATGTGAAATATTCTATCATTCCATCTGGACAATGAATTACACATAAACTTTATTCAGTCACACACTCAAGATGTGTACACTTTTCTCTGACTGCTTTATCAATTGAAATAAAACTAATAAAAATGAAACCTAGACTCTTTCACACTGACCAGTAATCACAGCCAAGAGCCCAGAATAATTTGGAATATTATCATTATTATCACCACTTCTTTACCCTATCTTGACACTTATACTTTTCATCCAGCTACAGTTTCACAGCTCCACCTCTGGTCCATTCTTTTGGAAGAGCCCATAGCCATAGGACAGTTAACACCTATGGCAGACTCATAAATGACATGATTTATGGGTATTTAGCAGAAGATAAGTTGTATGTATCGCAGACTGTCCTATGCAAAAGGTACAATACGTGTGAGTGAGACAGTCCCTCTAGCACAGAAAAGAAGGACAAACTAGACCTTCAGAATATGGTCCAGTTTTTAGAGTTCATCAGAAGAACACAGATCAAGGTGTCCTCTCATCTGGGCATAGGAAAGTGAAGTGACTGCAGGTTCTCCCCAGATCAGTGGCCCGTGGCTTTGGAGATGTGTACATGAAACTCACATTTTTTCACATCCACAGTCACTTCCTGGCTTCACCCATAAGAATGATGGTCTGGCTTCCCAGTTACTTAAGAACTGTGCACACAGGTTGTCCGTTACTAAAATGACAATTAAAAACAGTGACTTTGGTTAAATGCATATCAGTAGTTACATTCTGGAGGGAAAAATGAGCAGAGGGGATATATTTTAATACCAAATGAAAAATCACAGCCTTGTGATTCCTGTCTCTTCCCATATGATTTATTATGATTGTGCTGAAACTTCAGAGTATCAAATGAACCCCACATTGTCATCCCTAAAGCTTTGTCCTTCTCCAACCTGAGCCCACGTTTGGGCCATCCACTGGCATCAGAGTGCACTTGTGAGATGATCACTGTCCAGACAGCAGTGCTAGTGCGACTTACAGGCAGCTCCATGCTGAGTCTCCCCTCGAACTCCCAGCATCACTGACCCTGAAGGAGTGTCCTCCTGTCCTCCACAGCACCCAGAGCACAGCCTGCCCTGCCGTGATTTCACTGCCCAACTCAAAACCTCATCACAGATTCCACTACCTCAAAGACAAAGTCAGGTTCCAGGCAGAGGCTGGTGTGGGGGCCTAAAAGACCATTTTCTCATCAACTTTTCTGTTAGAAATTTCCAGGCATTTATAAGCAGGATTTCCATATATAGTTACTATCTTAAAAATGGAAGACATTTGTAATATGAGAAACATAAAACATGGAAAATAACTAAACCTCACAAGAGCATCATCTAGTCAGAGACTCCAAATTCAACTACTCTAATTCTGAGCTCCCTGCCTTATGGTCCATCTCCATGGTGTCTATGTGTTCCACCCTTATCAAATATATGTTCAAAGAATCATGTAACCTATAATAAAAGACTTAAAAAGGAATAAGTATAGCCAATGACTCAAGAAATAGAGGCTCTCAAACAGAGGCAAAACTATGAAAACAGACCTACTGGGAATTCTAGAAATAAAAAATACAACAACTCAATTGAAAAACGTATTAGACTTGCCAGCAATTGAAGATGACACAAGAATCAGTGAACTGAAAAACAAGTCAATAGAAATGATCTCATATAAAGAAGGGAAAAAAGGTAAGGAAAAATGCATAAAACCTCAGACATTATAGGTCCACGTGAATAATATCAACGAATTTGTATTAGGAAACACAAAGGAAAATCTTTATGCCCATGTGTACCCATGTTTAGCTCCCACTTATAAGTGAGAACATGTGGTATTTGGTTTTTTGTTTCTGCATCAGTTCACTCAGGAAAATGGCCTCCAGCTGCATCCAAGTTTCTGCAAGGACATGATTTTGTTGTTATTTATGGCTGCATAGTATTCCATGGTATATATATACCACAGTTTCTTTATCCAGTCCATGGTCGATGAGCACAATAGACATTGGGTGCTAGTAGAGGGGACAGAGAGGGAGGAAGGGCAGAGCCTGAAAAACTACCTATGGGTACAATGTTCACTACCTGGTTAATAGCTTCAGTCATATCCCAAACCTCAGCATCGTGCAAAATAACTTTGTAACATATCTGTACATGTAAGCTCTGATTTTAAAATAAAAACTGAAAAGGAAAAAAAATGGAGAAACAATGAAAATCATTTTTCAAAGTGATGAAACACATTAATGTATAAATGAAAGAAACTCTGTGAAACCCTTTTAGGATAAGCACAATGCAATTCATAAATATACACATTATAGTACCAATGTTGAAAGACAAAGACACAGAGAATTTGGAATGCATCACTAAAATACTGACTTACTCTATACTAGGAAGCAATAATGAAGCCATTGGCTAAATTTTCATCATTACCAATGGAGATGAGAAGACAGTGGAATGACATATTTAAATGCTGGGGGAGAAAAGTCAGCCACAAATTCTATATCCAGCAATACTATCATTTAAATATAAAGGCAAGGTAGAAATATTTCTTTATATACAAACGTTAATTCATTAATAGCATGTATACCTTGCAAGAGATTCAAGAGAAAATTCTTCAGAATCATAGGGAATGGCCCTAGATAGCAATTCAAATTGAAAAGAAGGAATGAAGTCCTCAAGAAATGAAGCAAGTAAGAAAGAAGCTGCAAAAAAAATGTTTACTTTACCTGATATAAAGATTAAGTCCAGGAAAAAACAAACAAACAATTATAATGGATGTCAGAATATCAGTTACATTGATTGTGTTTTGAGCAGCAGTTTTTGACTGGGAAGCTGCATAAACAAAGCAGCAAGAGAACTGGAAACCTTCCATATTTCGATGTGGATCGTGACATTAAAAGATCTGAATCATTTGCACCCTTAAGATTCGCATCCTTTGCACTGTGTGTTTTATCTTAGATAAAATAAAATAAAATAAAACAAACCTTGTCTCTTTTAAATAAACCTAAACAAAGAAATAAGAATCACCAAATATTTATGAAAACTCAACTTTATTGAAGAAAAGTGTAAAATATCCCTGAGAAAATCCTAAAGAACTAGAAGTCTGGTAGAGGAAACAGCAGGAAATATCTAAATATGTGCCTTCTGCCACTCAGGCAACACGGATTTTACCTCTACTGATTTCCTTAAAAACATAAAACGTACTTAAGTCATTTTGCTCCACGAAAGAGGCCTCCAGCTTCTCTTGTGCTCTTTCCACCCCACTGCACCCACCAGGGGATTTGCATACTGTCCCCTAGGGAGGACCTTCGCTTGTGAGTCTGAGATAAAAGCTCAACTCTAACCTTGCCTTGACTGCTCAGGACTCCTCAGTTCATCTTCTTACAATGAGGCTCCCTGCTCAGCTCCTGGGGCTGCTGATGCTCTGGGTCCCTTGTAAGGGCAGAAGGGAAATGAGGAAGGAGAATGGGGTAGGAGGGTGAGCTCAGGGCACCCCAATGCCTCCCATGTGTGTCCTGTCCTCCTGTTAGATGCATCTTGTCCTCCAGGATGGGACATGTGATGTCTAGAGCTGTGAGAGTGAGGAAGATTCCAGAAGGAGCAAGGACATGTACTTTAATGAAAGTTTGACACAGAAAGAGGGGGATGTGATAGGTGACTTCTAGGGGCCCCTTTGTGCCTTGCAAATCTTGGTTCTTTTTAAACCTGTATGTTTTGGGAGGATTAATCAAAATCACACACAAAAAATAATTTAGCAAGACATAAATAACAGATAGAAAATTATTAAAATGGCTCACAATGTTTGTACAAAACCTTGCACTTCTCTCTCATTATTTCAGGATCCAATGGAGATGCTGTGATGACCCAGCCTCCACTCTCCCTGCCAGTCACCCCTGGAGAACTGGCCTCCGTCTCCTGCAGGTCCAGTCACAGCCCCCTTCACAGTAACGGATACACCTATTTGAATTGTTACCTACAGAAGCCAGGCCAGTCTCCACGGCTCCTGATCTATTTGGTTTCTAAGCTGGGACCTTGGATTCCCAGACAAGTGCAGTTTCAGTGGATCGGGGATAGATTCCACGCTTAAAATTAGCAGGGTGGAGTCTTAGGATGTTGGGGTTCATTAGTTCCAGCAAAGTACACACTGGGTCCCTCGCACAACACATGGGAATTCAAGAGGAAATTTGGATGGGGACATAGCCATACCACATCAAATACAAAACAGAGATTCAAAATATATAAGTTAAAATTGATTTTAAAAAGTGAGAAAAAGCCAACTCCATCTTTTGATGGAAGACTTTACCCTCTAGCTGCTATAGATGTTTCAAAAGTAGAAAATATCACAACAAGGATTTAAAAGATTCCGTTAAAGTAATTAGCACATTGGACCTAGTTAAAGGATAAAAAATCCCAGCTCTTTCAGTAGCAGTGGATCCAGGACATAGTTCAAACTCAGTATCAGTATTCTGATAGTTGAAGATGCTGTAACACTCTAGGGTGTATCACCCTTCCCACAGTGAGTCACACTCATGTAATCTGCTCCCACTAAGAGTGGGCAGACCTGTGATTTGCTTCTAACCAATATAATATGGCAAAGTGATGGGATAGAATTCTAATGCTTGTATTAGATTATATAATCTTCTGTCTTAACAAACTGAAGGGAGACACTTTCTGCCGGCTTTGAATAAGCAAACAGCCGTGTGTGCATTGCCTGCGGGAGGATCACATAGCCGGGGACTGTCCACAGCCTCTAGGACCTGAGTACAGCCTCCAGCCAAGAGCCAGTAAGAAATTGAAGCCTTAAGTCATAGAGATGCCAGGAAATGAGTTCTGTAACAACCTGAAAGAGCTTTGAAGTGCATATGTTCTCAGGTGAGTCTCAGGTGAGAATGCAGCCCAAGCTACACTTGGGTACAGTCTTGTGAAACGCTACGGATAGAATCCAAATAACCAGTGTGCAGACTCCTGACAGCAGTAGTAAGATTATAAATTCTTTATTGTTCCCTGATTGGTTAACATCTTGTCTTCCCCAACTGTTTCTTGCCATAAGCACCTGACACAGAAATCATAAATATTTCCGTTTTGGAAAATTTAAGTTACATAAAAACACACAGGGCAGAATACGAAGCAAATTCAGAACTACTTTATTGAGAATGAAGAAAAAAATGTCTAGGTATGATGATGCAATTGTGTGAAAACTGTGTTTCCAGGGTGCGTACCAGGGTGGGCTCCTGCTTCTCGTATGTTATGGACATCCCCTCTCTCACATCTGCAAGCAGCCAGGGAAGCAACTTGGAGGGCTGAGCTGCACTGCTCACTCAACTTGAACAGATACATGCTGAAGAATATGGTAGCTTTAGAGGACTGCTAAATGCTGGAATGAGTTGCAGCAGGTTCAGCTTCCACGTTACTGACAGTCAGTGGGAAATCTGTCTCAGATAATCCATGCTGATCAGACCCTGACCCCAGAGATGATCTAGGGACAAATCTAGTAAAGGCTTTGGAATCTGACCCGGGATTCCAGGTGAATTTGACCCAGTACAAACTGATGTCAAATTCTGACCTGTCCTGCACATCAAACCAACAGGTTAGCAAAACACTGTAGACCATCCAGCCATAGCTGAACCACCAGCTGACTACAGACACATGAGTGAAGGCAGCAGATCAGCCCAGCCAGGTCAGAATAAAGGCACCTGCAAGCTGGCCCTCAGAATTATAAGGAGTAATAAATACTTGTCTTCTGCCATCATGTTTGGAGCTGGTATGATTTTTAGCTAAGGCTAACTGATACAGGTTTTGTGAAAAGGAGGCAATAGAGTTAAGTGTGGGGTAGGCACAGTTACTATAATTTGTGTAATTCCAAAGCATATCTGATTATTTTTTTAATCCAGATATGAATAAACATGTCTGATTATTATGGACTTTGCATATCTCCCTTATCTCCCCAGCGAATCCTAATGAACTGGAGAAAAAGACTCTTTTTGTCCATTTCCTCTCACTCTTTTTGACTATGAGGAGTGGCACACTACTGTTTATACTTCTCATTATTCAGACAAATTGATGCTTTAATTTTAGTAGGTTGTCTTCAACGTTTACAGGTCACTAGTGTTAATTATGTCATGAAGAGTTTCTTGCGTATTCATTTTTCATCCATTCATTCCATAAAGTGTTAGTTGAGCACTTACTCTGCACCAGGCATATGCCTAGGCTGCAAACCTGAGAAAGTCAATGTCTGACTCTCATTGACTTACACTCTACTATAAACAATATAAAATGTTTAGTTAAACACAAATCAACAGTAAGATTTCAGGAAAATTAAAGCTATAGAGGAGAATCACTATAGAGAGAAGTGGAGACTAGATCAGTTGGCGAGGCAGAGCCTGCTTCCTCTGAGGAGGTGACTGATGCAGAGGCAGACAACTGACTGTAGGGAATCTCTTGAGAAGAGCTTCGGGATCCACAGAGATCAGGCACAAAGGATCTGAGAAGGAACGCCTAAGAACACGTGAAGGACAGAGAAAGCCACTAGGAGGAGAGTAAATCAATCCAGGGAAGGAAGAGGAAGTCAGAAGGGTGGCAAGTCACTGTCTTATCTCAGAGTCTTATAGATCATCACACATAATGGGTGTCAAATAAAGAAGGCCCTCCCTGTCAGTCCGTTTTCATACTGCTATAAAGAACTATCCCAGACTGGGTAACTTATAAAGGAAAGAGGTTTAATTGACTCACAGTTCAGCACGGCTGGAGAGGCCTCGGGAAACAAATACCACATGTTCTCACTTGTGAGTGGGAGCTAAATACGGGGCACACATGGACATAAAGATGGGAACAATAAACACTGGGGACTACCAGAGGCAGGAGGGAGGAAGTGAGTTAAAAAAACAACAACAACAACAGAAACTGCCTATTGGATACTACACTCACTACCTGGAGGACAGAATCATTTGTACCCCAAGCCTCAGCATCATGCAATATACTCTTTTAACAAAGTACATGTACCCACTGAATCTAAAATGAAAGTTGGAAAAAAAAGACACATTGGGAGCCCAAAGTGAAAATCTTGTAAATTGCTGCCAGTGGATGGCAAATAAACTCTTTAATAAGCAAAATATAGAAGTCTGAGCTCAGAAATGCTGAAAATGTAAGAATGATAAGAGTCCCATTAACAGTAGGGAGCCCCTAAGGCTGGAATGGGTTCTCATATGTGACCTGGAGCACCTGGGAGGAGCCAGTGTGCTGATTTGTGGGAACCCTGTCTGTGTTCTGTGCTCTGAGACTGAAAGCCAGGCCTTGCCCCTCCCTGCTGCCTTGGCTGTGTCCCCAAGGCCCATCTGCCATGGACTGAATTATGTCCGCATAACTCATATATTGAACTCCTAACCCTCAATGTGGCTCTATTTGTATATTGGCCTTATAAAGAGGTAATTAAGGTTAAAGAAGGTTGTAAGAGTGGGGCCCTGATCCAACAGAACTTGTGTCCATAAGATGAGTGCGTACCCCCTCTGATCCATCCTGCCGTCATGCCCTGAGGAAAGGCCGTGTGAAAACATGATGCCTGCAAACCAGGGAGAAGGTCCTTTTCAGAAAGCAAACCCTGCTGGACCTTGACTTGAATTTCACAGCCTTCTGAATTGTGAGAAAATACATTTCTCTGGTTTAGTCCAGCCAGCCTGGGATATTTTGATGTAGGAGTTCAAGCAGACTCATCCACTGTCCCCACCCTCTTTGAGCAGGATCAGTCTCAGGGCACCCTGTAGACTTGGAGACCCATCTTTGCTCCTCTTCCTCTTCTTGTTCTGACTTTCTAGTGAGGAAGAAGAAATCAGGCTTCATCCTTAGATTTGTTTGTTTGTTTGTTTTTGCATTAAACATGAATGTTTCCTTGAAGAAGAAATTATTAGCTTATTTTGCTTCCTGATCAGAATTTAATCAAACTGAATGAACTACTTGCTTGATATTAATATTTGGGGATGTTCATGCTTGATCCCTACTTAGATGCCAGTGGGGATGTTATAGGACCCCGCCTCCAGCCCCCTCACTGTGTCGCAGAAGAGAAGGTCACTGTCACCTGCAAGGATGGCCAGAGTGTTAACAGCATCCTAGCCTGGCTCAAGCAGAACCCAGGCTCTGCTCTGAGCTCCCACTGGATCCTGTTGCCCACTGGGCATGATGCCTGCCAGGATCACGGGAGGTGAGGCTAGACAGACATCACTCTGGCCATCAGCAGCTGAGCTACCTTCAGGGCCACATGCCCCCACCTCCTGTCACTACATGGACACAAACTTCCCCCAGTTGTGGCACTATCCAGGGATTTCTCAGGGTCTGGACCTTCTTGGGGAACAGGCTGGGGACAGCTCTGAATCACATTCCCTCTCCTCCCACCTCCTTCCCTCCTCCTCTCTGGGGCACCTCCAGTGCACCTCCATGGCATCCTTGCACGGAGAATGTAAGGGTGTTTCTTCCACCTCTTATTCTGAATTCATGATGTTAATTCATTCTCACTTTAGACATAGGCTGTCCATGTCTTCAGAGTTGCCACCCTTGTGTCTCTCACGCATCCCAGTCGATTATGGAGCCTGTAGTTCTGGCTCCACCATATGAATCTTAGTGGAAGGGTCATTGTTGGCAAGTTGTAGTTATTGCAAGACCAGAAAGTAAAATAGCAAATATTCAGAAGCTTGTTCATAGGGCAGACATGGCCATTGTGAATATCTTTGTCCTGCTATGCTCAGGGCTGGAGAAACCCAAACCACTTTGAAGAGTTCATGAATTCTGCTCTCTTCATCTCCATTTTTCCTTTTATATTCTAAACAATTAGCTCCTCATTCTCCTTAATTTCTTCCTCTCCCAAGGTCTGCTAGAAACAGGCAAGACACTTGAAGAAGACATAAAGTCTGGGGACTGTATGTATCTCCTCGACACCGAAATTGTATTCCAGTTTCCCATCCTTCTCAGTGGTTTCTGATGGGAAGATGCTGACTGCTCCAACCAGGTTCCTGTCAGAGGTTGCATTTGGAGGATTTACGAAGAAACCTTCCAGGTACTTATTGCTTGATTCCTAGGAAGGCAGCAGAAGGGTGGGTCAGGATTCCCAGAATAAAGGATACCAAAGTCACTCCTGGGAAAGGTTGTGGGTATGAGATGAAAGGATGTAAAACTCGGACCTGTGGCCGAAGCCTTAGAGGCATGAAAGTGAAGACTATATATCTAAGAACAAGGGACAAAGGAGAATCTTATATTTGGGGAGAGATGGCCATAGTCCAGGTGGAAGATGGTGGAAGCTGCAGAGGATGGGGCAGTGGGGGTAGAGGTGGGAAAAAGGGTCAGATTTGCGATACATTTGGGGTCTGGGATTACTGATTCCACTTTTGTTTGTTACAAGATATCCAGTTCAATGTATTGAGAATGCAGCAACTGTAAGTATTTATTGCTCTTACAGACTTTAATTTATTTTGAAATAATTTTGGTGAAGAATTTCAGTTTTTGATGACTGAGATGGAGGGGAAATTTGCAAGGCAAAGGGCAGAAGGCCACCGACTTTTGTCCTTACGTAAAGTTCTAGCTTTTGTTTTTTTTTTAAATAAGTACTTTGCCATTTGTTTTATGTCTTTGGCAATTTCCAGAGCCCTAAAATCATTAGATGTCACAAAAATGCATAAACTCATAAAACAATCACAAAATTGTGTGGTACTGTATGTTGTAGTTAATTTGATTGTGGTAATCATTACACCATGTATATGTATATTAAATAATCTTGGGTGCTTTAAAAATATGTAATTTTATTTGTCAATTATACCTCAATAAAGCTAATAAAAAGTCCCACAAGTAATGCATTCGCAACACATATCCTGATATGTTCTGTATAGTTAATCCTAAAAGGAGAAGATGTGAGCCCCAAGGAACAGAAGTCATCCACGTTGGAATGTCCTGCTTCAGTGATGGAGAAGAACAATTACACATGAGCTGATCACTGAAGGAAAACCAGCTTTCAACTGGGAACTGAAACTTCTCTCTAATAACTGGAATTGCATTGCATAGTTCTTTAAAGCCAACCCCTAACACTCTGACCCCTCTGAACCTTTATTAATTGGGCAGCCACTTCCACTGGCTCAGTCCCTCAGCTTCCTGCTGCCCAGGAAAATGGGCATGGGGCAGTCCTAGGTGCTGATGAACATCACTCATTACTGGATGCTCTTGGTTGCCTCTGTGGGGTGTGCCTAGTGACCCAGCTAAAACTCACCTCTAACATCCCAAATGACCAGGCCAGCCTGGCTCTGCTGGGAGATGAAGAATATGACCTTGCTAACAGTTTGGTTGCATTGGTTCTGTTTCCCAGTGCAGATGCAACAGGGGATATTATTAACCAATTGCTAACTCTCCATCCGTGTCTTTGGAACAGAGGGGACCAGCAGGGCCACTCAGGGTATTAGTGCTGACTTAGGCTGGTACCAACTCAAACAGGAGCACAATCTTAGGTGGTAATCTAGGAAGTGACCACCAGACCCCAGCAGCCCCAAATCAACTTCAGTGGCTGTCAGAATGGGGTTATACTGTCACATTCAGCAGGGTAGAACTAAAGGAGACAAGCTCTTTAAGTCAGGCTTGCTGTTTGTGGCATGGCCCTGAACCAATACTTGTCCACTGGGTGCTCAGAGCCTCTGGGACATAACAAAAACTTTCTTCAGCATATGCTGTTTATTCTGATAAAAACAAATCCCTATTTATACTTAGATGTCATTTATGTGACTCAACAGGCAGCCACATATCCTAATTCTCCCAAGCCCTATGCTGCATATTTAGGACCAGGATATCTTCTGTATAGCAAAGACAAATAACTAATGTGCCAATTAATTTAAAATACTAGGTGATTTTCACAACTTTGGAGAATCAGTTTGTATTAAAAACACTTGAGAAAGCATAAATTCACAAAGAAAAGAAAAGACACCATCCAGTTTCTCGGCAGCAGGAAATGATAAGATGCATTTTCTCACCAGCTAGATAATATCTCCCTGCAACATTGTGTCCCAGGTAGTTTCATTTTGGGCTTTGCAATATTTTCAAAGTGATGATCAATGAGATATAGAAAAACATATTCATGTATTGGATTAACATTTATTTGTATATGATTATAATAAACCTGTTGTTATTTTAATAATTTTTGAATATTAAAGAAAAGCCCAAAGAAGATAATTGTAAAACGCTTAACATCAAATCACCCCCTCAAAAAACATGCCATAGAATATTTTATCATGTCAGCTTCCAAGCGTTTTTTTTTTTCTCCTATGTGTGTGTGACTATTGGTCAAAAACACTGATATAACCCATATTTCACAGCAGTCTATCTGCAATTAGCATTTGTGAATAGTCTGTATGCCATTCAACATTATTTTTGATGGATGCTTAGCATTTCATTACATTTATAAATCTTATTTTATTTAGTCTCCAAATGATAGAATATAAGCTGAAAACATTACACCAGATAAAAGAAAAATGAGCCACCTAAAGGTCCCAACCCTAGAACTTTTCACTGGCTTCTCGCCCATGTCTACTCCTTCCTCACTCACGACCAAGCTTCCCACTGCTTTGGAGAAGACAGCATGGGTGTGCAAGTCATTGCCTCACTCAACCACCCCCAGACTCTTCAGCCATCTAAGCTTAGAAATATGATCAATGAAAAGATATCAAGTACATGTGGCCTTTAATAGTTAATAACTACTATTATGTTTCTCATGTTTGCCATGTAGGCACAAAAGAACTACTACTTTTGTGGCCAATGAGTTTTATTCTTGATATGCTATTACTGATTCAGAGAGAACAGAGTCCTGCCCTTTTTCAATGCAATGGTCTTTATCCAAAGAATCACAGCAATTCTGAAAATAATGTTTTAGAAGGATATTTGAAAGCATTCATTTCATCTAATTATAAATCCCCCATAAGATGATAGAAAATGATGAGGAAACTTTGGAAAACAGCCTTACACACTTTTCAAGAAACATGCCTGTACTAATAAAAGTGTGCAGAATCTCAAATTTTGCCACTAGAATAAGTTCCAGGAATATTTCTGTATTAATTTATTTTCCGTATTTATCAAACATATATATATTTACAATTTACAATGAGTCGTTGTCTCTGCTAGTCTTGGGATCCAACACTGAAACATTTAGTATTTTTCCATTAGCAAGGAATTCGCTGTGTAGCACATTCCTTACAAGGTACAACAAGATATTTGTTGAATAAAAAAATTACAAATTTCATAATGTTTTGTGTTTTTTTGAAGAGTATTATAACTCTCCTCCTCCTCTAGAAGGGTTAACAGCCATAGTGCCAGTTGTCTATTGAAGAAAAGAATTTCTACTTTATCCTCTAGGACCTTATCAGGAGGGAAAATTATTTTGTGTAATTTGGTTATAGCTGTAGAAGGGAGTGCCCAGAAAAAACAAGTTGTACAACTCTTCTAGCTTAGGGAAATCAGCCTCCAGATCATTGCCAGAATGTTACCAGGCAATCCTGAAAGAGCTCATCTGTTACTTTCAGATAAGTTGGTCTCTGCATAATCTCTAGATTGGTGATTCAGAGATTCCAAAGTGTTAGAGTGTTGTTTCTGTACTTCTGTTGTACCTATTCCACCTGGTGCTTATGTGCAAAGCATAATAGAGACACTCAAGTCAAATTCTCAATAGACACATTTATCATGTTCCAAATTCCAGACCACAGTTTTTCTTTACTTGTGTATCTAATTGAAAAATGTAATGCTATTAGGATGGTTAACCAAATTGTGTTTCTCTCTCAATGGATGATGATGATGAAGATAGATAGATAGATAGATAGATAGATAGATAGATAGATAGATAGATAAATAGATAGACAGACAGACAGATAATCTCTCTGTCCCTCTCTCCAAACATTAAAACTTTACTTTGGATCAAATTCTATAACAGGTTTTTTGTATCTTTTTTTCTCTACAAGTTCTGAAATGAGTTGAACCACTGTTACGAGCACTAATAAGAATTTAGTTTGATTCCAAGCACATTACTTTTACTGAATCTTGGAATATTATACCAGATAAAAGATGTTGCTCTTTTTTTAGGGGTATACTCAGAAATACTGCTGGTAAACAAATATTTGCTTTAATATTTTTAAATCAACAGGCTCATTCTCTTTATTTTGTCTTAAGAAGTTTTGATACATATTTCCTGGGGTAGTTATCATAATGTTTAATATTTCACCTAGGATTGCTGGGATTATAGAATATGAGAGAACCAAACAGCCTCTGGATTTTGGAGCTTACTATTTTTCAAGTCACGCATAGGAAAGATGAGTAAAATTTACCCAAATACACAGGGAGGACAACATTACACACCAGGCCTGTTGGGAGATTGGGGGCAAGGGGAGGGACAGCATTCGGACGAATACCTAATGCATGCGGGGCTTAAAACCTAGATGACGGGTTGATAGGAGCAGCAAACCACCATGGCACATGTATACCTATATAACGAACCTGCACGTTCTCCACATGTAGCCCAGAACTTAAAATGAAATAAAATAATAATAAAAAAAGATTTACCCAAATAAGTTCCTAACGGATTATTATAGCCTCCAGGGATTTTTTGTTAGTTTGTTGTCGTTATTGTTTCCCAAACCTTACAATTTCATCCCCTAGCTGTTCCAGAAAGCATATCATTATTTGCTTTATTTTATTATATTCTTTTTCATTTTTCATAATGAAGAATACTACTGATTCTTCATTAACTGCTTGGTATGAGGTGTTTTAGAAAAGGCAACATGTAAACTCCTAGAAGGACTAAAGGTGAGATGAGTTGCCTATCAAAGAGCACTTAAGACTTTGAGTGATCCTTGGCCAAAACAGATAGAAGGAGAAGTGAAATTTACTGCTGTAAGACTGCTTCAATATTAGTATAAGGAGCTATCATTTCCACTTATTGATGAAGAGACTGTATTTTTCTTTATAAAACAAAGAATGGGCACTATTAAATCATTCAGCCTTTCTCTCCTAAAATATTTTTTACTTTTATTAACAGAAGATGAAAACAACTGGTTAAAAGAAAATTTAAGTTGATTTTGGAGGCAGATTAAGTAATTTAATTTGGTCTTTGATTTTTTTCTGCAGGTCTTAAAGTTTTCTCGTTACACATCTATATAATCATCTTGCAGGTTCTTGAAATTTTTTAATATTGAAAAATAAACGTTTAATTTTAGAATTATCCATATATATTTGCCATTTTTCTGTGGGTAAACTATTGTATCTACATTAAAAATTCAAAGAATATCTTTTTTAAAAAACATCTTGGTATATTCCTACTGTATTTCATGGTAATGGCAGTATCAACTAAAATTTATTAAGGCTAGAATATTTATACTGTCCCTAGCATCTTTTGGGGCTTTCCACTCTTCATCTTCAAGTAAAGCAGTATTTATTACAAGGTCAAACAGACAAAGCTTACATCAAGACACTGTTAAGAGTTTTATTAAACTTGTAGGCAAGCTGTGGCTTTTAAGGAGACCTTCTGTAGAAGACAAAGGCCCCTTTCTTCAAGGGTTAGCCTTGAAAGAGATTTTAGATGCAGTAAAGAACTACAGCAGATAATTCTCAGCTAGGCAATGGAATTATTGTCTCATTTTGTCCAATTAATTCATGAGTGAATTGAGACTCAGCGAAAAGATTAACTTTGTCAAACAAAGACTTTCAATGACAGCACACATTTCTCCAAATAATCCTATGGCTCAATTGTATAACTCTATAGGAGTTTCCTATTTATTTCAAGAAGGAAAAAATGTTAAAGATTTAAATGTAGATCACGTTAGGCAGATGGGGAATAAGATCTCAAGAATCCGGAAAAAGGAGACTTGTAAACACACAAGACCTGTTTCCCAGTGTTTGGAGAGGTCATATAATCTCAGAAGATAAACATATTCACAGAGCCTTCCCTGGGCTCCCTGTAAACCTGGATATCTATCCATGAAATTATCTTCTACGGAGTGACAATTTGCAGTTTTTAAGAAAGAGTTTCTAGTTTCAATCACAGGTGCCTTTGGGGTCAGGAATCCACCCCAACCGACCTGCAGCTGGTGGCGGCTACCTCTGCTAGGTGGATTGATCTCAATTCTTACCCAAGAACAAATTCTCACTTTTAATCAGAAAGAATTTCCATTTGTGTACAGGTGGAGAGCTAGCCTCTGTGTCTCTAATCTTTTCTAAAAGGTGGGGCTTAGGCTCCTTGGGATGACAATATCTAGATAAAGTCTACAGAATGAATAACAGTATCACACTCTCAACCCCACACACACACAAAAGAAGGCTGTGAGGTAATGGTATCAAACAGTTCCACCAAGACAGAACAATTCTTTCCAAGTCGCACAAATCACAGACTGGCTTCCAGTTTTCTGAACCCCAAACTAATACCACCTGACAACAGAGACAGAACTACAATAAAACCCAGCTATATAAGTCCTTCCTCACTCTATTATGGTCAAGACTAGAGACTCAGAGTGGTCTGCTCTCCACCCAGAGGTTGATTTTTAGACACTTATAAGCCCATTATTTCTGTGAAGTGAGCCATGACTGGAATTGGCTGCTGGTTAGTTTTGTTTAGTGACCTCAGTATGGTTTGTTAACACTCAGGATACAGAGATACATTTTTAGAATTAAGATTATCGTACTTTTTGCCTACAAAAAAATGTTCCTATACAGACAGTATAGGAAAATCTCAAATGCTTTTTCTAAGCCAGAAATAGTAATAAAGATATTTTACATTTTCTATATATTTCAGGGCAGTGGATTATAAAATGGAACAACCAGTCAGAATTGGAGATTTTAAAGGATTTATATTAATTTCACAGAAAATAGCAATACCCTCTGAAATCCAAGCATCTTAAAAAATATGTGGTGAAAGTAGCATTTTCAAAAAAATGCTACTTTGATTGGTAATAGAAGAAAACACAACATTCTCACCATTGAATTTCACATGATCTATGTTTCCATATGGGATAGGTGGTATATTAGTTCCTAGATCTGTTTTAACAAAGTACCACAAACATGTTGGCAAAAAACAATAAAAATTTATTTTCTCACAGCTGTAAAGCCTGAAAGTCTGAAATCGAGGTGTCAGCTAGGCCATGTCTTTTTTGACCCTATAGGGAAAGATCCCTCTTTGCCTCTTCTAGCTTTTGGTAGCCCCAGATATTCTTTGGCTCTTGATACCAAAGCTCAAATCTCTGCCTCTGTCTTCACATCTTAACTTCTTCCTTCATGTCTTGCCTCTGTGTCTTCTCTTGTCTTCTTAAAAGGCCACCAGTCATGTTTGATTAAGGATTCACCACACTCTAGTGTGACCTTATCTTGGTAAACTAATTATATCTGCAATGATTTTTTTCCCCCAAATAATCTTACATCCTTAGGTACTAGGGAATAAGACTTAAGCACAATTTTTAGGGGGACACAGTTCAACCTATAAAAGTAAGTAAAATGTAATTATTAATTTACTACCATTTTAGAATAGTTTTTCAAAACTATCTTTAAGATTTACAACAGTGTCCTTTTATTTATTTTTGTTTTTTATTTCAATTATTTTTCTTTCTGACCCCTTTCAGTAGCGTGGTTAATTAGGAGGACTGGAATTTTCAGGACAGCAGTCTCCTACCTGGTAACAGCAACATCTATTTGCATTGGTATTTTCAGAAGGTAGGATTAAGACTCAAAACTCTCTTTCTTAGCATCATAAGAAATGATCAGTTTGAAGAAACAAACACCTTCAAAAAATGAAATAAGTAAAAGAGTAAATAATACCTTAAGTAGTAAAACATGAGGCATGTACAAGTCTACACTGACCTCGTCACCACAATTGATCTTGAATAAATCAGACGACTAAACACAAAGTTCGAAGGTAAATATCATTTTTGCTCAGTTTTCTCTTCCAACCTTCTTTAAAAAATCTTATTCTTGAGAATGTCCCCGAAGATATTCAAATCAGGATTGGTGTGGAATTTTACCTAGATTTGTGTTTGTTTTCTTGGTCGATTAAGTATGACTTTAGTCTTAAATTAGTCAGTAGATTTAATGGGACTGCATACTCTATTTTTCAGTTGCTCCAAGATTTTGTTTGTAAGACAAAAGCAATGTGGCATTGGCACCATTTATTCAGAATGTGTTCAATTCAGCATGACCTGCATCGGGCTGATACAGGAAGAATATTCATGTTCTTTCCCTCTTTAATGAAGGGTAGTGTTGTAGATGGGCACTCATGAGCAGCTCTGACACAGCCCCTATTACATAGTGACCATCTTTAAGGAGAGGACCAGGAAAATGTTAGACATAGTTACAGATTACCCTGGGACATTAAAAAAGGGGATCCAGCTTTTGCTCTTCTCACAGAATTTCCTTTTGAACTGTATACTGTGGAGGCCCAACGTACAGTCCAGATGAGAGTCTTAGGCTCTCACACAGAGCAAACAAGACACCAGAAACCATGACAGGACCTGGTTCTACGTGATGAAAAGAATTGATGTTGTACTCATACTTGTAATAGGTTTGTTTGCCTGAAGCACAGCAAATCAATATACCAAGACACCAGGGATTGTAACAGGGAAAGGGTTTAATAATTGTAGGACAGCCAAATGAGGAAGCCTCAAATCTGCCTTCATGAGGAGTTTGGAACTAGGGATTTAAGGAGTTTGGAGTGGGACAAGGTTTGCGGATAGTTGATGGGTCAAATAGAGTAGGGTAGAGTCATGGAAATGAAAAAACTCCTTTTTCATGGTGAGTTGGTTCCTCTGTGGAGGTCTTCGAACTGGTTCACCTCAGCCCTTCTACTGGAAATCAGGCTGTAAAGTGTCTCAGCTATTCTTAAACAAAAAGCCTTATGATTGTGACATTAGTAATTCTATCCATAGCAACAATGGGGATGCAAATCAATTCTTAAACAAAAGCTTTAAGATTCTTAGATCAGAAACCCTATCCACAGAAACAATGGGGATACAAATGATCTGTATCGAGTGCTAAGTGGCATTTGGCTACAAGGAAGTGGAGCAAAGTGCAACTTGCTTAATGCTTAATTATGACTCTATTTCTGCCTAGAATCCACCATATAATTCCTGTTAACCCTGTGAAGATGGTTTCAATATGCAAAGTTTGCTAAGCACCATTCAGAAAAAAATATATAAAATTAGCTTTTGTTTATTGTGACCCATTGTCTCAAGGGAATTTTTTCTTAGAAATCCTTTGATTGTAACAACTAGCTACTGGGAATTTCATATCCACTTACTGAGACACAAAATTATTTCCCATTTTCCTGTTGCCTTAAACTGAGCTATTACCTCTCCATCTGTAAGAGACACATTATTTTCTCTCAGTCAAGGTTGTTGGACTTGAGTCTTCTCATGGATTAATATATGAGGTGTCCTCCAAAGGAAAAATAAATTTATGTCACTTTGCTCACACAACATGCCTCCCCTGTACCTGCTGGCTCTTTCTACGCTCCTGTACTCTCCAGGGGATTTGCATATTGTCCCCAAGGGAGGACCTTCCCTTGTGAGTCTGAGATAAAATCTCAGCTCTAACCTTGCCTTGACTGATCAGGACTCCTCAGGTCACCTTATCACAATGAGGCTCCCTGCTCAGCTCCTGGGGCTGCTGGTGCTCTGGGTCCCTGGGAAGGAGAGAAGGAGATGAGGGAGGAGAATGGGGTGGGAAGGTGAGCTCTGGGGGCCCCTCTATCTCCCATGTGTTAGGTGTGCTTGCCTTATCCTCCAGGATGAGCCATGTGAGGTTTAAATCTGTGAGAGTGAGTAAGATTCTAGAAGGAACAAGGGCTTCTGCTCTGGTGAAGATTCTGACACAGAAAGGGGGTTATGATGTAGGTGATATCTAGAGACTTCTTTGTGCTTTGCAAATCTCTGTTTTTGTTTTTGTTTTTTTTAGAAATTGATAGATTTTAATGTAGAAATCAAAATAAGGCAGAAACTAAAAATGACTTATTATGAAATAAATAACAAAAGAAAAACAATGAAAATGTCTCCTAATGTTTGTTTATACCCTTACATTTTGCTCTCCTAATTTCAGGATCCAGTGGGGATATTGTGATGACCCAGACTCCACTTTCCCTGCCCGTCACCCTTGGAGAGCCGGCCTCCATCTCCTGCAGGTCCAGTCAGAGTCTTGTGGACAGTGATGGAAACACCTATTTGTGCTGATACCTGCAGAGGCCAGGCCAGTCTCCACGGCTCCTGATCTATAAAGTTTTTTTAACCGGTTTTCTGGGGTCCCAGACAGGTTCAGCGGCAGTGGGTCAGAGACAGATTTTACACTGAAGATCAACAGGGTGGAGGCTGAGGATGTAGGATTTTATTACCGCACGCAAAGTACACAACTTCCACCCACAGTGATACAACCCCAAACAGAAACCTTCCTGCTTGCTCTGGCCCAGCTGCTCTTATTTCTTGTTGCCCAAAAAGCAGCTTAGCAGCTTATCTGAGTCTGTGTCAGTGGAAGATGCTGCAGAACAGGGAATAATTTCCCACAACCATAAATAAGTGATGTGCTAGGTGTAGCTGTGGACTCTGGACCATGCGAGCCTCAGCTACAGCTAAGACACCCCTATTTAGGCCCATCAGTTGCAGTGGCCCTTACATAAACAGTGCAAGAATGAGGGGATCCAAGTGCCCTCGGAGTAAACAAGCATAAAAGAAAGGAAAGGTGAATAAAAGCTCATCCTAATCCCACTGATTTTACCTATGTATGTCTATATAATTTAGTCAACTTAATAGCCAGCCTATTGACATAGATTTTTGACAATTCATATTGAATACATCTTGGGGTTTGGCAATTTTTGCTGTATTTTTAAGCATAAAATATTTAGTAATATTCAGAGACTGGTATTTTTCCACTTTTCCAACTTTCTTTATCTCTTATTTTCTACTTATCTCCCCACTCCACAAAGATAATAGAGATAGCATTCTACACGAACTGCCTTTCAAGGCTGCAGGGAAACTCACATATGTCACTGGGAGGACACCTGCTGTAGTTTGGATTTTTTTGTCCCCCAGACTTCATGTTGAAATGTTATTCCCAATGTTGGAGGTAGGCCCTAGTGGGAGGTGTTTTGATCACAGGAAAAGAACCCTCATGAATATATCAATACCCTCCCTGGAGGGAGAGGAAGTTCTCATTCTGCTAGTTCCTGAGACAGCTGGTTGTTAAAAAGAGCTGGGCACCTCCACTCTCCTTCTCTTGCTTCCTGTCTGGCCTGATCTTTGCATACACTAGCTCCCCTTTGTTTATCATCATGCATGGAAGCAGCCTGAGGTTTTTATCAGACACTCAGTCTTCCGGCCAGCAGAATCATGAGCCAAATAAACCTCTTTTCTTTACAAACTACTCAGCCTCGGGTATTCCTTTACAGCAAAACTAAACAGACTGTGACAAGACCATAGCACGTCCTGGCATCACCTGCTGCCACTGATGACCTTCAGGGCACTTTATGTCTTTGTCAAGTGACCTTCACTGGCACCAATCACCAGAAGAATGGAAAGCTGCCTGTACTGCATGACTATTATCTTTTGACCAAGTGTGTCAGTCTGTTCTTGTGTTGCTAAGAAGGAATACCTAGGCTAGGTAATTTATAAGGAAAAGAAATGTAATTGGCTCACAGTTCTGTAGGCTGTACAAGAAGCATGGTGCTAGCATCTGCTTCTGGTGAGGTCTCAGGAAGCTTACAATCATGGAGGAAGGTGAGGCGGGAGCAAGTGTATCACATGGCAAGAGCAGGAGCAAGAGAGAGAGAAGGGGGAGGACCTGGACTCTTTTAAACAACCAGATCATCTGTGAACTAACTCATTGAGAAATCACTCATCACCAAGGGAATTGTGCTAAGCCATTCATGAGGGATCCACCACTGTGATCCAACACCTCCCACTAGGCCCAACCTCCAACACTGGGGATTACATTTCAGCATAAGATTTGCAGGGATCAAACATGCAAACCACAACACTAAGTCAAAGCTCATGGAGTTTCACATATCTACAGTCCATAATAATATCACATACTGATCCTGTTTTGACTTTCCCTGCTTTCTCATTCCCTCTTAACAGTTACTCATTCTGCCCATCCACTCTCAGACTTTTGTGAAGTCGCTAATATGTGTTTTTATTTTCAGACTGATGTCTAGAAAAAAAAATAAGCACTAGACAGTGCTTATCACTTTCCTATGTCTCTAAGTGTAGAAGGTCCTGATTTCTACTTTAATTTTTCTTTTACTAGTATGGCAGGTACCTGAGCTGATTGGTTTAATACTTTACTAATATACCTGCTTAGTGCTGTAAGTTCAATGCTATGCATTGACTGCTTTCTTACATTCCAGAAATTCTGATATTCCATGTTGTATTTTAGTACAAAATACTTTCTTATTTCATTTTTTGTTTCTTCTTGATCCAGATTTCTTTTTAGTGTTTTGTTATTCTGTTTTCAAATATTTGGGGATTTTTCTTATAACTTTCTGTTGTGAATTTCAAATATAATTTTCTTGATTTCAAAAATATATTTTGCATAATTTGAATCCATTTAATTTTATCAAAATATCTTGTGGCTCAAAATATTAAAGTGAAACCTAGGAGAGCCAGAGTAATGCCATTTTAAATACAGCTCCATCTTGAGACTAACAAGGCACTTTCCTTGCCAGTCATGATCCATGGTCATAAGATGTTCATAGTTGAAGAAACAGCCTAAGGATACCTGCAAGGACATACTTCTACAGCAGCGGAAAGTCCAGATGTCCCAATCTCATAACTGTATGTGCTTTCAAAATAACTATAGGTATGCTTTGATGTATTCACACACTAGAATGTCAAGAATAGTTTCCCTTAAATCAACAGAATAATAAATTTTGTCATAATGTCTGCTCATCCGCATGTAGGCACAGCTTTGTTTAGTCGTTACATAGGCAACACTCCTATATAAGAAAAACTTAAAATAAAGATGGTGTGCTCCTCTGCTTGCTTTCTGAGGATGCCTTACTCTGTAATGGAGTAGTTTTCAATAAACTATCTCTTCTCACTGCACTTTGTGACTTTCCTTGAATTTCTTCCTGCATGAAATCCAAGAATCCTCTCTTGGAGTTTGGTTCAAAATCCCCTTTTCTGGTAACAATATGGTCTATTTTAGTAAATGTTTTGAAAAGATTATGCAATCTGGTGTGCTAGTGGAGTGTTCTCAAAGCGTCAATTATGTCCAGATGGTTTATTGTGTTGTCCAATTCATCTGCATCTGCACTGGCCTGAGAGGCAGGGCTGCTACAGGCTGAACCTGCTGCAGAGCCCTTTTTTTGGCCCCCGTCCCACACAAGGCTGGCTGACTCCTGTATCAGTCGGTCAGTGAGCCAGAACAGTATTCCAAGGTATAGAATTTCTTGCCTCCAGAATCCATAAAGGCCTACCAGGTCCTTCCTGCCTTCAAAGACAAAGACACTTATTAGATACAATGGAATGGAATATGCATTCCTCTTCCCGTGAACTCTGTTTATGAAGCACACTTTACAGCTAGCTTATTCACTGGAGCATCATTTAGTGCCATTTAATGGCGGCTATAGAGCCAAGTGCCCAGAAATACCAACTACAGTGAAATACAAGCTGCAGGAAATCAGTCTTGCAACTACAGCCAAATAACTCTAGAACTGTTTCAAGTTCATCCTGATACTTTGATACTTAGAGACATTCTATCAATGAGCACCAGAGTTAGTGAGAGCTATTTCCTCCTAAGAATTAGCTGGGTGGAGCCAAGAAGAAAGCTTATTCACCACCTAGAGATTGACACACATCTTCATCATAAGAATCTCCATTGCATCAGCAGCATATGAATTGTGAAGAGTGACAGGCTGCAGTCACACTGTCTTCCACATTGATTCATAGTATTTCAGAACGTCACCCTTATAAGCCAGGCAACACCAATATTTTATTTTGGTTGCACCAGCACAAAAGATATTTTGTGTCACTTTGCTTACATAAGAAGCCCACTCTTTGATCCCAACTGGATCTTTCTTCACTACTGCACTCACCAGGGGATTTGCATGTTGTACCCTAGAGAAGACCTTCCCCTGTGAACCTGAGGTAAAAGCTCATCTCTAACCTTGCTTTGAGTGATCAGGACTCCTCAGCTCACCTTCTCGCAATGAGGCTCCCTGCTCAGCTCCTGGGGCTGCTGATGCTCTGGGTCCCTGGTAAGGACAGAAGAGAGGAGAATGGGACTGGAGGGTGAGCTTTGGGGATTCTACTGCCTCCCATTTGTGTTCTGCCCACATATCAGATGCAGATTTCTTGCCCTCCAGCAAAGGGAATTTAATATTTAGACCTGTAAGAACTAAGAACAAGCTACAAGGAAAAACAATAGTGCACTGTTGAGAACTTCAAAACGAAAGAGACCACTTTGTGCCTTTAATTATTGGATCATTTTCGGATAATGGATAAATGTAGTGTATGAATCTAATCAAACACAAAAAAGTAGCCTAACATATACAATAAAACTAAATTATAAAAACGTCTCACAATGTTTGTATGTAATGCACTTCTCACTGTTATTATTTTAGGATCCAGTGGAGATATTGTGATGATCCAGAATCCACTCTCCCTGCCTGTCCCTCCTGGACAGCCGGCCTCCATCTCCTGCAGGTCTAGTCAGAGCTTCCTGCATAGTGACGGAAATACCTATTTGGATTGGTACCTGCAGAAGCCAGGCCAGTCTCCACGGCTTCTTATCTACACAATTTCTCGCAAATTCTATGGAGTCCCAAGCAGGTTCAGTGGCAGCAGGTCAGGGACAGGTTTCACACCTAAATTCAGCAAGGTGGAGGCTGAGGATGTTGGAGTTTATTGCTGTGAAGAGGGTCTGCAAGGTCCTCACACAGTGGTACAGCTCCGAACACAAACCTTCCTATTTGAGATGGCTCAGCTGTCCACAGGTGTTTGCGTGGGAAGCCTGTATGGCAGATTCTGAGTTGGCTTCACAGGTAGATGTTAGATGACTGGAGGGAATAATGTGCAGAAAGATCCAGACGGTTCTGGCCCCATCACTGTAACAGCCTTATTTCACATGGCTCAAGCAGAAGAATGAAGGTGATCAATGTGATCTCTGAACAACTAGACATGACAGAAGAGAGAGCTACCTTGAAAGTGCATTCTGATCCTCCCTGTGTTTCCTGCATTTGTCAATGAGATTTAGTCAGCCTAACAGCAAGAAAATTGAGGCATACTCATGGCTACAAAGGTTGGGTATAGGTTCGGATTAGCAGATTTTGTTATATTTTTAACACGATAATATTTGGTAATATTCAGAAATTGGTATTTTCCCACTCTTTAACTTCCTACCTCTCCATTACCAGTTATACCAAACCGCCACTTACATGCCTGTGATTTCACTCTACACAAGCTATACTCAGCGGGCGTGTGGCGCACAGCAATTAGTGAAAATGTTTAGTTTGCAAATATCTGAATAGACTTTGTCATTTCATAGCGGATATAACATTTTATCCCAAAAGTCTTTGATTTGCCTCAACTGCCTTTTGTGAGAGAAAAGGAGAGTTCTTAGAATCACAAGTGGACTTTGAAAATAAAAGTATAATCCATTTGGTGACAACTGCAGAGGGAAGTGCCCACAAATTTCAGCTGTACAGTACTGATACCTCCAGCTGGGGTAAATCAGCCATCCAACCACAGCCAGGATGTTACTAGGCAGCCCAGAAACAGTTCCGGGGCATTTTCACATAACTTTTTTTTTTAAATCTTTATACAGTATCTGAGCTGCTTTAGTTAGGAGGATCTACAATTTGACATTATAATTTTTCGTTACTTCTGCTGTGTGTACCTCCGTCTAGTCCTTATGTCAATACAACCCCAGGGTGCAGTCAGGTCAAATTCATGAGAGCCATATTTACCCTGTTCCAAGTTCTGGTTTAAAGATTTGCATTTGCTTATCAAATTGAAGATATCAGTGCTATGAAAATGAATATTCATAAAACACTCCCCTCTCCTTCACAAATGTTAACATTGGGGTACATTTAGTAACATATTTCTCATTATCTCTTCTTTTTTGTTGTTGTCTTCTACAACTTCTGGTGGTAGTTGAATTACAGTTATGACCAATATTATGAGTCCAAGGCAAATTGCTTTTAACTAATCTTGAAAACTTAGCATTAATCCAGAAACAATGATGTCACTGTTATGTAGGGGCATACTTAGGATTAGCTTTATTGACCAGCAAATATTCAGTTAACTATTTCCATGGAATCAACAAGTTTTTCCTTCTATTTTACTCTAAATAGTTAATTTTTGTATAACAGATTTCCTAGGATATTCTTGTTAGTATAAATTCTCATAGTTTCAAAATTCACCTGTGGCTGTCAGGATTCCAGAATGTAAGAAAGGCAATCATTCTTTGGGTTGAGAAAATTCCTAATTTGTGAGAGCAAGAGTATAAAATAAGAGTAAAATTTGACTAAATTAGTTTTTAGTAAGTTGTTGTAGGCTCTAGTTTTTTGTTAAACTTTGTAATTTTATCCCACAACTACTTCCAGGAGTTCATAAGTTATTTTATTTTATTTTATTCTATTTTATTTCTTTTTATTTTATTACTGATCCTTATTTTTCTATTTGGCATAAAAAGTGTTATAGAAGAACCAGTATGAACACTTCGAGAATTACAGAAAGATGAGGACTGTTGCTACTCAAAGACCACTGAAACAGTGGGCTACCCGCGGCTCCTGCACAAGAAAGATCAAGACGAAGGGGAAGTTTACAACTCTGAGTCCCCTGCTCCCTTAAGGCAGAAAGTCGCCATTTCCACTTTCTGATGAAGATATTTTCTCATTATGATCTCATTATAACTAAGGGTGACCACCAAACACTTCATTTACCTATTGCATCTTACTTTATCTAATGTTTTTGATTGTTGTTCATAGGAAATAAAACAAAGTGATTAAAACACAATCTTGGTTGATTTCAGAAATTAGTGTAAGGGATTTAATTTGGTCTTTTTTTTTCTGAAGCTCTTAAAATTTATTTATTTAAAGTTTATGTAAGTATTTTATAGATTCTTGAAATTATTTAAACTGGAGGAAAAAACATTGAATTTGAGAATTCTAAGTTCATATTCTCCATTTTCCTGCAAGTAAACTATCTTATCTAAATTAAAAATACAAAAAAATTATTTACTTTGTCATTTCGATATATTTATACAAATTCTTATTTCAAAGATAGATGTAACCACAGTTTAAAATGCTATTTGTCCTTGATTCTATCTCTAAACTCTTCTTGACTTTTCCACTTTTCATTTGTCTGGCAAATCAAATTTTCTTACAAGGTGGAATAGACAAATCTCACATTAAAAAACCGGAAAATTATTAAACTTCCAAACAAGCTCTGGCTTTTGAGAAAAACTTCTTTTCAAGATAGAAGACCCTGTCTTCAAGAGTGAGCCTAGAGCAGAGATCTTAGAGGAAGTTAAAAACTTTTTTTTATTATTATTAATATACTTTAAGTTCTAGGGTACATGTGCATAACGTGTAGGTTTGTTACATATGTATACTTGTGCCATGCTGGTGTGCTGCACCCATCAACTCGTCAGCACCCATCAACTCGTCATTTACATCAGGTATAACTCCCAATGCAAGGTGGGGAATGCTCAGGTAGGCAATGGAACTATTGTCTCACTTTATCCAGTTAGTCCATGGGTGAGCTGGGCTCAGCAGAAAGTTTAGCCTTTACAGATAAAAAGCCTTCATCTCCAACACATGATTCTCAAACTCATTTTTATGGTTTGGTTGAGTACCTCTGCAGGATTTTTTTAGTATCTACTTCATGTAAAAAGAAAGAAAAAGAATTTAAACATTTGGATACAAATTCATATTAGGTAGATCAAAAATGGGGTCTTGACGACTCAGAGAAGTCAGACATGTAAACATACTAATATCTCCCAGTGTTTAGAGAGAATATATAAATTTGGAGGATAAATACGCCCACAGAGCCTTCTCTGAACCTGTAACACAGAATGGTTAGCCATGAATTTTACTTCTTCCGGGTGACAATTTATAGTTATTTAGAAAAGACAACCAGCTTTCACTGTAAGTGCCTCGAAGCCAGGAATCCACTCTAGACAATCTGCATTTGGGACTAGACTAAAAATCTCTGCTAGCTGAGATTTTAAAAACCATTTTATTGAGATAATTGACATACAAAAAAAACTGTACATATTTAATGTACACAGTTTCATTAGTTTGAAGATTAGTACACATCCATAAATCCATCACCACAATCAATGCTATAAGGAGCCTCTATTTGGGTATGGGAAGGAAACACACAACTGGGTATGTATTCTAGTGAAAAGCATTATGGGTTTGGACATCTTGGGTTGATAAAGTCTACGGCACAAAGACTACAGGATGTGCAACAGTGTTATATAAATGAATCAAAGTTCTGTTTACTGCCCTCGAAGTTGTGTATTGCTAAACTGCAGGTTTATTTTAAAACTACTACCATCAAGTTCAAATTTTACACAACTAATTATTTCAAAAATAGCCCTCAAATTTTATTTTTTTGCCATTTAGACACTGCTTGCTTTGTATATGCCAGGAAACCTCACCTGCTGCCAATAAATAAGGTAAGATTCAGGAAATAAAATCCCCAAACTGCAACTGTCCTCTGGAGCTTTCTGACCCAGGGGCTCCCCATCTTGCTGCTGTGTGACATCACCTAGACACATAAGCCCCATTCTCCAGGGTCCCTTTCCTCACGTGTTTTCTCATTTCCCTTCCTTTCTGAATAGCAACCTGGCACCATCAACTCTGCAAAGACTCCTGCTGTGAAGGACTTGTCCCCGTGAGCTCCTCAAAGTTTCACCCAATAAATGTGTGTGCTACTGCCACTCTGTGGTCACCTCTTTTTCCTTGATAAGCCCCCAAATCCCCTACAAATAGGGTCATACTCCACCCTACCAACACTGAATCCAGTTTAACGGACACAAACAATTCCACTGCCAAGACTCTTCTTTCCCAAGTCATATATATATATATATATATATATATATATATATATATTTACTTTATATATATATATCATGTATACATTATATATGATATATATATATATATAACTCCTGCACAAGAAAGATCAAGACAGAGGGGAAGTTTACAACTCTGAGTCCCCTGCTCCCTTAAGGCAGAAAGTCACCATTTCCACTTTCTGATGAAGATATTGTCTCATTATTATCTCACTGTGACTAAGAGTAACCACCAAACAATTCATTCACCTATTATATCTTACTTTAATGTTTTTGATTGTTGTTCATTGGAAATAAAACAAAGTAGTTAAAACACAATTTTAGTTGATTTCATGTAATATATATAATTACATATATGTATATGTATATCATGTGCTTTTACACTTATGAACCCCCAAACAGAATTTGACAAGAAAGTTGAACTACAAGAAAACAGATCTATGTAAGTCCGTCCTCATGTAGTTGAATGTGGCCAAGACTGGAGACCCACAGTGACCTGCTTCCCACCTGGATCTAAACATAGGCTGTTCTTACAAATTTCATCAATTCTTATCTTTGTCCAGTGTAGAGTGACCCACTTTAGCTGCTGTTGTCAACGTTTTGGCATGGTATATTAATATACAGAAGGGGGAGATTCCCGTTTAGAATTAAGAATATTATACTCCTAGTCTATTGACAGTATGAGAAAATTTCAAAGGCTTTTTCTGATGAAAGAATTCTTACAAAATTTTACATGTTCTGAATACTTAAGGGCAACAGATTTCGAGATAAAATAACCAATTACAAGGCAGACTTTTTAAAGGTTTATCATTAATTTTTACTGGTAATAGCAATACTCTGAAATTCAAAAAAGATTATTTTGTAAGAATAATATTTTTAATAATTGATTTATGATCAAAGAAAACATGACAAATCTGTCACTGTTACTCATTTTCCCACAATTCAAGTTGCTATATTAGATAGTGGAAATAACTAATTATTTTTTAAGAAGCTATGTTTTTAAAGAGCTCATTTTTAGAGTAGTTTTGGAAGGTGCGGATTCTCGTATCTTTCTCTGACATGGGCAAAACCTCCCCAGTTATCAACATCCCCCACCATAGTGAACCTACATTGATACAACATTATCACCCAGAGTTTAGATTAGGGTTTCTTAGTTTAAATTAGGGTTCACTTATGATGTTATACATGTTATAAGTTTTTCAAAATGTCTAATAGGAAATATCCATCTTTGTAATATCAGACATAGCAGTTTCACTGCCCTAAAAATTGTTCATCTCCTCCATTCATCCCCCACCCTCCAAATCCCTAACTACCACTGATCCTTTAACTGTCTCTATGGTTTTGTCTTTTACAGAATATCATACAGTTAAAATAATATAATATGCAGTCTTTTCAGATTGACTTTTTCACTTAGTAATATGCATTTAAATTTCCTCCGTGTGTTTTCATGGTTTGATAGCTTCTTTATTTTGGGCAATGAATAATATTCCATTCTCTGGATGCTCAATTGTGTTGGATGCACAAGAATTGACACTGAATTAAATCAATTAATTTTTAACTACTGAATCAGCCTTTCATACCTAGCATAAATTCAACTTGGCATACTATATTGTACAGTGTTTTTTGTACATTGTTGTAGTCAATTTGCTAATACTTTGTGGAGGATTTTTGCATCTATTTTCATGAGAAATAATTGTAGTTCTATTTTCTTGTAATGTCTTTGCCTGGTTCTGTTAGTAGACTAGTATTTCCCTCACAGAATGACTTAGGAAGTATGTCCTTTGTTTCTATCTTGTGAAATAGATTGAGAATTTGAAGAATTTCTTCCTCAAACATTTGTAGAATTCACCATTGAATCCATCTGAATCTGGTGCTTTATTTTTTAAAACGGTTGTTAGTTATTTATTCAATTTATTAAATATATAAAATATTTGTAGGCCAGTTTATACTGTCTATTTCTTTTAGTTAGTTTTGGTAGATTCCTTCTTTCAAGGACTTTGTCCATTTCATCAAAGTTATCAAGTTTGGTTCATAGCATTGTTTATAATATTCCTATAACATCCTTTTACGCTTCATGGTATCTGTAGTGATGTCCCCTCTTTCACTTCTGCTATTAGTAATGTGTGTGCTTTCTGTGTTTCCTTAGCTTGGCTTGAGACTTATCAATATTATTTGTATTTTCATAGTATTAGTTTTCAATTTTTTTTTCTGTTGACTTCCTGTTTTCAATTTTTTTATATCTGCTCTAACATTTATTTCCTTTCTTCTGCCTAATTTAGATTTAATTGATCTTCTTTTTCTAATTTCATACAGTGAAAGCTTAGATGACTGATTTTAGATTTTTCTTCTTGCTAATTTATACATTTGATAATATGAATTTCCCTCTTGCTGCATTCCACAAATATTGATGAGTCATGTTTTTATTTCCATTTAGATCAAAATCTTCTAAAATTTCTCCTGAGATTTCTTTTTTGACTCTTTTGTTATTTGGAAGTGTGCTGTTTAATCTCCACATATTTGGGTATTGTCTGCATTTTGGTATTGATTTATATTTTAATCCCATTGTGGTTTGAGAGAAGGCACTGAGTGATTTCTATTTTTTTAAATATGTTACTGTGTGTTTTATGACCCAGAATTAAATCTATCACAGAGAATATTCCATGTGATCTTGACAAAATATGTGTTTGGACAAAATAGTGTGCAGATGGCAATTATACATAGCTCATTGATAGTGTGTTGAGTTTGACTGTTTTTATGGGTTTTCTGCCTGCTGGATCTGTCTATTTATGATAGTGAAGTGTTGAAGCCTTTAATTCTAATTGTGGACTCAGCTGTATCTTCTTGTAGTTCTATCAGTTTTTGCCTCATTTATTTTGACAGTCTGTTGTTAAGCTCACGTATGTTAAGCATTGCTTTGTCTTCTTGAAGAATTTGCCCCTTTTTCATTTGTAATGCTCTTTCTGTCCATGATAACTTTCCTTGCTTTGAGATCTTCTTTTCTGAAATTAATATAGTTACTTGTGGTTTCTTTTGATTAATATTAGCATAGTATATATTTCTCCATCATGTACTTTTCAATCTATATGTGCCTTAATGTTATAATTAGATTTCTTACAGACACCATAGAGTTGAATCTTACTTTTTGTTATACCCTAATAATAAATCTTTTAACTTGTACATTTAGACACTTGATGCTCCAACTAATTATTGATGCCTTGGATTAATGTCTACCATATTTTCACTGTTTTCTATTTATTGTCCTTGGGTTTTTTTTTTTCTATTTTTATCTTCTACTTGTTTCTGCCTTTTTATGGTTTTAATTTAGCATCTTATACATTTCTATTTTCTCTCTTTTATTAGCATATTAGATTTTTTCACCACTTTTAGTGTTGTTCTGAAGTTTTCAAGATACATTTACAACTAATCCAAGCCCACTTTCAAATACTCCTATAACATTTCACAGGTCATGTGAGTACCTGATAATAACAAAGTATTCCTAAGTTTTTCCATTTGTTGCATTATTGTCATTCATTTCACTTATATGTAAGTATAAATAAGTATACATATATGTGTTATGTATTTATATATGTAAATGTATACATCAGCATGCATAATAATCACATTACTATTATTTTGAAAAAAATTTATAACAGTTAAGAATAAGAAAAATATGTTCCTTAATTTTTCCTTCACTTATTTCTTCTTGATGCTCTTCTTTTATGCAAATTCAAATTTCTGACCTATACTATATTCCTTCTCTCAAAAGAACTTTTCTTTCTCTATTTGTTACAAAGCATGTTTACTGGCAACAAATTTTCCAGATTTTTGTTTGTCTGAGAAAGCCATCATTTATCACTTCCTTTTGAAGGATGATTTCATAGAAAACAGAATCCTAGGTTGGTGGTTTTCTGCTCTCAGCACAAAACACGTCACTCTCCTCTCCTCTTGCCTGTGTTGAAGTGAAGAATCCTTCCTGTTTCACAGAAGTTGGATACAATATTTACATTTGCTCCTCTACACAAAAGGTTTGTTTCTCTTATGTTCATGCTCTTTCTCTCTCTCTTTTCAATATTTTTTCTTTGTTTTTGACTTCCTATAGTTTAAAAATTATATGCTCAAGTGTTTTTTGTTTTTGTTTTTGTTTTGTTTCTTTGTTTGTTTTGCTTGTTTGCTTATTTTGGCATTTATATTGCTTGGTGTTCCTGATCTTCCTGGATCTGTGGTTCCATGTCTGACATTAATTTAGAAATATTTTTAGTCAATACTGTTTCCTTTATCACCCCTCCACCCCGTCCTCCTCCTTTTTCTTCGTGTTCGTTAACCTATTTGCCTTTTGCCCAAGAGTACTTGCTGGCAGCACTTGCAACTACGGTGTTTACCTCAAGAAGAAGAAAGTGAGAATGTGACCAACATTCCACGATGATACTGTGATTGAAGCAGACACCAGAAATGGAAAGAAAACTAAGAAGCCATATGTCATTGTGGACCCTAATGAGAAGATGGGAGCAGTGGACTCAGCTGATTTGATGCTCGCTTCTTCAGAAAGCACAAGATTTGGTCTAAGGAAGTATTTCACTACCTTCTAAACATTACAGTGCTGACTGAACCTCTACATCCTGTTCAAGAAGGATAATCCTGAGCACACGATTAGCCATGTAAACTTCAGACTGACATGGATTGAAAAAACGCTGTTAAAGCATCACAAGCCAGGGCAGCAAAGTCTTCCAGGTCACCCTTGCTCTGATGATGTCATACCTCTTCACCTGTGTGGAAGACCTTTCCCCAAGAGCATACCACCAACATCAGGCAAATGAAATCCAACGGGTCGCTGCAAAGTTTGCTACTTGTACAAAGACAAGCCTAGCGAGACAACCTGAAGAGAAATGTGATATTTTTGTGTGGAATGTGATATTCCACTTTACGTTGTTCTTGCTGTGAAATTTACCACACAAAAAATTATTAAATACTGATTATCATATACATGTCTGTTATATTAGGATTAGAGACAAGTTCTGTTTAGAAATAATTCCAAGAATAGATTTTATATTTTATTTCACGTTGAAAATCAGTCAGATTTGCTTCATCCTCAAAGAGTGTGTTTATGTAAAATCACATGAACACCGGCAGAAAACTGTACTTTTTTTTCTAAAGAGAAAAAGGGTTAAACAATGTAACACCTTTTGTATCTGTCTCACAGTTCTTGGGCCTTTGGTTTTCAGTCTTTGTTCTCTTTTCTTTTCTGTTTTGGAGATTTCTGTCAATATACTCTCAAAATCAGACTCTTTTTTTCTCAGCCATACCCAGTCCTTTCTGTTACAGTGTTCTGTTTTGTTTTGTTTTTTAATCTCTAGCTTTTTTTTTTTTTCTGCTTTTTCTTGGGATCTTCATCTTTCAGTTTACATTTCTCCTCTTTTAAAAATTACAACATCCCTGCCATGTCTGGTTTCGATGCTTGCTTGATCTCTTCAAACCGTGTCTTTTTGCCTTTTATTATGCCTTATAATTTTTACTTGACAGCCAGATAAAATATATTGGGTGAAGGGAAGTGCTAGAAATAGGCCTTTAATAATATGGGGGTAAGGTGTAGGGGAAGAGAAGCATTCTATACTCCTATGCTTAGGGTTCAGTGCTTTAGTGAGCTTATGTCTGTGGACTGTTAACATCACAAGTGTCTCTTTGCTTCTTTCTCCACCCGTGTAGGTGGGACAGGATGCTAGACCTGGATGGAGTTGAGAATTTCTCTTTCCCCAGTCAGTTAGACAATAATAAAACTGTATGTAGCACATTAGGCTGGGTAAATAGTTTCTCCCTAGAGCTGAGCTTAAGAACAGAGTGCTCTGACTTCCTCCGTATATAATTGTGTCACGATTTTTGGTTTAATCAACTTACTGTGCTTCTATTAGTGAGAAAACTATAGTCACCCCAAGAAACATGAATCATATTTAATATATGAAAAAAATTACTATCCTGTGTATGCTATAGTTCTGTGGTTTTTCTTGTAGGTTCTCAAACCTTGGATTATGTGTTATAAAAACACATTTTGCATTTCTGCTTGTACACTTGATATTGTATAATAAACAGGTAAATTGCATGAAATTAACTCTTTCAAAAGTTGCATGATTTTTCATAATATGAAAATAGCACAATTTATTTAGCCATCTCTTACTGATAGGCATTCAGATGTTTCCTTAGACAACACGGAGTTTTTATCTATAGGCAATTTTCTTAGTAGTAAGTTTGGGCCAACAAGTATACATATTCTAAATTTCACTCCAATAGTGAGCGGAGATTACTTAGGAAAGTCTGTAGAAATCCACATTGCAGCCACCAAAGTAATGGCTTTTCCATCCCCCTCCATTCCCACCAGCAGGGGGAGGCATAAGACTTTAAGTTTTTTACCAATTATTTCATGGAAAATGGCAATTCATTTTTTTTCAAGGTTTTCAAGTAATAAAGCTTATGATATTTTTTACTTTTTGTTTTTACATAGTTATAGGTTCATGGGAAGTTGCAAAGAAATATACAGAAGTCTCATGCATCCTCATTCAACTTCCTCCAATGCTGACATCTTTCAAAGTATAGTACAATACCAAAGACAGGAAATTAACATTGGTGTCATCCATAGAACTTAATTCAGTTTTCACAAGTTACACATGCACACAATTTTTGTTTGTTTATGCGATTGTGTTTATGTGTGTGTAGCTCGATGTGAATGAATCATGTATGTGGCCTTCTATAACCACCACGGTAATCAAAAAACTCAGCTAAATCACCACAAGACTCCTGGTGTTACCCTTTTACAGCCACACTCACCTTCTCTACCCTATCCTTAACATCATACCATAAGTACCATTTTGAGATTGGCTTATTTCGCTGAGCATAATACCCTTGAGGCTCATCGAAGTTGGGTATAGCAATAGTTTATTGCTTTTTATTTCTGAATGTATTCTATGATATGATTACCCCAGTTTATTTAACTGTTTACTTACCGAAAGACATTTGGGTAATTTCTTTGATTTAGCTACTATAAATAAAGCTTCTGTGAACATTTGTGTACAAATTTCTGTATAATAACGTTTTATTTCTCTGAGATAATTGCTCAAGAGTTCATTTGCTAAATTGCATAAGTCCACTTTCAATTTATTACAACCCTTTAAGAGAGATTTTTTTCAGATCAAAAACTTCAATTTAGGTGAGGTGTAATTTATTAATTTTTCATTTTATGGATTATTTTTCTAATTTAAATTTGCTTTCTTTATCATTTTGTGAGATGTCTTTGTTATAGTTTATTTTTGTTTTTATACATATTGATTTTCTTCAGTGTATAATTTTGTGTTTGACATTGATTTAAAACTTCTACTTACAAACTTTATATTAGGTTTCTGTTGCTTTCTTTATATATTTATTTTTTGTTTCTTTTAGAATTCCTTTTTCTTCTGGCTTACAAATAGTCTCTTTAAATACCAAGTCAGATATATATTCATATAAATCTTTGTTATATATTTTTTATAGATTTATCTTTTAATATTTATGTATTCAATAAATATGTAATTCATATATATGTTATGGTGGCGTATTTTAACATACCTTCACTTAAACATATTGACATTCTGGTCATTATGTTATTACGTTTTATTTCATATGTTATTTTATTAAATTCTATAATTAAAACACATCAACTATCCATGTATACTGGGTGCCTGTTTTCTGTCCTTTCTATAATTATCTGTAATTGATTTTTTTGCCTTTTATTCTGAACTTTATTCCTTTACTAAGTTTACCTTATGTGTCTTTGACTCCATTTATTTCTTTGCCTGATTACATTTTTTCTATGTTATAATTACTAGTTCTGCTTTACTTTTTAAATCCTGTACCTGTAGCCAGACACATTTATTTTACCTATTATTTTCTTGCTAATTATCTCATCCTTGAAAATAAATTTAAGGGCTTTTTTTTGGTGTGTCTTCTAAATTTACAATCATTTGCTGCAGAAAATACTGTTGTTTTACTAGAGTACATCGTTTTCAGAGGAGTTATCTAGCTTATTATTTACTTGCTATATATTTTTGTCAGTCATATAGCCCTCTCCCATGGTATGTTTGTAATTATTCAGTATTATTTCACTTCAAATTACTTACCCTTGATGGGGTTGCTTTATCCAAGTCTTCTATTTGCCAAAATATGGTATAGTTCAACATTTCTTGATTGCTCCAAACACATGTGGGTGCATTTTATCATTACCTTACCTACCTCCACCTCAGAACTGAGTCTGAGGACTGTGTCCTTGCGGGTTGTGTTTAGTAGGTCTTTTTTACCACTTGGTTGCTGGAGAAAGAGTAGAAGACAGAGGACAGGACAGTGGATAATTTAAAGTGATCAAGTTTGTCTCTATTTTCTACAGGCTTCTTAATGATCAGTCTTCTTGGCAGCCTAAAAAAAAAGAAATGCAAATTTCACCCCAATCGTCTACCTTTTACTTCCTACCTCTGCTTCTGTCCTCCTCCACCCAGAGTTGTAGGAGGGGGAAAAGCTCAGGGATTGTCCCAACCCTAATCATGGCACAAAAGTGCCAAGAGTTCAGGTGAATTTTTTCAGGACTTTCCTCATGGCATACCAGCTCCACTGAAATATTTTATCTTTCTTTTCAATCCACAAATTGATGCTTGCCCTGTTTTCCCGAGATATCTACTAGACATCTGAAAGGTTGAAGTATGAAAACTTCTTAAATTTCTTGAAAATGTTCTTTGTTTCTTCGAGGAATACTCAAATTCCATTATTCTTACTTTCTTCTAGGGGAATAGAGCTAGGTAAGCCTAATTTAATTATTTAGGAAAAACAAGAGGGTTATAGAATTTTCCACTCAAACTCACCACACTAATCTAAGTTCCCACTCTTCATCTCCTTTGCCCTAAGGTGTAGCTGGAATTCTCAGGTGTTCATTTTCAACTGTTTATAAAAATGTAGATTTAAGGTGTAGAAAAACCATTATTGTAATTCTACCTAGATCCTTTGGGAAACCACTAATTTATTTTAGTCTAAATAAAATAAAATAAAATTTTAAAAACATAAAAACAACTCTCAGAGTGATAAAAGAAAACTTTTAGTTAAGTAGAGCTAATATGCATGTTCATATCAATGAAAAATAGAACTGAGTAATCAGGGACTCAAGTGCACAGTTGGAAGCAGTGTAGAGGGACCTCTCTGGCCCTGAACTCCATCACAAGTAACAGAATAGAATCCTGGAGTGGAGCTCACGGAGAAGTGGTGATTGGCATCATGCTCCCTGGCTTTTCAAGTTCCTTGTAGCCTTTTGTTGGTGTCCGCACTTTTGAAGACGCAGTCCCCTCTTCCAGACATTTTAGACTGGTTTTGGTGGGGGAAAACCTTCACCTATGCGGGGGTGAGAGTGCCAACTGACTGGTGTGGACACCCTCTCTTGCTGTAGGAGGAGATGGAGTTCCTTAGCTCTCAGTTTCCAGTGGCAAGGCAGATGGAACCAGCAGGAATTGGGGGATGGTTATTCTCCACTCTGAATAGGATCCACTACGATGAGTCTTCTGCCTCTGAGGTCCTCTGGTGGATACAGCATTGGTTTCAGGACTAAGCAGATGGAGAGACCCTGCCTTGTCCACACTGAGGCAAGTTCCTTGATTAGTTTAGTTTTCCAGTCTTCATCAAGGTTTCATACTCACCCCCCTCATCCTTTCCAGATCATGATAACATTTATAGACTTGTTTAAATACCACTCACTCAGTGGAACAAACTTCCCCTTCCCGTATGAACCAGTTTCATAAAAGCCACCCAACTTGCTTTCTCTTTCTCACCATGATAACAACTTAAAATGCATGATTATTGATAATGATCAAAAATTTTAATTTTGAATAATCAAAAGTATTTCTGAAATAACATATCCAAATGGCAGGGCAGCCCCAGTACACTCCTCCACATGGTATCTCAAGTACACTGGCAGGCAAAGATCCAATAGAAAAAGTCACAAAATCCCTTGGGACATGCTTGAGCTACCCTAGGAAATGTTTTGTTAGCCCCAACTCCCACTGGGTGAAATAAGAGCAGGTGTCCCCTTTGAGCACCAACCCAAACTTTTCTGAGCTGATTTGCATGTTGGGTCATTAGGCAACGGTCCAAGCTGCTTAGAGCATCCTTAAAGGCAGCTTGTCAGGGGCCCTGAGGAGCAGCCTCTAGTTCAGCTCTCAGAAATGGGGTCCTGGGCTCCTTTCCTGTGGATCCTCCTGCTCTGGGCTCCAGGTGAGGGGGTATAGAGAAACATCGGGCAAACTCATGTGGCCACCATTGTTTTTTGTTCTTGGTTGGGTTCTTGGTTGTTGGATTTAAGGCATTCATTGGAGGTTGTAAGTTCCCCAGTTATCTTTTGTTTTCTGGTTACTCAAGATGCTGCATATGACTGTGGTTACAAGTGTCACCAATGCATGGGCCTACCTGGGGACAGTCTCACTATATCTGATATAGTTTATTTGTCTTTATCTTTTCAGGATGCAATGGGGACATTGTGCTGACCCAGTCTCCAGCCTCTTTGGCCGTGTCTCCAGGGCAGAAGGCCACCATCACCTGCAGAGCCAGTGAGAGTGTCAGTCTCTTCGGAATAAACTTCATTCACTGGTATCAGCAGAAACCAGGACAACCTCCTAAACTCCTGATTTACCAAGCATCCAATAAAGACACTGGGGTCCCAGCCAGGTTCAGCGGCAGTGGGTCTGGGACCGATTTCACCCTCACAATTAATCCTGTGGAAGCTGATGATGCTGCAAATTATTACTGTCTGCAGAGTAAGACTTCTCCTCCCACAGTGCTTTAGGCCTAAACAAAAACCTCCCCAGGCAGCTGCTCCCTGAGGCTCTAATCCCTCAGATGTGGCTTTTTATCCAGGTCCATCAGCCTGCTGCCATAGGCTTGTTTGAACAAAGGGTCAAACTATCAGAAAATCCATAAATTGATGTTTGTGTGTGTGCACGTGTGTGTGTTACAACCAGCTTTATAATTTAATAATATCTTTACTGTATCAGGACCTCTCAGAAATGTTCTACTTCTCAATGTATATTTTTATGTCAAAGACCCTTACCAACAGAAGAATTTCAAACTTTAAGAAAATTTTGTAGTCATTTTTTTAAAATGCTCTGAATAATCAAAATTATTGCCATATCTTTCAGATATAGGTGGCCTTCTCACCTGAATTTTGACTTTTCTCCACTTTTATTTGCTGAATCCACATTAAAAGGCTTTTCTAGTTATTTAGAAACCTAACAATTGTAAGGTAATTATTTCTGCTGATTTAATTTAGATGTCTCTGTCTCTGTGCCTTTCCCAAAAGTTAGATTCTCAGCTCTAGGTTTAATAACTTGTCTTTTACTCCTCATGCAGTGTTCATGTCCTTTTTCTTTTTTCTTTTTTTTTCCAGTGTCTCACTCTGTCACCCAGGCTGGAGGGCAATGGCACAATCTTGGCTCATGGTAGCCTCCACCTCCCAGGTTCAAGTGATTCTCTTGCATCAGTCTCTCAAGTAGCTGGGATTACAGGTGCCTGCCACCACGCCCAGCTAATTGTTTATATTTTTAGTAGAGATGGGGTTTCACCATATTGGCCAGCCTGGTCATGAGCTCCTGACCTCATGATTCACCCGCCTCGGCCTCCCAAAGGGCTGGGATTACAGGTCCTTTTTCTGTGATATTTTCCACGTCCATTGTCAAGGTTTTCTCTCATCTTCTCTCTTTTTGCTTTTCTAATTGCTCTAGCACTACAGGTAGAGTGGACTCCAGAAGTGCAAGTGTGCATAGTAACGATCATGAAAAAATTAGTGATCCTGTGTCCCTCCATCCCTACCTTGGCCTCCCTCAGTCTTCTGCATCCTCCACAAAGGAAGCAGAGAAACTCTGGCAAAATAGGCTTTTGCAGCATTTCAGTCTAATAAGAGTTACATTGGTTTCTAAATTTGTAACCGTATCTCACTACATCTGAAATTTCATTATTAGTTGACTGTTTGCCCATGCAAATTATCATAATCACACACTCAGTGGCTTAAATTAACACACTTTCATAATTCACACGCAGTTTCTATGAGTCGGGAGTCTGGGCACAGCTCATCTGGGTCCTCTCTTCAAGGTTTCGCAGGCTATAGTCAAGGTGTTGACCAGTCTGCATTCTCACCTGGAGACTTAAAGGGTCTGCTTCTGTGATCATTCAAGTTGTTGACAGAATTATTTTCATAGTAACTCTAAGGCTGAGGGTCCTGGCTTTTTACTGGCTGTTGGATGGAGATCACCCTAAGGTCCTAGAGAACATCTGAAGTTTCCTGCCACATGGGCTACTAATAATCAAACCAGCTAGGAGAATTTCTTGGTAACAAAAAGAGTTCAGTTCCTCTTTTAGTGGCTTTGACCTAATTAAGTCAGATCCACTCAGAATAATCTCCCTTATGATTAACTCACACCCAACTGATTCAGGACCCTGATTGCATCTGCAAAGTACCTTCAGCTTTGCAATATTGTCTATGCTAGAAGGAAGTCACAAATTCTGCCCAGACTCAAGAAGAGGGAATTACACTGTTTATGAACACCAGTGGTTGTGTATCATGGAACCCACCTAGGACTGTCCACTAAAGCTGTCATACTGCCTAAGTGTTTTGTTTGTTTTTATTCTCTTTCTCTCAAATGACCCCTGCCCTAAGGGGATTAAATAAGGAAGCTTCCCCTGGTAATATGTTCTTACCAGCATCAGACAAACAGATCCCTCAAAATAGTGTTTTCATCCCAGCTTCTCACGTTCCTCCTGTTACTTCCTGAGTGAGGCAGTGGTGAAGGTTTCCTCTATAGAGTAGAAGATTCGAAATAAATAAATAATTGTATAAATATTGGCCTGTAATTACCTGTATTAGTAAAGAAAGAAAGAATATCTAAAAACCAATGGGATAGTTTCTATCCTAAGAGACTAGAAAAAGAGGAGCCAGCAAGATTCACAGCAAGCAGATGGAAGAAAATAATAAAAAATGAGTATAAATCCATGAAGTAAAAGACAGAAAATCATTGAAACCAAAAGTTGTGTATTTGGAAAGACTGGCAAAATTGAAAATCCTTTATGACTTTTGAAGAACAAAAGAGAAGGCCAAGATTATTAAAATCAGGGTTGAAATAAGGGATATAACTGCCTACCCTACAGAAACTTTAAAAATATTGTAAGAGAATATGATAAACAATATTATGTTATTAAATTAGATAATTTAGATGAGATAGCCCAAAACTAATTCAAAAACAAATAGAAAATATGAATAGAACTATAACAAGAGAAGAAATTTAAAAATTTCCGATAAAGAAAAGCTGAGGCCCAGTGCAGTGGCTCATGCCTGTAATCCCAGCACCTTGGGAGGCCGAAGCGGGCAGATCACGCGGTCAGGAGATTGGGACCATCCTGGTTAATACAGTGAAACCCCGTCTCTACTAAAAATACAAAAAAAAAAAAAATCCAGGCCTGGTGGTAAATGCCTGTAGTCCCAGCTACCGGGAGGCTGAGGCAGGAGAATGGCATGAACCCAGGAGGCGGAGGTTGCAGTGAGCCCAGATCATGTCACTGCACTCTAGCCTGGGCGACAGGGGGAAACTCCGTCTCAAAAAAAAAAAAAAAAAGAAAAAAGAAAAGAAAAGTTGAGACTACATGGCTTCACTGGTGAATTCTATCAAGCATTTAAACAATAAATATTACCAATCTTCCATAAATTATTTCAGTAAACAGAGGTGAAAAGAATCCTTCCCAACTCATTCTATGAAGCCAGTATTACCGTAATAACAAAGTCAAACAAAGACAGTCTAAGAAAACCATAGACCAATATCCCCTATTAATGCATGTGAAAACATTCTCAAAAGATATTAATAAATAGAATCCAGTAGCATATAAAAATGATTATACACCTTAATCAAAATGAGATTTATTAAACAATGCAAGGTAGATTGACATCTGAAAATCAATAATGTAATATGTCGCATAAATACAAAAACTGTAATCATCTCAAGAAATGGAGAAAGCCATTTGATAAAGCTCAAAACTCTTTTATGACGAAAGCTCTCAACAAAGTAGTAAGAGAAGGAAACTTTCTTTGCCTTACAAAGGATATATATGAAAAACCTACAGCTAACATCAAATTTAAAGTTAAAAGAATGCTTTCCTTCTAATATTATAAACAAGCAAGGATATTCACTCTTGCTACTCAATTCAACACTGCACTGGATGTTCTTATCAAGCAATCAAGCAAAAAAAAATGAAAAATAAAATACATCAATATTTAAAAGAAAGAAGTAAAATTATTTTAACTACAGAAAATATAATCCTGTATGTATATTAAATGATAAGGAATATGTGTCTCCCACCACTACACATATAATCTGCTAGTAACAAACAACTTTGGCAAAGTAACACAATAAAATATGCATTATGCACAAATAAATTTTATCTCTCTATACAGTTACATTTTATTATGTTTCAATAGATATCTGTAAGCTCACAAATGCTGAATTAACAAATATTGAGCCATTGGTCCTAGTGGTAGTACTGGTTTATGTTCCTGTGAGCCTCTGGTCACATTTTCATTAGCTGATCAATATGTAACTTTTTGTGTGAGTATCTTAAACAGATTATATATATCTGATAAAGTCTTAAATATAGGCATATACATATAGGCATGCCTGTAGGTTTGGTTCCAGACCACTGCGATAAAGCAACTATCACAATAAAGTGAATCACACAAACTTTTGGGTTTCTGAGTATATATAAAAGTTATGTTTATACTATACTGTAGTCTATTAAGTGTGTAATAGCATTATGTTTTAAAAACAATGTACGTAATTTAAAATACTTCATTACTAAAAAATGGTAATACCTATCTGAGCCTTCAGTGAGTAATCTTTTTGCTGGTTGAGAGTTTTGTCTCAATGTTGTTGGCTACTGGCTGATCAGGGTGGCAGTTGTTGATGGTTGGGGTGATTGTGGAATTTCCTAAAATAAGACAGCAATAAAGTTTTCCTCATTGATTGAATTTTCCTTTAATTAAATATTTCTCTGTAGCATGACATACTTTTTGATAGCATTTTACCTATAGCAATACTTCTTTCAAAATTGGAGTCAATCCTTGAGCCCTACTGTTGCTTTATCAACTAAGTTTTTTTTTATACAATTATGAATTCTTTGTTGTCACTGTAACCTTGCTCACAGCATCTTCACAGCAGTAGATTCCCTCTCAATAAACTATTTTATTTGCTCATTCATATGAAGTAACTCCTCATCCATTCATGTTTTACTGTCATATTGCAGCAATTCCGTTACATCTTCAAGTTCTACTTCTTTTCTTTTCTTTATTTCTTCTTACAAATGGGATACATGTGCAGAACGTGCAGGTTTGTTACATAGGTATACTTCTAATTCTAGTTCTCTTTTAATTTTACTACATCTTAAGTTACTCCACTGAAGTCTTGAACCCCTCAAAATCATCCATGAGGGTTGGAATCAACTTTTTCAAACTTCTGTTAATCATTCTCAAAAACATCCATGAGGGTTGGAATCAACTTTTTTCAAACTTTCGTTAATATTGATCTTTACATTTTGGCATGTTTTTACAATGGCTGGTACCGGTTGTTCCTTTCCATGTTTAGTGCTTCCTTCAGGAGCTCTTGCAGGGCAGGCCTGGTGGTGACAAAATCTCTCAGCATTTTCTTGTCTGTAAAGGATTTTATTTCTCCTTCACTTATGAAACTTAGTTTGGCGGATATGGAATTCTGGGTTGAAAATTCTTTTCTTTAAGAATGTTGAGTATTGGCCCCCACCCTCTTCTGGCTTGGAGAGTTTCTGCCGAGAGATCCGCTGTTAGTCTGATGGGCTTCCCTTTCTGGGTAACCCGACCTTTCTCTCTGGCCTCCCTTAACATTTTTTCCTTCATTTCAACTTTGGTGAATCTGACAATTATATGCCTTGGAGCTGCTCTTCTTGAGGAGTATCTTTGTGGCGTTCTCTGTATTTCTTGAATTTGAATGTTGGCCTGCCTTGCTAGATTGGGGAAGTTCTCCTGTATAATATCCTGCACAGTGTTTTCCAACTTGGTTCCATTCTCCCCATCAATTTCAGGTACACCAATCAGACGTAGATTTAGTCTTTTCACATAGTCTCCTATTTCTTGGAGTTTTTTTTCATTTCTTTTTACTCTTTTTTCTCTAAACTTCTCACTTCATTTCATTCATTTGATCTTCAGTCACTGATACCCTTTCTTCCAGTTGATCAAATCAGTTACTGAAGCTTGTGTGTGCACCACATAGTTCTCATGCCATGGTTTTCAGCTCTATCAGGTCATTTAAGGACTTCTCTCCATTGGTTATTCTAGTGAGCCATTCGTCTAATCCTTTTTCAAAGTTTTTAGCTTCTTTGCGATGGGTTTAAGCTTCCTCCTTTAGCTTGGAGAAGTTTGATCGTCTGAAGCCTTCTTCTCTCAACTCGTCAAAATCATTCTCCATCCAGCTTTGTTCTGTTGCTGGCGAGGAGTTGCAGTCCTTTGGAGGAGGAGAGGCACTCTGATTTTTAGAAATTTCAGCTTTTCTGCTCTGTTTTTTCCCCATCTTTGTGGTTTTATCTACCTTTGGTCTTTGATGATGGTGACGTACAGATGGGGTTTTGGTGTGGATGTCCTTTTTGTTTGTTAGTTTTCTGTCTAACAGTCCGGCCTCTCAGCTGGAGGTCTGTTGGAGTTTGCTCGAGGTCCACTCCAGACCTGTTTGCCTGGGTATCAGCAGCAGAGGCTGCAGAAGAGTGAATATTGCTGAACAGCAAATGTTGCTGCCTGGAAGCTTCATCTCAGAGGGGTACCCAGCCATGTGAGGTGTCAGTCTGCCCCTACTGGGGGATGCCTCCCGGTTAGGCTACTTGGGAGTGAGGGGCCCACTAGAGGAGCAGTCTGTCCATTCTCAGCTCTCAAGCTCCATGCTGGGATAACCACTACGCTCTTCAAAACTGTCAGAGAGGGACATTTAAATCTGCAGAGGTTTCTGCTGCTTTTTGTTTGGCTATGCCCTGTCCCCAGAGGTGGAGTCTACAGAGGCAGGCAGGCCTCCTTGAGCTGCAGTGGGCTTCACCCATTTCAAGTTTCCTGGCCGCTTTGTTTACCTACTCAAACGGAGGCAATGGCAGGCACCCCTCCACCAGCCTCGCTGCCGCCTTGCAGTTAGATCTCAGACTGCTGTGCTAGTAATGAGTGAGGCCCCGTGGGCGTGGGATCCTCTGAGCCAGGAGCAGGATGTAATCTCCTGATGTGCCATTTGCTAAAACCCTTGGAAAAGCGCAGTATTAGGGTGGGAGTGACCCAATTTTCCAGGTGCTGTGTGCCATGGTTTCCCTTGGCTAGGAAAGGGAATTCCCTTACCCCTTGTGCTTCCTGGGTAAGGCAATGCCTTGCCCTGCTTCAGCTCTCGCTCAGTGGGTTGCACCCACTGTCCTGCACCCACTGTCCGACATGGCGCAGTGAGATGAACCCAGTACCTCAGTTGGAAATGCAGAAATCACCCGTCTTCTGCGTCACTCACGCTGGAAACTGTAGCCTGGAGCTGTTCTTATTCGGCCATTGATGCTAGGAAGAAACTGCATTAACTAACAAGCAAAATAATCAGCTAACATCATAATGACAGGATCAAATTCACACATAATAATATTAACCTTAAATGTAAATAGGTTAATGCTCCAATTAAAAGACACGGACCGGCAAATTGGATAAAGGGTCAAGACCCAACAGTGTGCTGTATTCAGGACACCCATCTCACATGCAGAGACACACATAGGCTCAAAATAAATGGATGGAGGAAGATCTACCAAGCAAATGGAAAACAGAAAAAGGCAGGGGTTGCAATCCTAGTCTCTGATAAAACAGACTTTAAACCAACAAAGATCAAAAGAGACAAAGAAGACCATTACAAAATGGTAAAGGGATCAATTCAACACGAGTTACCTGACTTCAAACTACACTACAAGTCTACAGTAACCAAAACAGCATGGTACTGGTACCAAAACAGAAATATAGACCAATGGAACAGAACAAAGCCCTCAGAAATAATACCACACATCTACAGCCATCTGATCTTTGACAAACCTGAGAAAAAGAAGAAATGGGGAAAGGATTGCCTATTCAATAAATGGTGCTGAGAAAACAGTCTAGCCATATGTAGAAAGCTGAAACAGCATCCCTTCCTTACACCTTATACAAAAATTAATTCAACATGGATTAGAGACTTAAATGTTAGACCTAAAACCATAAAAACCCTGGAAGAAAACCTAGGCAATACCATTCAGGACATAGGCATGGGCAAGGACTTCATGTCTAGAACACCAAAAGCAATGGCAACAAAAGCCAAAATTGACAAATTGGATCTAATTAAACTAAAGAGCTTCTGCACAGCAAAAGAAACTACCATCAGAGTGAACAGGCAACCTACAGAATGGGAGAAAAGTTTTGCAATCTACTCATCAGACAAAGGGCTAATATCCAGAACCTACAAAGAACTTGAACAAATTTACAAGAAAAAAACAAACAACCCCATCAAAAAGTGGGTGAAGGATATGAACAGACACTTCTCAAAAGAAGACATTTATGCAGCCAACAGACACATGAAAAAATGTTCATCGTCACTGGCCATCAGAGAAATGCAAATCAAAACCACAATGAGATACCATCTCACACCAGTTAGAGTGGCAATCATTAAAAAATCAGGAAACAACAGGTGCTGGAGAGGATGTGGAGAAATAGGAACACTTTTACACTGTTGGTGGAACTGTAAGCTAGTTCAACCATTGTGGAAGACAGTGTGGTGATTCCCCGAGGATCTAGAACTAGAAATATTATTTGACCCAGCCATCCCATTACTGGGTATATACCCAAAGGATTATAAATCATGCTGCTATAAAGACACATGCACACGTATGCTTATTGGGGCACTATTCACAATAGCAAAGACTTGGAACCAACCCAAATGTCCATCAGTGACAAACTGGATTAAGAAAATGTGGCACATATACACCATGGAATACTATGCAGCCATAAAAAAGGATGAGTTCATATCATTTGTAGGGACATGGATGCAGCTGGAAACCATGATTCTCAGCAAACTATTGCAAGAACAGAAAACCAAACACCACATGTTCTCACTCATAGATGGGAACTCAACAATGAGAACACTTGGACACAGGAAGGGGAACATCACACACTGGGGCCTGCCTTGGGGTGGGGGGAGGGGGGAGTGATAGCATTAGGAGATATACCTAATGTAAATGACGAGTTAACAGGTGCAGCACACCAACATGGCACATGTATACATATGTAACAAACCTGCATGTTGTGTACATGTGCCCTAGAACTTAAAGTATAATAAAAAATAAAAAATAAAAAAAACAAGAAAAAAGAAATATACAATGCATTGTTATTTTTTAAAAAGAAATATACAATACATTGTTATACATTGTTATTAAACAATACATATATTGATCTTTTGGCCAGCTCCCATGAATCACAAATTTTCTTAATGGCATATAAAATAGTGAATCCTTTCCAGAAGGTTTTTAATTTACTTTGCCCAAATCTATCAGAGGAATCACTATCTACAGCAGTTCTAGCCCTTATGAAATGTAGTTCTTAAGCAATAAAGCTTGAAAGTCAAAGTTACTCCTTGATGCATGAACTGAAGAATTAATGTTGTGTTAGCAGGCATGAAAACAACATTCATCTCCTTGTACATGTCCTTCAGAGTGCTTCGGTGACTAGGTGCATTGTAAATCAACGAGCAGTAATATCTGAAAGACATATTTTTTTCTGAGCAGTAGGTCTCAACAAATATTTGGTAAACCATGCTCCAAACGGATGTGCTGTCATATAGGTTTTGTAGTTCCATGTATACAGCACAGGAAAAGTAGACTTAGTATAATTCTTAAGGGCCCTAGGATTTTCAGAATGGTAAATGAGCATTGACTTTGACTTAACTTAGGTCATTAGCCACATTATCTTAATAAGAGAGTCTGCTTGTCCTTGGAAGTTTTTAAGCCAGGAACCTCTCTAGCTATGAAAGTCTTAGATGGCATCATCTTCCGACATAAGACTGTTTCATCTACATTGAAAATCTGTTGTTTAGTGTAGCCACCTTCGTTAATAATTCTAGCTAGATTGCCGGGCGCGGTGGCTCAAGCCTGTAATCCCAGCACTTTGGGAGGCCCACACGGGCAGATCATGAGGCCAGGAGATGGAGACCATCCTGGCTAACCCGGTGAAACCCCGTCTCTACTAAAAAATACAAAAAAAAAAAAAAAAAAAAACACTAACCTGGCGAGGTGGCAGGGGCCTGTAGTCCCAGCTACTCGGGAGGCTGAGGCAGGAGAATGGCCTAAACCCAGGAGGGGGAGCTTGCAGTGAGCCGAGATCCGGCCACTGCACTCCAGCCTGGGCAACAGAGAGAGACTCCATCTCAAAATAATAATAATAATAATAATAATAATAATAATAATTCTAGCTCGATCTTCTGGATAGCTTGCTGCAGGTTCTCCATCAGCACTTTGCTGCTTCACCTTCCACGTGTATGTCATGGGGGTGGCTTTTTTCTTTAAACATCATGAACCAACTTCTGCTGGCTTCAAACTTTTCTTCTGCAGCTTCCTCACCTCTTTCAGCCTTCATAAATTCCATGAGTTTGGGCCTTCCTCTGGATTAGGCTTTGGATTAAGGGAATGTTGCGGCTTGAGCTTCTATCCAGATCGCTAAAACTGTCTCCATATCAGCAATAAGGCTGTGTTGCTTTGTAGACATTCATGATGTGTTAACCGGAGTAGCACTGTTAACTTTCTTCAGGAAGTTTTTCTGTGCATTCACAACTTGGCTAACTGGGGCGAGAGGTCTAGCTTTTGGTCTATCTAAGCTTTTGACATGCTTTGCTCACTAAGTCTAATCATTTCTAGCTTTTGATTGATAGTGAGAGACGTGACTATTTCTTTGACTGTAACTCTTACAGATCATTATAAAGTTCTTAATTAGCCTAATTTTCATATTATCGTGTTTCAGGAAATAGGGAGGCCCAACGAGAAGAAAACAAGGAATGGCCAGTTACTGGAGCAGTCACCGCACACACATTTATCAAGTAAGTTTGCATCTTACATACGTGTGGTTTGTGTGTTTTGTGGTTCCTTAAAGCAATTATAATAGTAACATCAAAGATCACTGAATACAGATCACCCTTATAAATATAATAATAATGAAAAAGTTTAAAATATTGTGAAAATTAGCAAAATGTGATACAGAGGCACAAACTGAACACATTCTTTTGGGAAAATGGTGTTGATCGACTTGCTCAACCCAAGGTTGTTACAAACCTTCAATTTGTAAAAAACAGTATCTTCAAAGAGCAACAAAGTGAAGTGCAGTAAAACAAGGCATCTTCCTATACACACACACACACGCGCACACACGATTTATTAACATTGAACTCATGGCCAAAAACACTATGACTTGCGCCTGAACAAAGTTTATCTAGCACACATATTTTATTCATAAGACACATGGCAGACTTCCTGTGCTTAGGAACACTAAACAGCAATTCAGCATTATGTTTGGGGAACACTTATAACAGCAAAATTACCAACAGAAAGAACAAAATTGAGCAAAAGGACGCTTGTTTACAGTATGAGAAGTGAAACAAGATGACAGAGTGTGGCTTTGTTAAACCTCAGCTGGGAGCATGCATGTTCGGTGGCTCAATCTTTTTGCCACTCTGTGCATGTCCACAAATGAGAATAAAAGCACCCTGTGTATTGACTTTGGGATTACATTAAATTTTAGCAGGCAAGCAAACTCACAAATATGGAATACACAAATAGGATTGACTACTGTTGATCAATAACTTGAAAATAAAGTATAAAAACAATGAACAAACTTTGACAAGAAGAAAATACTTATGAATATATTTAACAAAAAAGAGATATGCTGAAAATTATAAAACATTACTGAGAGAAACTAAAGAAGACCTAAATAAGTGAAGAGACATTTCATTTTCATGGATTGGAAGATTCAATATTATTAAGATGATAATTCTCTCCAGTGTGATCTACAGATTCAACACAATTTGAGTCAAAATGCCAGCAGCCTTCTTATAGAATTTGGTGAACTGATTCCAAAATTTATATGAAAATTCAGAAGACTTCAAATAACCAAAACAACTCTGCAAGAAAATTGAAGTTGGAGGGCATAAAAATTTCCAGTTTCAAAACGTACAGTGGACCCTCTAACAATGTGGGAGTTAAGGGCCCAGACGCTGTGCACAATAGAAAATGTATGTTTAATGTTTGAATCCCCAAAAATCTAACTACTAATAGCCTGTTGTAGACTGGAAGCCTTATCAATTGTGTAAACAGTTGATTAGCTCATATTTTGACTGTTATATGTATTACATACTGTATTTTACAATAAAGTAATGTAGAGAAAAGAAAACGTTTTAAGAAAATTATAAAGAAGAGAAAATATATTTACTATTCATTAAGTGAAAGTGGATCATTATAAATGTCTTCATCCTTATCGTATTCACATTGAGTAGGCGGAGGAGGAGGGAGAGGAGAGATTGGTCTTGTTATTTCAGATGTGGCAGAAAATCCATGTATGAGTGAACCTGCGCAGCTTACATCAGTGTTGTCCAAGGATCACCTATACTATAAAGCAGAGAACAACTATAAACTACAGTTTTCAGGACAAGATGGTACTGGCACAAAAATGAACTTATAGATCAGTAGGATGGAATTGAGAATCTAGAAATAAACCTTTACATTTTTGGTAAGTTATTTTTTACAATAATGCCTAGAAAATTAAATGGGAGGAAGGATAGATTTTCAATCGGTATCTATAGGTGAAAAGACGAATTTAGGCCCTGACCTCTTGCCATGCACACTAGATCGAAATAAATCAGAGACTTAATTTTATTTTTTAACTTTTAAGTTCAGGGGTACATATGCAGGATGTACAGGTCTGTTACATGTGTCATGGGAGTTTGGTCTACAGATTATTTCATCACGCAGGTATTAAGCCTAGTATCCGTTAGTTATCTTTCTCCCACCCCCCACCTTCCTATAGGCCCAAGTGTGTGTTGTTCCCCCTTATGTGCCCATGTGTTCTCATCATTAACTCTCATTTATATAAGTGAGAACATGCAGGGTTTGGTTTTCTGTTCCTGTGTTAGTTTGCGGAGGATAACAGCAGATGGTTATAGGTGTGAGGACATATTTCTGGGCTCTCTATTCTATTCCATTGGTCTACGTGTCTGTTCTTGTACCAGTACCATGTTGTTTTGATTACTGTAGCCATGTAGCATGATTTGAACCTGGGTAATGTGATGCCTCTAGCTTTGTTCTTTTTGCTTATGATTGCCTTGGTTATTCAGACTTTTTTGTTATTGTTGTTCCATATGAACTTTAAAATAGTTTTTTTCTAGTTTTATGATGAATGTCAGTGGTAGTTTAATGGGAATAGCATTGAATCTATAAATTGCTTTGGACAGTGTAGCCATTTAATGATACTGATTCCTCCTATCGGTGAACATGGAATGTTTTTCCATTTGTCTGTGTTGTTTCTGATTTCTTTGAGTAGTGGTTTATAGTTCTCCTTGCAGAGATCTTTCACTTCCCTTGTCAGCTGTATTTCTAGGTATTTTATTACTTTTGTGCCAACTGTGAATGGGAGTTCGTGATTTGGCTCTCGGCATGACTGTTGTTGGTGTATAGGAATGCTGTATGAATGTATGAATGGTGTATAGGAAAGCTAGTGATTTTTGCACGTTGATTTTGTATCCTGTGACTTTGCTGTAGTTGCTTATCCAGCTTAAAAAGCTTTGGGACTGAAATGATGACGTTTTCAAGATACAGGATCATGTCATCTGCAAACAGGGATAGTTTGACTTCCTGTCTTCCTATTTGAATGCACTTTATTTCTTTTTCTTGCCTGATTGCCCTGGCCAGAACTTCCAATACTCAATTGAAAAGGAGTGGTGTGAGATGACATCCTTGTCTAGTGTCAGTTTTTAAGGGGAATGTTTCCAGCTTCTACCCATTCCTAAAAGCTGAAATTATAAAGCCTTTAGGTTAAAACTTTTCCATCTCCGGGTTCATCAAATATTTCTTAGTTACAATATCAAAAGCTCAACTTATGAAAGAAAATGCCAATATACTAGGTTTCACTAATGTTCAAAATATCTGCATTTCAAAGGATACCATTAAAAAATGAAAAGACAAACCACAGACAAGAGAAATTATTTATAAACCATTTATCTGATAAATGCCATATTTCCAGAATATATAAGTCATAAGACAACTCAATTCAACAATGAACAAAATATTTTAGTATAAATGTTATGGAAGAAGATACATGAACAGATAGTAAGCACATGAAAAAGTGCTCAACATTATTAGTCATTAGCAAAAATCAAATTAAATTCACAATAGGCACCATTCCATATACACTATAATGATTTTGATAATAGTTTAAAAAACAGACAATAACAAAAGTTGGTGCCAGACAAAAAAGGTTCCATGGTGACAGAAAAGGAGCCTTCATACACTGTTGGTGCAAATGTTAAATGATGCAGCCACGTTTGAAAACAGTTTGGCAGTTTTTAAAAAACAAACAGAAATTTATCATATGGCTCAGCATTTCCACTTGTAGAGGTCTATCTGAGAAAAATCAAAACCAGTGTCCACACAAAGACTTACAGGCAAATATTCATAGCAGCATTGTTGATCATCATATAACCAAAAAGTGCAAAGGACCTGATTGTTCCTCAACCTGTGAATAGATAAATAAAATCCATATAGCAGAATACTATCCAAAAACAAAAAGGAATGGACTACTGATACATGCTAAAACAGGGATGAACCTAAACTTAGTTTAATGGAAAGAAACCAGATAGAAACGACTACGCATGTATTATTCCATTTATATAGAATGTTCATATCAGGCAATCAATAGAGGGAAAGTCGATTAATAAATGCCTGAGACTGGGAGTGGAAATAAAAATAGCTGCTGGTCTGCATAAGGGATCCTTCAGGGGGTGATTAAAATGTTGCAAGATTAAACCCTTGTTATCTACAACTTTGCAAATTTACCATAAGTCATTGATTTGCACACTTAAAATAGGTGCTTTTCAGGGTTTGACACTGTACTTTAATAAAACAATTTAAAAATTCCACTGAGGACTTTGATTTTGTGACTGATCTACCTTGGACTTTCACCTGGGTAAAAGACACCTGAGGAGCTGAGCCTGGAACTACACTTCCCCTACAGATGTGGTGGGTGCAAAGGAGTGTTGATTATGGTGAATCTGCACACTGATAAGGGCTTCTGGCAGCTGGACTTTCTTTGCACATCTGGGGAGGGCGTGGGTCAGAGTAGATAGGCAATGTTATCACGCAGAGCTCTGGAATCCTCCACTGTGGGGACTGTTTCATAATCACTTCCCAAAGGCATGATCTCTCAGCTCCCTCTTGGGGTCTGAATATGCAATGACACTATGGTTTTCCAGCTCACTTCCCGCCAAAAGTTTTCAGTGCAGTTAAAACATGATTAGATGAAGTTTGATGTAGTCAGAAGGTCTCCTATAATACTAAACAGAGAGGAGTCCTGAAAGTTGTAATGTGCATTACAAGTCCAAGGGTTTAACCAACATGCATTTACACGATCATGCCTGGACTCAAGAAATTACCTGATATGATATGATACCTGATATGATTTAGGTCAATTGTTTAAAAAATATTTTTTAATTGTTTTTAATTGTTTAAAAAATATTTTTTAAATTGTTTAAAAATTGTTTAAAAATATTTTTATTTTATTAAAATATTTATATTTATATTTATATTTATTTATATTTATAAAAAATATTTTTATTTTATTAAAAAATAAATTGTTTAAAAAATATTTTTCTGAGTAGCATCCTATTTCTCTGATGGTGAAAATATTAATGATAATGTAGGGACTTCCATCTTTCTATGAATGAACACACATATACAGGATCTTTTTGAGTTCTAGTGATTATTATGCTGTTTTTAGATGTTTATATAACATTGTTTTATTTCTGTAATATCCTTATTTCAGGCAGTGGTCAGTTTTTATTGTGTTTACCTGTCTCCTCTCATTCCATATTCCTGATACATATATATTCAATATAAATCAAATTACCTTTTACATTTTTCATTCGTCACTATAACTTCATTCATCTCTGTGAACATTGCTGTGTGTTATGCATACATTTTTCCCATTGTCATAACCCCCTTTTTTGCCTTCATTGTAACCCCACAAGATGCAAAATGATTCCATATTTGTAAAGATAGAAAAGACAAACTACTACTCTTCATAATTCTGCTTCTGTGTTTTCAAATATTGGCTCATAAAATAACATTTTGGGGAATTTATATTTAAATATATTTAAAGAGATTATCGCCAGATCAAGAGATGAAAAATATAACCTATTATTTATCATCACATTTTGGATTGTGTAGAGAACCTATACTTTATTCAAACATTTCTATTGAGGGGAAATTAAATTATGTTCAGGTTTTGCTAATATAATCAATAGATTAGTTAATATAATTTTACCTAGATCTTTACACATACATACTTCTATTTCTATAAATTGGCTTCTCAGATGTGTTTTGGGTAATAGATACATGTCATTTTAATTTTGTTGTAAAAATTCAAGTTGTTGCAATTTATTAATTTTTCTTGCTGTGTAGCATTACTTTGCATAAATAATGTTACACTTTAGTGTCTACTGATCAAACAAAAAAATCTTATTCAGAAAAATTCTCTCATTTTGAAGAAATGAGAATAAGATTAACAGCTAACCTCTAAATATAAATGAGGAAAAACAGAGACCATAAAATATCCTTAAAATGATAAGAAAAGGTAGCCATATACCTAGAATTCACTTCAAAGTTAAGCATCCTTCAAGAATTAAGGTAAACTCAACACCACATAGGAGGTCAGTATCTCTAGGCATGGGAACTTTAGTCACAAATTCCCTAAGTTATTTTTACTTCTAATCTTTGAGAATCAATGAGCAACAATGGGAGAATTCTTTCCCGAGAGAATCAATGAGGCAATTAAACATCCTTGAGGAAGCAATGCAGATATTTTCATGCTTCCTCGTGGTCTTCATGAGGAATGGACTACTCTTCAGTAGTCCATTCAAGAGGAATAGAATCCAAATTTGAAATGAGACTAAAATTTAAGACTTTGCTTTGAACAAGCTCTGACATATATTCTCTGCTTCTAGTGCTCTCACTAACTCTTTGTGAATTAATATATAACTTTTAGGAAAAGTATTCTTCAGCATACCCAGATAAAAATAGGACCTCTGGCTAAACACTCTAGCAACAGAACACTGCTCATATTGTGACTAAAATAACCATCATTTTGATTTGTAGTTATTTAATCTGAATCTCTATTCCAGCTCCATAAAGCCCAGGATGCTTTCAAAATCAGTAAAGGTATAGTGCTAGGTAAGTTGCACTTGTTAATGAACTAATGACTGGATTTCCTTCAGTTTCACACAAAAAGGTTTACTTTGCCCTACCTTACTGGTGTTTTATCTTCTCTGAATGAAACCAGTGTGAATCTTCTGTGAAAATATCTCTGAGGATGTCTAGGTTCCAGATTACACACTGGGGTTTTGGTAGAGTCATTTGAGGAGACCACAGTGATTGGGAAGCTGGCTAAACCACAGTTTAGCAACTTCCAGAGAAAGAGAAGGAACATCTGTGGAGTTTGGGGTTTTCCCATGGACATTATATAGGTATTCCTTAGCAAATTCATACCACAGAGCAAATACAGCTCACACCCTGCCCAGTAGAACTTCCCTTGCTAAGAGGTCAAATTAAGCCTGTGTGCACACAAACAGATAATGCCCTGGACCAGTGTTCACACCACTTCAGAAAAAGAAGCTTCCCTGCCCTGTATCACTTATACAAGAGGAAGGCCCATAGGGACTTACAAGCCAAGGACCTCCTACCCTGCTAATTTGCCTACTTCTTCCTCAATAACCACAAAATGCTCAGAATTGCTTTTAAAGGGTGTTCATTTTAAGAAGAGGTATGTTTAGCCTGTGACAGGGCTCAGCTAGCATAATGGATTTTCAGGCTCAAATTTTCATCTTCCTTCTGCTCAGTGTCACAGGTAAGAAAGAGGGAGCTCTAAACTCAGGATTGTATTTTGCATGGGAGTTTGAATCTAAAACAGGCTTTTCATTTTTTTCTTTTAAAATTAAGTCTTATAGTACTTTTACATATTGCATGGTATAAGGACATTCTATTTTTGTTCACGTTTATACATTTTCATCCCTTCTATATAATCCTAGTGTCCAATGGAGAAATTGTGCTGACACAGTCTCCAACATCCATGGCTGTCTCCCAAGGAGAAAGAGTCACCATCTCCTGCACGGCCAGCTCAAGTATAAGCACCAGCTACTTGCACTGGTACCAACAGAAGCCAGGATTCCCTCCAAGGCTTCTTGTCTATACAACATCAAGTCTGGCTTCTGGAGTCCCAGCCAGGTTCAGTGGCAGCGGTTCTGGGACCTCTTACACGCTCACAATCAGCAGCATGGAGGCTGAAGATGCTGCAAACTATTACTGTCAGCAGGGGAGTAGCATTCCACCCACAGTGTTAGAGACTGAAACAAAAACCCTCTTCATCACGGCCCATCTGCTTCCCCCTCTGAGACTGTGAGGGTCATGGTCCCTGCTTCTTGCTTCACGGTGGCCTCTAGTGAAGTCTGGGTGGGATTCATTGACTGCTGATGATGGTTGACCAGTAGAAGAAAGTAAAGAAACAAGGTCAAGGGGACAAATAAACCCTGAAAATGCTCCAGTTTGGTGGCAGCTGGTGTAACAAAGGCAAAAATACAGGTATGTTGTAATTCTTTTCTCAGTAGAGCATTAATCTTTAGGTAGGTTGTTTCTTAAGATGTGGCTGCATAAGCAGGAGAAGGAGGATAAAACTAGCAGTAGAACTTCTCTCCAATCAAGAAAATATGATTATAGGCAGCAAGCACACAGTCCTGGATCCTTTGGGTCATTTGGTTGAAATAATACGTTACTTTGTATTAAGGACTGCTGATATACAACCCAACCTTCTTCTATAGTGAATGGTAATATTTAATATTTAATTAAATATTTAATATTTTTGGAATAAACGATAAAATTCTAATCCCTGTGAAGTTTAACAGGGTTACCCAAAAAGGGGACGATGATGTTATGAAATGTCCAAACTGACAAATTTCTTACAGAATTGTGCCCATTCTATTGTTCCTATTTTCTTTCTTGAGATGATAAATCCTATTGATAGCAAATAGGGCAGCATTCCTTGACTGTTGACCCTTTAATCTGGTGTAATTAAGACCTGGCAGTCCCTAATGTCTTCTCTAGTCATGCAGGTAGAATACAAGTGTCCTCCCTGAACATTGTTCATCCTCCCTGGGAATGAGATGCCTGGGTCTAAGAGAAATCTGTCAGAAGGCATGTGATTTAGACAGCTTTAAAAATCATTGTAGGTGAAAAAATTATATGCGATAGACAGAGGACCTAGAAGCAAAGAAAAGTAGAAAGACAGTAACAGAATTTTTTTAAAAAGAGAATTAAAAAAGCAACAATTATAAATGGCATAGCACCATTATTGGATTAATAATATGTAACAATCAGCCCCTCAAAAACCTAAAATTCCTGGTGTGCAGCATTTACCGATTTCCATAAATGCAGCTACATTTTAACATACTACTTTCAGTAATTGATATAACAAGACAGAAAACCATTAGGTATATCAAAAATGTAACAGAGTATACCAACCAACCTGAACTAACTGCTCATGAACACTATCCCCCAACATGAAAGAATATACATCTTTTTTAAGTGCACATAGAACATTCACCAAAATAAGACATAACCTGTGCTGTACCATAAAATAAGAATGAGTAACAATGTACCAAGAGAGAATTGTGAAATTTTCTTTAAAAATCTGAACAGGCCAATAATTAGTAAGAAGGTTCAATCAGTAATCATAAACATCCCAACAAAGAAGAGAAAAAGACCTGATGGCTTTACTATTGAATTCTACCAAACATTTAAAGAAGAATTAATGCCAATTACTCTCAAGCTTTCCATATAATTGAAGAAGAGGAGACGCTTCCAAACGTATTTTATGACATCAGCATCCCTTATTCCAAAGCTAGATAAGAACACTACAAGAAAAGAAAATTACAGACCAATATCACTGATAAACCTAGATGCAAAAAATCATAGCAAATTACTAGAAAACTGAATTCATCAGCATGTTAAGAGGATTATTCACCACAATTAAAAGGAATTTATCCCTTGGATGCAAGGGTAGTTCAACATACACAGGTAAATAAAATCTGATACACCCCATAACAGTGAAAGAGGAAAAAAATCATATGAGCATCTCAATAGATGCAAAAGCACATTTGATTACATTTAATATTTTTAATGTTTAAAAATTCTCAACAAACTAAGTATAGAAAGAATATACCTCCACATAAAGGCCATATATGACAATCCCACAACTAACATTGTACCCAATGGTGAAAAGCTAAAAGCTTTTCTTCTAAGAACAGGAATAATACAAGAGTGTTCACTCTAACCACTTCTGTTAATATAGTACTAGAAAGTCCTAGTCAGAGCAATTAGGCAAGAAAAGGAAATTAAAGGCATTCAAATCAAAGAGAAAGAAGTTAAATTGTCTCGGCTTACAGACAGCATGATCTTATATACAGAAAACCCAAAAGAGTTCATCAATAACTCAAGATGGATTAAAGACTTGTATTAGTTCGTTTTTACACTGCTGGCAAAGACATACCTGAGACTGGGCAATTTACAAAAAAAAGAAAAATAAGTTTAATTAGACTTATAGTTCCACATGGCTGGGGAAGGTCTCACAATCATGGCAGAAGGCAAGGAGGAGCAAGTCACCTCTTACATGGATGGCAACAGGCAAAGAGAGAACTTGTGCAGGCAAACTCTCATTTTTTAAAACCATCAGATCTCATGAGACTCATTCACTATCATGAAAACAGCTCAGGAAAGACCCAACACCATAATTCAATCACCTCCCACCGAGTTCCTCCCATGACATGTGGGAATTGTGGGAGTTACAATTCAAGATGAGATTTGGGTGGGGACACATACAACCAAACCATATCAAGAGTTAAATGTAAAACCCCAAACTATAAAAACCCTAGAAGAAAATCTAGGCAATACCATTCAGGAGATAAGGCAAATATTTCATGACAAAAACATCAAAAGCAATTGAAATAAAAGCAAAAATAGACACATGTTACTTAATTAAACTAAAGAGCTTCTGTACAGCAAAATAAACTATCATCAGAGTGAACAGACAAGTATAGAATGGGAGAAAATGTTTGCACTCTATCCAACTCACAAAGGTCTAATATCCAGAATCTACCAGGAATTTAAACAAACTTACAAGAAAAAAAACCAAACAACTCTATTAAAAAGCAGACAAATGACATGAACAGACACTTCTCAAAATATATGTGGCCAAAAAAATATGAACAAAAATCTCAACATCACTGATCATTAGATAAATACAAATCAAAACCCCAATGAGATACCATCTCATGCCAGTCAGAATGGCAATTATTAAGAAGTCAAGAAATAGTGGACACTGGTGAAGCTGTGGAGAAATAGAAACACTTTTAAACTATTGGTGGGAATATAAATTAGTTCAACCATTTTGGAAGACAGTGTGGCAATTCCTCAAAGACCTAGAACCAGAAATACCATTTGGCCCAGCAATTCAATTACTGGGTATATACCCAAAGGAATATAAATCATCCTATTACAAAGATACATGCTCATGTATGTTCATTGCAGCACTATTCATAATAACAAAGACATGGAATCAACCCAAATGCCCATCAATGATACATTGGATAAAGAAAATGTGGTTCATATACCATGGAATATTATGCAGCCATAAAAAGTAATGAGATCATGTCCTTTGCAGGGACATGGATGGAGGTGGAAGCCATTGTCTTCAGCAAACTAACACAGGAACAGAAAACTAAACATCTCATGTCCTCACTTATAAGTGGGAGCTGAACAATGAGAACCCATGGACAGAGGCAGGGGAACAACACACACTGGGGGATAGGGAAGAACATCTGATAAATAGCTTATGTACATGGGCTTAATATCTAGGTAATGGGTTGATAGGTGCAGCAAACCACCGTGGCACACGTTTACCTACATAGCAAACCTGCACGTCCTGTACATCTGTACATATATCCTGAAACTTAAAACAAAATATTTTTTTAAAACTCATCAAAAAATATTAGAACTAATAAATTAAATATAGTTTCAGGACAGAAAATAAAAAAGTTTCATTTTTACAATAACAATAAACAATCTGAAAAATAAATTAAGAAAATGATTCCATTTACAGACTTAAGTGAATAAAAAGGTAAGCCAGAGACAGAGACAAATGCAAAAAAATACTGGTTCTCTCTATCTGTATCTATAGTTTTATAAATACGGATACAGATGTTAGTTCAGGCTGCTATATCAGATAACTATAAACTGGGGGATGGAAGGGGTTAAACAGCAGAAATTTATTTCAGTTCTGGAAGCTGAGAAGTTCAAGATCAAGGTGCCAGCCAATCTGGTCTATGGTGAAGCCCCACTTCCGGGTTTGTAGAGGGCCTTCTCCTTGTATCCTCATGTAGCTGAGAGCAGAGAGCTAGCTAGCCCTCTGGTCTCTTGGCTTCTTCTTATAAAGACATTAATTACATCCATGAGGGCTTTACCCTAACAGTCTAATTACCTGCCAAGGCTCAATCTTGATCAATATATTGGAATTAAGATTTCAACATATGAATTTTGGCAGAGCACAAACATTCGGTCTGTCTTGATCAATGGATAGATAGATGGATGGATGATAGGCAGATACATGCTGATATATATCATGCATATGTTATATATATTTTTTCATACATATCAATTCAACTAAATCAGAAAATGCATTAGCAAATGGGCAGACCTGGACAGAAATTTTAACCCAGAGGATGGTCAAATGCCTTACAAGCATATATAATCCATATATAATCCCGCAAACACAGATCATAATTATGGAGTGATACCACTACACATGTAGAAGGAAGGCTTAAATTAAAAAGTTTTACAATACCAAGTATTGGTGGAGATGTAGAACAATAGAAACCCTCATACATTGCTGGTAAAAAAGTACATTTGTATACCCTGTTTGGAAATCAAAAGGATTATCCACTACAGTTTGATATACCAACAACAATGTATTTTACTTTATATTCCAGCAAGTGTGTTCAAAGGTTGCTAACATGTTACATATCCTTTCTAAAGTTTGGGATATAAGACATATATAACTTTTATCATTTCTTCTATACACACACACACACACACACACACACACACAAATGTGAATATGTATGTGTGTTTATGGAGATAGATTAGACAGACAATAGATAGATGGACAGATAGATCAACTGATAGATAGAGAGAGAGATAGACGATGTTTTTATAATGCTGCTGTGGTAACAGTGTGAGAGACCCAGGGAATGTCCAAGAAGTGTACATAGTTACCCACATAAATAACCTTGTCTCTGCCAGCTGCTTCAATAGGTTCATCCTATCATAAACCACTGGGGGTTGTGTATATGGTGCAAGCTAGTGACTCAGTAAGAAACTAGCACACAGGCAAGGGATAGAGCATCTATATAAAAAGAAATAATCAGGGTTTATACATTCTCATAGAATGGAAATTCACTTTTATGTCACTATGAGCCTAAAGTAGATGGGAGCATAGAGAAAGGGATTATAATGTAATATTTCCTGGACAGGATTTTTACTAAAACCTGGCGTTTCAATCTTAGAGACTTGATAAGAATTTGCAAAACTCAATAGTTTTATTTTTAGCTAAATACTTAATAGTCTTGTTCACATTCTGACCACTTTCTGTATTCACCATCTTTGAGACTAAACATATTATTTATTATTCTTATTGATGTCTGCTCCAGACATTAAGGGGAGAGATTACATTAGTCAAGAAAGAAGTGTAAGTGAGGACTAAAAGCTGATAAACACAAATGTTTCTGTTCACTCTTATAGGGTAGTCACTAATATTGACATCACCTTAATATTCTGTTGACCATATTTATCAATGTATGTCCTTGGAAGTGGAAAAACAATTATAGCAGAAAAGAGCTGTAAGAGAAAAAATGAGATTCCAGAATCAGATTATTTGATGTCTGCTCTTACAGAAAGTGGGGGAAATCTCTGAAATTGAGCCTTCCAAAGAACTTAACTTATGAAATCATGTTTTTTGATTATCATTCATCTACCCTGCCCTCCAGGGTTCCAGCCCAGTTTAATGACAGTAAATCTAAGACAGAAATTGCTCTTAACTATGAGCTCATCATTGTGCATATTATTACTGGGTGCAATGGCCTTTGTTGGTCTTCACCATGTAATAACCACAAAGTCCTCATTTCTATGATCCAATTATTTCCTTCCTTGGTAATATTATTTCAGCCACTCCTTATTTGTTGGCTATTAAATACTACCTGAGAAGTCAGTTAAGTTTGCAGAGTTAGGGATAATTGCAGATAAATCTTAATATTTCCTTAGGAAACAATCCTACGTGAGGTTTCTTTAGGTAGCGGCTATAGTAGAACAACAGCATGAAGGCTAGCATGATCTGGGAATAATGAGGTCAAAACGTGAAGACTACTTCGCTGGTGCTGTTTTTCCACAAGTTTCAGAGGAGTGATTCTAAATAGCAAATGGTCAATTAAAAAGAATCACCTGAACATTAAAGAGTGAAGATAAAAAGATACGTGTTTCCTCAAGTATTGTGATTTGTCAAATTTAATTTCCTCAACCTCTACACAGTTTTCAGATTTTTGGAAAATTATGTGGGATTTCAGGTAAGATTTGAGCAGTGGCATGAAGGGGATAAACCAAAACTTGTCCAAAGACATAGAGGATATCTCTTTAAATTTGGAATTATAGAATTGAATTGTGTTAAAAGAACAAGTATCTCAAAAGAACAAGTTTCTTAAAAAAAGAAATGAGACATCTTACTGATCAATATAAGTAAGAAAAAAAAAAGGAAAATAAAAGAAAGAGAAATACTTGAAATCTGAGGCGAACCTGACTAGTAAGAGTCTGCACCCAGGTTACATGTTGCTCTCAATCACTTGCTTTTCTCCGTCACTGGAGGGAGGACTGAGGAGGACGGATGAGCACTCAGTGGGTTAGGGAACAGTCACAATGACTGTGTGGATGACGGTGAGAATGTTTATAGGAAGGGACAGTGTCCTTTAATGCTACTATTTGGAATCTAAGCTAGATGCATTTTGGTCTTTGGAGGTGGAAATGATGAGTGTGGCAAAAGACAGGGACTTGGTCATGAGAAATTACCACTGCTTGGAAGTGAAATTGTTGGCACAGCTGGACAATGTGAGGAAGGCTGTCCTGGTCTCTGCCATATCAAGTGTGTCAGGCACAGCATGGGGGCAGCAGAAACTACAGAAATGAAAAGAAAAAGGAAGTGAGTTGCATGGGCATGGAGAAGCGTTATAAACACCACAGGGCCACCCAGTTCCACATTCTGAATATTTTCAGCAGCAGCTGAGGCAATCCCACTGAGAGCATTTGGAGGTTTTTGTAACAGGGTGCATCACTGTGAGAGGGAAATTATCATGTTGTTGACAGAAGTAATATGCAGCATCCTCAGATTCTACATTATTAATTGTGAGAGTAAAATCTACTCCATACCTGCCGCCACTGAATCTAGGTGGGATTCCAGAAACGAGAGTAGTAGCATCTTTAATAATGAGTTTAGGAGCTTCTCCTGGTTCCTGTTGGTACCAGTTCATATCATCATCAATGTCTTGGCTGGCTTTGCAGGAGATGGTGACTTTGTCTCCTGGAGTCGCTGACACAAATGCCAGAGACTGTGTGAGTATCGTTTCTGCCCTGGCATCTGATTATGGAATAAAGTAAAAAACATAAATCAAATGCATCATATTTGGAGAGAATGAGGAAAATCAATTCCTTATGAAAATATATTTTTGTGGAGATGCAGGGGACTTAACGGCACAGAGGAGACGAAGTGTGTCTCTTACCAGAGATCCAAAGGAGGAGGAAGCTGAGGAGGTGAACCTGGGATCCCATAACCTTGGCCCTGACCTGCAGGTGGTAGTCAGTTTCCTAATCAGTTTGACAGCATAGATTTTATGGCCACAAACATATTACAGGGTTATATAAGGGAGAAATATGCAAATTATGTGGTACATGATGGTGACATAGGGAGTGTTTAAATGGCAGCGTGTGCGAGACCTAACCCATGAGCTGTGCATAGTTTTAGCTTCACAGCTGTGCACACTCAGAAGGTTAAAATTGACGTAACCTCTTGGGTGTCCTTTTATCATCTTTCTTTTTCTTTGCTTTTCTGCAACAAGACTCATTATTCTGCAGATTTCAGTGCTACCTCTTCTGTGGTTCTGATAATCAGTAACCTACCACTGGTAGACGCCCTGGCGATCTTCCTGACATTGCCAACAATTGCCTTTCTTTGAGCCCTACATCAAGCATCCTGTTCTGTTCCCTGTGATGAAACTCAGGGTCAGAGAGGCTGCACTTTTACAATGCGCACTTGGTTCCCTGATTACTGAGCCCTACTTTTCTTTGGCATTAATGCACTTGTTAGTTCTACTAAACTATAATTTCATAATATCCTGAGAGTCGTTTTCATGTATTAAAATTTGTATTTTGACTACAGTGTATTAATTGCTTTTCAATGGAACCTGGTTGTCATAAAATGATTTTCTTTCTATACCATAAATGCACATTTTTAAACACTATAAGCAGACTTTGAAAATGGAACTCTGAAAATTACAGGCATACCTTAGTGTAAAAGAGATAAAGAGTGAGAAATTAGATTAGTATAATCAGTTTAAGTGGAAAGTGATATTACTCTCCTGGGGTTTTTTTTTTTTTAATAATAAAATTCTGTTTTTCCCATTTTATTCTTCTAGAAGGCAAAGGGAATCATGGAGGTGGAGGATTCTTGCTAATGACACAAAAAGCATTCTAGAAAGTTTCTAAACTTCAACATTGCTGGTATCTGATATGTATTACGGAAAACAGAACCAACTACATAATTTGTGAGCTCCAGTGCAAAATAAAAATGCAGGGCTGCTTCTTAAAACAGGAAGAGAATTTTCTCTAAAATATTTTTTTTAACTTTGAAAATATAATAGTAACATGAATAGCAAGACAAGCTTTCATATAATTCAAAATGTCTGCTTATGCATTCTATCATATCACTGGATCCTCCACTACAAGGAAAAAATAATTTTTAAATTGTTTTTCTCACTAATAATTGATTAATTTGAATCTTCATATGAGAATTATGTGCTTTGCTATCAAATATAACAATACTTAAACTTAGTTTTTACTTCTAAGACTGTGGAAATTTGCTTTGCATTATTACAGCAATTTTCAAATGTGGAGATTCTAAACTCTTGGGGGAATTATAATAACTCCTTAATATGCTTTATTACAATGTTTATGAGTATGATTTTATTTTGTAATGATTTACTCACACTGTTTACTGCCTAAGCATTAGTAGTTCCTGTTTTAATACTCAGGCTGAAGAGTTAAAATTAATTATACTTTAATTTAATTTCAATTTATTAAGCCACATAATTATATAATAACAGTAATACATAGAATTTTGATTAATAGCTACTATTAACAGAGCATAGGCTTATGTTCCCAGGGCCCATAACAAAGGCACAGTATCTGCTCTATCCTTCCTATCATGTCTGTGAGATATTTTTAATCACCCCTAAAGGATCACCTGGTTGATACATTAAATAGCTTTCCTAAGTTCAAACATTAGCTAAAAGAAAAGTCAGAGCTTAGACCTTAGTTCACCTAATCCCAAAGTCCTTGGTGTATAGTCTGTCTACAGCGATGCATGGTTGTCCTCAGATTCATCTATGTGTTACTTTCTCATGTTCGTCTTTTTGGTGTGATTTCACACTTTATTTGTAACATGGTGCTGCAGTCTCCCTCATCTTTCATAATGTCTATAAAAGAGAGAATCACAGGCAACTGTAAACTGGCCAACTGTCTATACTGTTAAACTAAAGCTAGTTCTAAAGCCTTTTATTCTGTATGACTCCCACCCAGCCCTCTGGGTGCTCAGCTACTCACTTTAAGATGGAGACACTCTCGGCATGTTTCATTAAACGAGAGACCTGGTAAGCAGGGGTTCCTCTGACAGCTGGAACACAGAACCCTTTTCCTGGTATGAACCTAACTCTGGAAACATTCAATCAAAGATTGATCACAACTGTGAGGACAGTTTCCAAATTAAAGGAACTTTTGAATTTAGATTTCAGTGGAACAATGTAAATAAAGAATTTAAATAACACTGCAGCCATACCTGCTATATTTGAGAATAATAATGTGTAATCTGAAGAGGAAAATGTCATAATAAAGTAAAAATAGAAAAGGATTTATAAAGAAAATTTAGCTAAAACTGCCTGTAAGAGGAATAAGAAGTGAGATCAACATAAAAGACACTTTTTAAGACTCATTATTGGGGTTTGTTCTGGTGAAGAAGCTTAAAGGAATAAGAAATATGGGTTGAAACAGAGGAAGTGAGAGCAAGATAGAGGGAGAGAGAAAGAGAGACGGCAAGTGGAGGGCCCACGAGGGAAGCTGCCTTATACGTTACAAGAATATTAACTACCGCGCTCTTTTTGGATGGGAGGGTATATAGCAGTTGTGCCATTCCTGTCTCACTATTATTTGCAGGTCCTCAGATTTAAAAGAACAGGACTCAAGGAACAGCATTCAAAGAACCATGGACCAAAGAACTCATTCACAACAGAACTTGATTTAAATAACGGTATCTTGGACTTTAGCCTAACACTCATGAAATAACACTTGGGATTTGGGGGTGAGAATTAGTGTATTTTACATATGGGTAGAATGTGGATTGTTTTAGCAAAGGTGAACATAGATGATTATATTCTCCGAGAGGATTGTAAGAAGATCTCTCATTCTACATGTTCCTCTAACAGTGTGATCTATTAGATCTATTAGTATATAAACTGTGGCACTCCTCCCATTAACTCCAGGAAATGAACTTTAAACTTTACATTTTACCATTTATAGATATCAGTGCTAAATGAATCATTGACTTAAATATGAAAGTGAAAAGAATAAAGCTTCCAGAAAATGTCATAGGAACATCTTTAATGACCTAAACATAGCCAAAGATTTTCTTAAAAAGATATACAACACACCAAACACAATGGAAAAGAATAACAAGTTAGACGTCACTAGCATGATTTCTTTTTTGTATTAAACAAATGAATAGAGTTACCTTTTTACAAATACATATTGAAGAAATAAACTTCCCAGAGGAAAGCCAAATTATAAAAAAGAAAGATTCAGAATGTAATTACCTTGGTGGGGAGAGGTAGGTGTATGGGATTATGAAGATGTTCAGATCAGAATAAATAACTAAGAAAGAGCCATGGAAGGACAAATGAAAGTGCATTATGAACCAAAAATTATAGTTAAGTAATTATGATCACATGTCATTCTTATTTTCTATTAATTATTACAGACAACAACTGTGGTAATAATTAGTTATTTATTCAAGCACTCATTCATTAATATGTTTATATGTAACAATGTAATAAACTCATGTAAACCGACTACACAAAATGCAAGTTAGAACCATGACAGTAACTTATATCTGATCTAAACATCTTCATAATTATTACAGACCACAACTGTAATAATTGATAGCAAATAAGAATGACAAATGCTGATAATTAAGCTGGTTGCAGTGCTGTTCACCTGCAGGCCCAGCTACTCAGGAGGTTGAAGTACGAGGATCACTTGAGCCCAGGGGTACAAGTCCAGCTTGGGGAACACAGTGAAACCCTATCTCAAAGGAAAGAAAAAAGAAAACTGGTACAAAGATAGTGTAAAGACAAAAGAAAGAGAGAGGGAAAGATGACAATAAAAATAAGCAATGAAAAAATCTTATGCAGATTCCAGAAGAAAAATTCTGCAGTGTTTTCACATAATCAATAGAATTGAAGAGTGACTATCATAATCCCACAAGAAAATTGAACAAAAATGTGCAATACAAAAGTGTAAATGTAAGTCTAGGTCTATGAACTCTACTGGTGAATGAGAAAAATACAACCTAAATTCACTATTTTAAAAAATAACCAATATTTAAGGCAATAGCAACTGGACTTAGCACTATGAAGGAGCACGTCTGCAACATGAAAGTCACACTGGAGCACTGCTCCCTCTTCACATTCTAGAAGTATGATGAGATTGTATAATAAAGAGACAGGGTGAAATGGATTTAAAAACAAAAACAAAAACAAAAAACCGTGTAGAGAGCCAAACCTAAGAATTAAACATTTTTAGAGCTATAGCAGAATTATTTGAATAAAAACAATTAAAAAATATATAATTTAAGGTAATATTTCTGAGTCCGCTAAGAACTGACTATAAATTGAACGGATTCACTCAATCCTAGGACTAAGTCTATTACAAGAAAAAGCATACAAATAATTTGTAACATTTTTAAAAATCATGATCAAATAAAAAGCCAAAACATCTAAAAGGTTTTTTTTCCTCAAGACATAACATTTAGGTTTAATTTGGCATTCTCCTCTGGTGGTGTAATGATATCTACAAAATCATAAAGTTTTGAGAGAAAAAAGTTTACGACCCAAGCATGTGATAGTGACCTAAGGAATGATGAATATGACATAAATTTGCAGTTATGAAGCTAGGCAGAAATTATAGTGCCCATAAAAATTTAAAAAATAGAAAATCTTGGAAGGTTGATTTCAATTGGTCAAGAGTAGAAATAATACAGTTGAGAGTTAAGAAGATAAACTGTGATTTGTGGTTTTAAAGGCTGTTGATGAGGATAGAAATCACTGAAACTAAGAACTTAATCTAAGTAGCTTGAAACCTTGTTTATAACTATTCATTGCATTTGAGCAATTCCTCAAACACAGGGTATGTAATACAATAGAATTTAGTATACAATAATCTATGTATAAAAATGATGTTATTACTCATGTAAAAACAGGGAGCAGAATTGGGGGTTGGGGTCAAAGGAAGAAAGCAAGTTTTGCCGTCATACTAAATTAACATAAGCAGAAACGTAATGGCTTTCTTCCCTTAACTTTACAAGTACTAACTGTAGATTTACGTAGACTTAAGATAAAAGAAAAAATTTATATAATTTTCTCCATGATGATATGTAAAGGAAATATAACATGCAGAAAGTGAGAGAAAAATACAGAAGACACTAAAAAGCATCAGGCATAAAAACAAGTTCTAAAGAACAGATTATAAAAGAAACATCAACACATCACAATTCCACACTGTTGTGAGGAGTCCTGGAGTAACCCCTTATCCCTCAATGGAATCAGATCTATCTTCAACCAGTGGAGATGAATCCTAAGTGCTATAGAAAGAAAGAGAGAGAGAAGAGAAGAGAAGAGAAGAGAAGAGAAGAGAAGAGAAGAGAAGAGAAGAGAAGAGAAGAGAAGAGAAGAAAACTTAGAGCTTTCTTTCTTTCTTTTTTTAATTTAAGTTTACAGGCAGGGTCTCTAGCTCTGTCACCCAAGCTGGAGGGCAGTGGTGCAATCATTGCTCACTGCAGCTTCAAACTCCTGGACTCAAGGGATCCTCCCACCTCAGCCACCAGGGTAGCTGGGACTGCAGGCGCGCAACCATGCCCAGCAGCTAAATCATCTAACTGACTTGTGTTCTGGAAGGATCAACCCCTCTCTGTTCTTCCAGTGATACAATTATTTTCAGTCAGCAGAACACTGAATGGAAATAACTATTCAACTGCTGGTTGGCACTGGGGCTCCTCCCCGTTTGTCACTATTACAAATAATACAATAAGCATTATTGCCCATGTGTTCTGCTGCACACCTGTATGTGCTTCTGAGTGGAAAGGATGGATCACAGGAGATTTATATATTCAGTGTGAGTTCTCCAGCTTAGTGCCACTTGAAAATTCCCATGAAGGCGTGGCCTGCCCCTCCACACCTGTGGGCGTTTCTCATTAGGTGGAACAAGAGACTTGAGAAAAGAAATGAGACACAAAGACAAAGTATAGAGAAAGAAAAAGTGGGCCCAGGGGACCGGTGCTCAGCATACAGAGGACCCAGCGCTGGCATCAGTCTCTGAGTTGCCTCAGTATTTATTGATAATTATCTTTACCATCTTTAAGAAAAAGGGAAGTGGCAGGACAATAGGGTCACAGCAGGGAGAAGGTCAGCAGAAAAACATATGAATGAAGATCTCTGTGACATGAATAAGTTTAAGGAAAAGTGCCTTGATGTGCATATGCAAGCATCTCCATAAACATTTTCAGTGCATAAAGAGCAGCATTGCCGCTAGCACATCCCACCTCCAACCCTAAGGCAGTTTTTTCCTATCTCAGTAAAGAGAACATACAATATCAGGTTTTACACTGAGAGATTCCATTGCCCAGGGACGGGCAGGAGACAGATGCCTTTATCTCATCTGCCAAAAGGCCTTCTTTCCTCTTTTACTAATCCTCTTCAGCACAGACCCTTCACGGGTGTCAGGCTGGGGGATGATCAGGTCTTTCCCTTCCCTCGAGGCCATATTTCAGACTATTACATGGGGAGAAACCTTGGACAATACCTAGCTTTCCTAGGCAGAGGTCCCGGCAGCTTTCTGCAGTGTTTGTGTCCCTGGGTACTTGAGATTAAGAAAATGGTGATGACTTTTAACCAGCATGCTGCCTTCAGGCATTTGTTTAACAAAGCACACCCTGCACAGCCCCAAATCCATTAACCTTGAGTCACCACAGCACATGTCTCTTGCAAGGACAGGGTTGGGGGTAGGGTCACAGATTAACAGCATCTCGAATACAGAACAAAATGGAGTCTCTTATGTCTACTTCTTTCTGTATAGACACAGGAACAGTCTGATCTCTCTCTTTTCCCCACATTCCCAGACTCAAAGTCTGAGTGTTCCAGATGCTCCACTCCCTATGCTGTGTTTAGCACGGTTTGTCTTATTAGTGTGTAGTCATCTTATGACTTAGCAGTAGTTTGCTTGCTGTGATCGTCACTCTCTGGTGATTTGTGATGCTGAGGACCTGTTATATCCTAGCTGACCATTCATGTATATAATTGACCTAGATCTTTTCTGTAAAGAGGTACATACAGTTTCTGCAGCATCATCTTTGGAATTAAAAAGTAAACAGTATATGGGTGGGTTTATCTCTGAACATTCTCTTCTGTTCCACAGGACAATGTGGCTGAACTTACACCAGCTGCACATTCCTGGCATGGAGCACTGTAAACTTTATTCCAGGGCTTCTTCAGGATTGCTGTGCTTATTCTATGCTCTTCACATTCCCATAAAAAATTTAAAATCAGCTTATACTTTTCCATTACAAAATTATCTTAGAATTTTGATTTCAATTATAATGAATTAACATATCAATTTGTGAAGACTTAACATCCATATAATACTAAAACTTTCAATCCTTGGACATAATATACTCCTCTATTCCCTTAGATTTTCTTCTATTTCATTGAATGCTATTCTGGATATTTCAGTGTAGACATTTTACACTTTTTTATTCTTTCCTAAATATTTAATGTTTTTATGCAATCACAAATGATGCTTCATCATTTTTTCATCATTTGTTACAGTTAGATAGAAACCAAATTGATATTTCTGTATTGAACCTGAATCCAGTGACTTGCTATTTCCCTTATTAACCCTAATATTTTCTCTGTATATTCTTTTGAATTTTCTCTGCACACGATTCTTTAATTTGCCAATTCTGATGGTTTTAATTCTTTCATTCTAATTCCTGTTCTTTGCTATAGTTGTTGTTGTTGTCTTATTGCACTGGGCATGACCAGGTATATCTTTAAAGACATTCACTCATATAAGTCTGATCCAATACCATTGGAAGTGAAATGGTTCCTGAAACTGCCTATGTAACAGTCTGAGAAAAACTCTGGAAATCAGAGCCCAAATCTCATCAAGGAGTTACTCTTTAGAACCCTAAAATTTCCAAATAGAGGCAGAAATGCTGAAGCTGAGCAGCCACTATGGCAGCTGCCTGTAAAGGAAACAGCTGGTGTAAGCAAAACACACTGATGGTCTCCTGGAGGTTTTTGTTTCATGTTGAATCACTGTGGGGTACCCGCTGTAATCCTGATAGCAGTGATAAACTCCAACATCTTCAGGCTCCAGGCTGCTGATGGTGAGGGTGAACTCTGTCCCAGACCTGCTGCCACTGAACCTGTCTGGGATGCCAGTGGCCCTGCTGGACGCACTGTGGATGAGGAGCCTGGGAGCCTGCCCAGGTTTCTGCTGGTACCAGGCTAAGTAGCTGCTAATACTCTGACTGGCCCTGCAGGAGAGAGTGGCTCTTTCCCCTGGAGACAAAGACAGGGTGGCTGGAGACTGTGTCAGTATAACTTGTCCAGTGGTACCTGAGATTGGAATAAAATGGAAAAGTCACTCATGCAATCTAGATCAAACCCAGTGTCTTCCCAGTACATCCAGGACCATTGATCTACATTGAGCTTTAATTCTTGTGCTTACTGAGCAGAGGTGCCAGGTCCTAGGACCCCATGACATTGAAAGAGTTTCACCAACATGCAGAACCATCCCGTGTTCCCCTCACCTGGGAGCCAGAGTAGCAGAAGGCAGAGAAGCTGAGCTGGGGCTTCCATGGTTCCCTCTGGGTAGTAACCTAACAGCTCTTCCTTGAGCTCCGATCCTGGCATTAATATGACAGCAGGGAAGCTGGGAGGGACATGCAAAGCAGCTGGGACAAGTGCTGGGCTTTCAGCTGCAGAGACCACCTGCCTCCTCTTCTCTGAACTGAGCAGCCCCTGCCCAGGTGGTCAGGCTAGGAAAGACCATTGGCTCAGCCTGAGAGTAAAACTCCTCCCCTGTGGTCAAAAAATTTAATCCCTGTGTCTTCTCACCATACCATTTATCTAGACTCAACTAGGTGGTGTTTAGTACAACCATATTGAGAGGTCCCGTCTCTCTTTCCGACACCAAAACATTCAGACATCTCCTTCGGTGCCTGGTTGAAACAGACAAAATAAGGGTTGCCCAGAAATTTATATTTCAAATTATTCTTTCTTTTACTACCTGACTTTCTTTTTTTTTTTTTTTTTTCCTGAGCTCTCTGAAGCCACCTCATTTCTCATTCTCTGTAAGAATTAGCAAAGAGCAACACCCAATTAGGCCCAGCACTATGGGTACAAAGACAACCACAATTGTGTCAATTCTGTCAAAGGCAGAATACTTATGATATAAAAGCACTAGAAACAGTAGAGGCCTGTGCTGTGCTGTGTGATTGTGGTTGTTGTTGTTGTTGTGGAAGACACTGAGCGTAAAAGCGCCTAGAAGATTTACAAGCTCTGTTCTTCTTCATACCCATAGCTCCCTCTAGAGATGGAGAAATGATGGTCCAGACATCTCTAGAGAAGTAAATATACGTATTTAAGGTGTACAACTTCAATACACACATACATTGTGAAACGATTACCACAATCAAGCTAGTTTACATATCCCTTACTTAGAGAAGTCTTGTTAGCTCTATCTGGATTTTTTTTTTTTTCCCTAAGTGTTGCTTTGAGTAACATGCCAGGTAAGATTGCAGTGTAGAAGAAAAGACTATCAAAACAGAAAGTAGTCACAGTTGTGAACATAGAGAGCTGGTGGGTTTCTTAGATTTGGTTAGGTGCCACACTTTTATGATGATGGAGAGAGAGATATTAAACTAGGCTCGCTCCTGGAAGAATTACTAGGCTAGTTTAAACTGAAATGATTATGCTTTCCTTCTTAAATAGATTTTCTTATTCAAACCCACTTTATATCTATTAATCATTTTATCTTCTTTACTCCCTCTGAGTTGTAGAGGGTACATTCCAAATGTAAACTGAAATCCTGTACTGCTTATCTGAATTGTTTCAGTAACAAGCAGAGAAACTGTGCATTGATTGGGAGATAATGCTTGAACAGGTCACAGTTTGGTGAAAGGGAGGCTGATGTCATAACACTTTCCAAATTGTTACATATAAAAACTGTGAAGAGTCTCATACTCAGAATAACCAACATATCACAGCACCAAAAAGGAATTGAAGCTTATGGCTATCCAAGAAGGGGGACAGGATAAAATAAGGGGAGAGAGAAAAAGACACAGAATACATTATCAGAAATGAAAAGGAGGAAATCATTACAGAGACTATGAAAGTAAAAAGATAAAAGGAGGATATTAAACTTTTATGGCAACTTTTTTGACACAGTAATAATGAATCTGGAATAAACTCCTGTCTCATATATGGTGGACTGGTTAATTATACTAAGTGTTTAAATAATATACCATATCAAAATTAAATGAACTTTCAAGATAATAAAAAAGGGAAAATACTTCCAAAATTATTATATGAGCTCAGGGTAATCTCAATACCAAAAAGTGATAGGAACATTACAAATATGAAATTAAACACCAATATTTCTCATGAACGTAGACATAAAAATTATTTTTAAGAAGAGAGAAGGCCGGGCGCAGTGGCTCACGCCTGTAATCCCAGCACTTTGGGAAGCTGAGGTGGGCACATCACGAGATCAGGTGATCGAGACGGTCCTAGCTAACACGGTGAAACCCCGTCTCTACTAAAAAATAGAAAAAATTAGCCGGACTTGGTGGCGGGCACCTGTAGTCCCAGCTACTCAGAAGGCTGAGGCAGGGGAATGGTGTGAACCCGGAAGGCGGAGCTTGCAGTGAGCCGAGATCGCGCCACTGCACTCCAGCCTGGGCGACAGAGCAAGACTCCGTCTCAAAAGAAAAACAAAAGAGAGAGAGAGAAAAAATTAAATCCATCCACAAGACTATGCATGGTTTCTGCTGGTACCAGGCCAAGCAGCTGTTAACACTCTAATTGGCCCTGCAGTCATAGTGGCTCTTTCCCCTGGAGACAAAGACAGCGTGGCTGGAGACTGTGTCAATATATATTATATAATCAATATTATATCTACTTGTAATCTATAGGTATGTACACCAATTCATTATGACCAAGTAGAATATATTCCAGGAATGCAAAGTTACTTTAATGTAAAAAGATGAATCTGTATAATTCATCATGGTGACAGAATACCAAAGAAAAACTATACGAATATCCCAATAGATGCTAAAATCATTTAAAAACAGTCAAGAGTTATTCATAGTGAAAATTCTCAGTAAGTCAAAAACAAAGGAGAAATTCCTTAGTCTAATGAAGTACATAAAATATCCTACTGCAAACATCACACTGTCATACATTATTGAATATTTTATCAACCAGATTAGAAAAAAACACATAGATATCCATTAGCACCATTTCTATTCAAAATTTTACTGAAGGTCTTAGAAAATACAACAAAGCAGCACAAAGAAGTAAAAGTTACAATTCTGGAAAGATAGAAATATGTCTTTATTGCTAATAGTATATTGTGTACCTAAATTCCTAGGCCATCTACAAATAAACCAGTAAAAACAACAACTTAACCAAGTCTTTGGATATGATGTCAACGTATAAAATATCTACTGTCAATTAAAGAAGATTTCAGTAAATATTTTTTGGCATGTTCACCGAGCAGAATACTCAATATTGTTATAATTTAAATTTCCTAAAAATTGACATGTAGAATCCATGCAATCCAGTTAAAATCCCCAAAGGATCATTTTTTGAAAGTGATGTGCTGATAACATTAATAAAGTAAGTAGACACATTGAAAAAGGGGAGAAGATATTTTAATGCATATTTATAACAAAAATGTTATCAGAATATACAAAGAACTCAAAAAATGACTACATACACTACATAAAGAACTTAAAAAAGGCTATACACATAGTCTTGAGACGTGCTTGTTTAAATGCATGGTTTCAAATACATGATTTGAAGAAGCACATCTCAAGCCTATGTATATAGATTTTATTATTGAGTTTCATTCTAATAAAAAGTTTAGCTTAAAAGGGTGAAAAAAAGTTGATTTGGATTAATTACACATTTACTGCAAGATTTAAACAAGCATATCTCAAGAAACAAGTTATCCAAATAGCCGATAAAGAATACACATATGAAAAGTCACCCAGCATCATTATTCATAGGTTTAGTAAAGACAAACCTATGCCAACCCTATGACTCAGCACTTTCATTCCTAGGAATATGCCTAAGAGAAGTGGTTGCACAAGTCCACAAGAAGATATGTACAAGAATGTTTCTAAAAACTTTTCTAAATACAGCCCGCAATTGTAAACAACTCACTCATTGAAGAACGTTTAATTTAATTTTATTAATGTAAACTTAATTTTGTCAATTTAATGTAAAAAAGTATTCAGAAGAAAATTAACCAAGTAAAAGTATTTGGAAGAAACAACATTTGGAGCAACAACTGAGCAAGCCCCCAAATTAATGTCAGACACCGAATCACAGATCCAGGAAGCTCAGAAAACACCAAGCAAAGATAAATGCTGCCCTGCAACAAAAAGCAATAACAAAAAATTATACCTAGGCATATCAGATGCAAAATTCAGAAAAAAAAAAATACAAAGGTAATGTCTTGAAAGAAACCAAAGAAAAAGGTCACAGTACCTGTAGACAAGCAAAGATAAACATTTCACACTACTCCTCCTCAGAAAGCAGGCAAACAAGGACGAGGGGAGTGAGATATCAAGAAGTGAAACAATTGACAGTCACGATTAAGGGAATAGGAGATGGGGACTATAAACAGCTATCATAACATATTTGCACTACCCGTGAAACAGTTTAATGTTAATTAAAAGTGGACTTAGAAATAAACCAGTCGCAGAAAGACAAATATTTCCTCTTCTCACTCATATGTAAGAGCTAAAGTAGTGGATCTCATGAAGCCAGAGAGTAGGATAGTTACCAGAAACTGGGAAGGGGGAATAAACAGAGGCTGGTTGATGGGTGCAGACATGCAGTTAGAGAAAAGGCTTAAATTTTTTATAGCATCATAGGGTGACAATAGTTATCAATAACACTGTACATTTAAAAGAGAAGATTTTGAATATTCTCAACACATAGAAATTATGAATGTTTGAAGTGATGGCTATCCTAAATATCTTGATTTGATCATTACACATTGTATGCATATATCAAAAGACCACATTTACCCCATAAATATGAAAAATTATAATTTAATAATAAAATATTTTGGAAAAACAACAAAAAATTATTTTATTATATCACCGGAAGAGTAGAAAGACCACTAGTGGTATATAAAGAGTGGCTTTTACTTTTTAATCTAAATACTTTATTGTAGTCTCGTAATAAGAATGTATTCAAACATCACTTGTATAATCTACACATAAGAATATACATTAAAAGTTTTCTCTCTATACGTTGTTTTCTTATCAGCTTTCATTCTAACAAAAAATGTAGCATTAAAAAGTAAAATAAAAGTTGACTTGGATTAATTGTACATTTATTGCAAACTCTAGTACAACTACTTAAAAAGTAAAAAAAAAAAAAAAAAAAATCACCCTCACTGATATGCTATGGAAAGAAAGAAAATGGAATCATGCAAAATGCTCAACTGAAATCACAAAAGGCAGAAAAAAAGTGTGGAGACAAATGAGAAAAAAGAACCAGGGCACCAAATACAAAATAATAATAAACAGTAGACATTAATCCAAATGTACTAATAATCACTTTAGACATCAATGGGTTGATACACCAATTAAAAGAGATTGTCAGCATACATTAAAAAACACTCCCAATTATATGTAGTCTATAAGAAATCCATTGTAAATATAAAGACATATAGATTAAAAGTAAAGGGATGGAGAAAAATATACCATGCTAACACTTATCAAAAGAAAACCAGAATAGCTTCAGACAGACCAGACTTCAGAGCAAGGAAAAGTATAAAGGAATTAAATTAAAAAGAGGACATCATTACAGATTTTATGGACACTAAAAAATAGTAAAGGATTACTATAGATAACATACTTGATAAACTAGATGAAATAAACCAACTTTTTGAAAAATACAATCTACCAAAGCTCACACTGAAGAAATAGGAAAATCAGAAAAGACCTATATCTGTTAAAGAAGTAGAATCAATAATTAACAAGCTTTCAAAATGGAAAACACCAGGCCTAGATGGGTTTATGGGTGAATTCTATCTAATATTTAAGGAAGAAATTATACCAATTCTCTACAATATATTACAGAAGAGAAAAGTGGAGAGAATACTTCCTGTTCCTGTGAGACCAGCATAACCAGAATGCCAAACCAAAATGAAGAAATTACCAAAAATATCTACAGACCATTATTGCTCATGAAAATAGATGCAATATTCCTCAACAAAATATTAGTAAATCGAACCCAACAATATCTAAAAAGAATTATATACTACAACTAATTGGGATTTATTCCACATCTGCAAGGCTGGTTCAACATTAATAAACCAATTAATGTAATCCTTCATATCAACAGATTAAGAAGAAATACATAATCATATCGATAGATGCCGAAAAAGAACTTAAAGAAATCCCATACTCATTAATTATAAAGAAAAAACTCTCAATAAACTGAGAATAGACGAGAACTTCCTTTTGTAGATGCACGTCATAAAGTCCATCTACAAAAATCTACATATAACACCATATTTAATGGTGAGAAATTAGAAGCTTTCCTGCTAAGATACGGAAAGGATGTTCCCTCTCACTTCCTTTTCCACATAATACTACAAGTTCTAGCCAACATAATAAGACAAATAATGGAAATAAAAGATATACAGATTGAGAGGGAAGAAATTTCATATGATCATATCATTAGGTGCAGAAAAATCATTTGTCAAAATCCAATACCTATTCATGACTTTCAAAAATTAGAAAATTTAAAACACAATAGCTGTTCATGGCAGAATTTGTTCACAAAACTAGAAAATGAAAATGAGGCTGCCGCCAAACTGAGTTTTTGAGTGGCACATTTGTTAGCTAAGCAAGAGAAGCTACTTACCCATGGTAAGTTAATTAATTCATATTTGATTGTAGCAGCTAAACACTGTGTCCAGAGAATATAAAATTGCTTAGGACTATTGGCTTTCCGTAAGTTTATGGATCATAGTTCAGGCAAAAGCACTGTGTTCAGGGAAGGTAAATCCATATCCAGAGTAGCCATCTATTCTAGTAGGAATGAAATGCTGTTTCTTACATTATGGAAGTGGTCTAATGTAATCAACCTGCCACCAGGTAGCTGCTTGTCACCCAGGGGAGTGGTGCCATATTAGAGAATTAGTGTAGGTCTCTGCATCTGACAAATTGGACACTCAGCTGTGGCCACAGCCAGATCAGCTGTAGGGAATGAAAGTCCATTTTACCGAGGCCATGCATAAGCTCCATCCCTGCCACTGTGATCACTTTGTTCATGAGCCCATTGGGCAATGACTGGGCATTTTGCTGCCATTCTTATTACCACTATATGACCAAGCCATTCAGTGAAGATACACAAAGATAACATCATGTTTCTTTGAAGGTTGGGTAACTCACACATACATCATTGTCCAAGGCCATAGGTCTCTTTAATTTCCAGTGAACCAAATGGGCTATACCTTATTCTTATTATTCTGGAAACTTCCATATTCCATGCTTTTGCTGCCATTTGATCTTATTTCCCACAGTTCATCAGCATGAAGCCTCTGACTACTGATGCCACAGAAATTATCTTCTAAAAATCACCATTGCTTCCTCCAACTCAAGACGATAACCCTGGAATTAGAGTCTGGGTCGGGATAAATCTAAAACTCTGGATCAGGTGAGGCCACTGAGGATCAGTTTTCTCTAAGGCAGGATGAAGACCAAGAATATCCCCAGGATATCACCTGGAGAATTACTGTGATTTGCATAGGGCATAAGGAGGAAGGGAAATTGGAGATAGAGTCAAAGCCAGTTATGCTATCAATGTAGTCAGGCCAGGGAACCCCCAAGCCCTCAAGTGGAGGCTGCAAATACAGCAAACTTGTGTCTGCTACTCAGAGTCGAAAGCCTGTCTGTGCACAGTGGTCCTGGTACCGTCTGTGTCAGTGATGGCTCAGGGGTCAGCTTTTACATATGTAAGTATTTCTTGAAGCATTTTAAAATCTTACAAAAGAAAATTCGAAGGGTCAGACTGAGAGAAGGACTTAATTCAGTATCTTATTGGTATCAGTAAGATCTAATTTACATCACTAAGATCTAATATGATTTAGACAGTGTCCTTCCTCTGCACTCTGTCTACCTTTGTACCAGTTACAAATTAAGGGGAACTTTAGTCTGGATGCCCATAGATCCCATAATTATGTGCTTCTTTTTATATTCTGTGTTCATTCCTCGCATTCCATCAGGAATCTGACATTCTCTCCATGTAGTCAAGCTTAGATAATGACCATCCATTGACAGGTCATTGCAGCCAAGGAGATGGTTTCTCTGAGAGGCTCATCACTGTCCTGCATTTCTTCCCTGGGTTGAAATCAGCATTTCCAAAGCCAAACAGTCTACCAAACAGCAATTGAAAGTTTTAAAATAGTAAATAGATATGTTGGAGGAGAAAACACAAACGTCCATACTTCTACTTGTCGTAGAACTCTGAGTTACAGATTACAGAAAAAAACACAGCAGTAACTTTAATGAGAAGTTATAGCAAACCCAAGGAACATAACAGGGGAAAGCTCCTTTTCTCTTATCTAGCCCAGGAAAAAAAATACATGAAAAAATAAATTTTAAAAAAGGAAGGTTAAAGCAGAAACAAAGTGATCTGCACTACAAATAAATAAGAACCCTCTGCTAAAACTGAGTCTACTTCATTTTTATATATTGTGTCAAAACATTGATTCTTGTCACTGACCTGTGTGCTGGGGGTTTCATGCTGCAGGAAAACTGTGCCTTATAAAATCGCCATCCTTAATCATGAGGTAATTTGGATATCAGGCAATTCATGAGACTGCAATTGACTTTTTTCAGAAAACACAAGTGTTCAGCTACACCAACTTGCTCCCTCTTCCTCTGATTGTCCATCCTGAGAGATGAGGGTACACTAAGTGGGCCCAGATGCCCACTGCCCCACCTGCCCTGAGTAATTGCATTGCTGCAAGGGAGGAACTTAGGGGGAGCGGGGGAGGAGTCACAGAGAAATGTTATCTGTTTGTTTATTATCCGTCCCTCCCATTACAATGTTTGCTGTATGCAGCTGGGGCTCTGTTTAATTTGTTCAAAATCCCCCCTGCTTAGAAGAGTTTATGATACTGCTAATTGTGTAAGTTTATATTTTGGGGAAAAGGGGTGGTAATAAATGAGGAACTGCTCTATCACAACTTGAAAGCTGAAGCTATTTTGCCAATTTCCCCCCAGGAGGAGCTGTGACACCTTAGGTCTGCTAGTGACAGGAATCTAGGAAGACTCTAAGATGTTATTTGAGAAATTAGTTGGCCTAAATAGCAGTGACAAGGAGAATTCATATGTATTGGATAACTGATTTTTCAGGTAGTGTTTGTGATGAGGGAAGTATCAGAGGTCTAATTTGGATGTATTTGCCTTTGAGTTGTCTGAGAAGAATTTAAAATATACAATTAAAATTAAAAAGAGAATCTGAGATAGAGGTATAAATCTGTGCATTGTACCCTCACAATATCCAGTGACACACAGACAGTCCATGCACTGACACCATATTAATATTTCAGTTAAGTTTTGAAATTATATCCTCACAGACGTATATAGTCTATTTCAAAAGTCATTTATGCTTTCAACTTGACTGCATCTTATTTGCAAGAATATAGTGGATGTAAAAAGTATTTTCCATTAGGAAACTTTGCTAAACTTTATTAAAACTTACAGTCTTAAGTTGATTCCTGGGCATTCGTAGCCATAAGATAATATTTCTGGGGTAATAGTATTTTGGTCTCCTCTTTCCATTGTCTTCAGAGCTCACTGCACAGACGCTATTGCTCCCTTCCTCTCTAATGCTTTGCATAGGCTTCTCCGGCACCAGGCTGGCTTCTTAGAGCTCTATTCATGGAGTTTCTCAGAGATGGGGCCTGGGAGCATCAGAAGAGTGAATTTAACAAGATGGAGTCACAGTCCAAATTTCTCATCTTCCTGGTATCTGAATCTCAGGTGAAGGTTTAAATGACTGTCCTTTTAGAAAATTGGAAACGTGATTCTGACACGTAGAGTGAAAAATTTCATCTGAAAACAGTCTGATTACTTATGATTAAAAATATATTTTAGATGTACATTTTAATATCTTTGTGATAGAACGTGTAGTCACTGTCTATTCCTGATTGCAGGTGCCTGTGGGGATATCATGCTGACCAGTCTCCAGGCTTGCTGGCTGTGTCTCCAGGAGAGATGGTCATCATCAACTGCAAGTCCAGTCAGAGTCTTTTAAACACGTTTGACAATAAGAACTACTTCGCCTGGCACTAGCAGAAACCAGGACAGGCACCTAAGATGCTCATCTCCTGGGCATCTCCCCAGGCACCCGGGGTCCCTGACCAGTTCATTGGCAGCAGGTCTGAGACAGATTTCACTCTCACCTTCAGTAGCCTCCAGGCTGGAGATGTGGCAATTTATTACTGTCAGCACTATTATAGCATTTCTCCCATAGTGCTTCAGACTCAAACACAAGCCTCCTTCCCAGGCCATGGGTCCAGTGGGTCTTTGCTGCAGCTGCTGCCTCCTTTCTGTTCAGCCCTATTTCTCCCTTATTTGTATGAGAAGCCTTCTACTAGTTTAATCATGGAAGTATGTGCACGTTTCAAGAGAAGATTGAAAAGGTTATTCTGTTCTGAGTCTCTTGCACACAGAAGTCATCCCATGAACACTCTGTAATGATCTATCATGGTCCCTTCTCTACTTTGTTCCAGATTTTCTTTCCATCACCTGACTCTGCATTGTCCCGACAGATGTATTTGCATGCTGAACCCATCCAGCCTTCATATGCATCTCGTGGTGTAGAGATAGCTGGCTTTACACCCTGATTCATTCACCATCTCCTCTTTGTGTCTGATGACACTGAACTTTCCATTTTGTTCCTCTTCTGTGTCACCTTGCTCGTATCACTCACTCACCTTGGGAGCCTCCCCAGGTTCAATCCTCAGTACCTTACTATCAAGAACTTCTTCATCAGACTTTAGGCTGTTTCTCTAGCCTATATACTCTCCAACAAGGCTCTTCTAGTAAGTGCCTCCTGGTCTGACTTTCTGCATTTACACCTTGTGGGCTTTGTTTCAAAACTGGATTCTTTCCTACTTCCTGTTCCTCTGGGACATAACTATTTTCTAATTTCCATTCTGGTATTCTACTTCCTCCTTATAGGCTTTCTTTCGATATAAGTATAGCGCATGGTGCTCTTTGTTCCTCCAGAAGCCACCAGTGTTAACTTTGTAAATGTGTGCAACCATCTCAATAACTTGATCCATCAATCATAGGTCACTTACGAACTAGAAATTTAAATCCAATTGGAAGTATTCCATTCTTACCTTGTCTGACTTCACTTTCACATTTGCACACAAAATCATTGTTATTTGTTGTAGATTCACTGTGTGTGGTGCACTGTTCTAGATAACTAACCATGTTAAAATTTTGGTAGACAATACTGTGATTCTTCTGTCTTTTAAAAATATCGTGCAAATGTGGTCTTCAAAAGCATGTCTGCTGTTATTTTAGGCAACAGAAGAATCACCTAGGGTATTGATAAAATGCAGATTTCCCCTCCGCAGTTTGGAAATGCTGATCTTTTAAGATGAGTTGATATCTGGAGAAAACATATTTTCACAAACTTCCCATGATTCTGAAGTTCAGCCAGGCTTAGAAAGCACTAGTTACTAATAAATAAGGTGGATTATGAAAGAAGACACATATGAGTTCATAGGATTCCAGGCATATTTTTGGTTTAAAAAAAAAAGGTCAAGTTATTTTCTGTGCCTCAGTTCACTTGTATGTAAAACAAAATGTCAGGCACTATTTCTCAGAATATGAAAATGATTAAATAAGACACCATATGAATATATTGTTTTTTAAAATCTCTACCAAACAGTACATATTCAGCAGGGTTGAATCTCTTTTAGTGCTTACCAATGTTCTACATTTACAACTCTGTTTCCTTGTCTTATGTCGTAATTTATTCCATTTTCTTTCTCTACTTCTCTAATTGCCACTTTTTCTTTTTTAATCTGTTATTATATTGAATTTTATTGATTGTTTTTCAAATACAAATCAACCCTACATTCTTGAGATAAATTCTATTTGGTTGTGATGCATTATTCCATTCTATTTATTGATGGATTATTTTTGAAACTATTTTGTCAAGGGGTTTTGCAACTATGATTATGAGAAATATTAGTCTATGGTTTTCCTTTTTTATTTTGCTTTTTTAAAATAATTTCAACTTTTATTTTAGATTCAGGGGGTACATGTGCAGGTTTGTTACATAGGTTTACCATGTGACACTGGGGTTTGTAGTACAAATAATCCCATCACCCAGGTGGTCCACATACTACTCAATAGGCAGCTTTTCAGTTCTCTCCCTTCTCCTTCTCTCCCCATCTAGCAGTTCCCAGTGTCTATTGTTCTCATCTTTATGTCCATGTATACCCAATGTTTAGCTCCCACTTATAAGTGAGAACATGTGGTATTTGGTTTTCTGTTCTTGCTTCAATCACTTAGAATAATGGCCTCCAGCTGAATCCGTGTTACTGAAAAGGACATGATTTTATTCTTTTCAATGGCTGTATAGTATTCCGTGGTGTATATGCCCCACAGTTTCATTATCCAGTTCATCATTGATGGGCAACTTGGTTGATCCATGTTTTTATTATTGTGAATAGTGATGCAATAAACACATGAGTGCATGTGTCTTTTTTATAGAACAATTTATTTTCTTTTGGATATATATCAAGTAATGGGCTTGCTGGGTCAAATGATTTAAGATTTTTCAGAAGTCTCCAAACTGCTCTCCACAGTGGCTGAACTACTTTACATTTCCACCAACAGTGCATAAGCATTCTGTTTTCTCCACAGCCTCACCAGAATCTGTTATTTACTGACTTTTTAACAATAACCATTCTTATTGGCATGAGATGATATCTCATTGTAGATTTCATTTGCATCTCTCTGATGATTAATGGTGTAAAGCATTTTTTCGTGTTTTTTGGTCACTTGTCTGTGTTCTTTTGAAAAGTTTCTGTTCATGTCTTTTGCCCACTTTTTAATGGGGTTATTTGTGTTTTGCTTGTTAAGTCATTTAAATTCCTTATAGATTATGGAGATTAGGACTCTGTCAGTTGCATAGTTTGTGAACATTTTCTCCCATTCTGTAGGCTGTCTGTTTACTTTGTTGATAGTTTCTTTGATGTTCAGAAACTCTTTGGTTTAATTAGGTCCCATTTGTCCATTTTTGTTTTTGTTGCAATTACTTTTGGTTACTTTGCCATGAAGTCTTTGTGAAACCCTGTGTCCAGAATGGTATTTCCTATGCTTTCTTTTAGGATTTTTACAGTTTGAGGTCTCCCATTTAAATTTTTAATCCACCTTGAGTTAATTTTTGCATATAATGAAATGTAGGAGACCAGTTTTATTCTTCTGCATATGGCTACTCAGTTACTCTAGCACCATTTATTAAATAGGGAGCACTTTCCCATTGTTTATTTTATTTTATTTATTTATTTTTTTGAGATGGGGTCTCATTCTGTCACCCAGGCTCGAGTACAGTGGCATGATCTCGGCTCACTGCAACCTCCGCCTCCCGGGTTCATGCCATTCTCCTGCCTCAGCCTCCTGAGTAGCTGGGACTACAGGTGCCCGCCACCACGCCTGGTTCATTTTTTGTATTTTTAGTAGAGACGGGGTTTCACCGTGTTAGCCAGGATGGTCTCAATCTCCTGACCTTGTGATCTGCCTGCCTCGGCCTCCCAAAGTGCTGGGATTACGTGAGCTACCGCACCTGGCCCCCATTGTTTATTTTTATCAACTTTGCTAAAGATCAGATGGTTGTAAGTGTCTTACTTTATTTATGAATTCTCTATTCTGTTCCATTGGTCTATGTGCCCATTTTTGTACCAGTACCATGGTGTTTTAATTACTGTAGCCTTATAGTATAGTTTGAAGTCCGCTAGTATAATGCCTTCTGCTTAGGATTGCTTTGTCTATTCAGGCACTTTTTGTTTCCACAGATTTTTTGTAATTTTTCCTATTCTGTGAAAAATCACATTAGTAGTCTGATAGGAATCACATTGAATCTGCAGATTGCTTTAGGGAGTATGACCATTTTAATGATCGTGTGATTCTTCCAGCCATGACCATGGAATGTGTTTCCATTTATTTGCATAATCTCTGATTCTTTTCAGCAGTGTTTTGTAGTTCTTTGTGTAGAGATCTTCTACCTCCTTAGTTAGATGTATTCCTAGATAATTTTTTTCATGTGTGGCTATTGTAAATGGGATGGAGTTTTTGATTTGACTCTTGGTTTGAATGCTATCGATGTATAGAAATGCTGCGTATTTAGTATTTGATTTTGTATCCTGAAACTTTACTGAAATCATTGATTATTTCTAGGTACCTTTTGGCAGATTCGGCAGATTCACTGGTTTTCTCGGTATAGAATCATATCATCAGCAAAGACAGATAATTTGACTTCTCCTTTGCCTGTTTAGATGCCTTTTCTTTCTTTCTCTTGCCTGATTGCTCTAGTTAAGATTGCAAGTGCCATATTGAATAGTAGTGGTGAGAATGAACCTCCTTCTCTTCTTCCAGTTTTTAAGGAGAATGCTTCCAGCTTCTGCCTATTCATTATAATGTTGGCTATAAATTTGTCATAGATGACCCTTATTCATTTTGGGTAAATTCCTTTGATGCCTAGCTTTGTGAGGGTTTTTGTTATGAGGGGTTGTTAAATTTTATCAGAAGTTTTGTCTGCATCTATTGAGATGATCCTATGGATTTTGTTTTTAATTATGTTTATGTGGTGAATCACATGCATTGATTTGTGTATTTTAAACCAACTTTACATCCCTGGAATAAAGCCTACTTGATCATGGTGAATTAACATTTTAATATGTTGCTAAAATCAGTTTGCTAGTGTTTTGTTCAGGACTTTTGCATCTATGTTCATCAAGGATATAGGGCTGCTGTTTTATTTCTTGTGATGTCTTTGTCAGATTTTAGTATCAGGATGATGCTAGATTCATAGAATGAGTTAGGGAGGAATTCCTTTTCCTTGATTTTTTTGGAATAGATCCACTAGTACTGATACCAGCTATTCTTTCTACATCTGGTAAAATTTGGCTGTGAACTCATCTGTCTGGGACTTCTTGTGGTAAGTAGTTTTTCTTTTTTTCATTACTGATTCAATTTCAGAGTTCAAAATTGGCCTACTCAAAGATCTGATTTCTTCCTGGTTCAATCTTGGGAAGTTGTGTGTTTCCAGGAATTTATTCATTTCCTCTAGTTTTTCCAGTTTGTCTGCATAGAGGTGTTCACAATAGTCTCTGAGGATATTTTGTATTCCTGTGTGCATAGAGGTGTTCACAATAGTCTCTGAGGATATTTTGTATTCTTGTGGGATCTGTTGTAATGTGAGATTTTTTTAATTTCTGATTTTGCTTATTTGAGTCTTTTCTTTTTTTGTTGTTTTGTAATCTACATAATGATCTATTAATCTTGCTTATCCCTTCAAAAAACTGACTTTTGGTTTTGTTGGTCCTTTGTATGAATTTTGGGGCCTCAATTTCCTTCAGTTCTTCTTTGATTTTAGTTGTTTATTTTCTTCACCTCGCTTTAGTTTAGTTTGTTCTTGTTTTTCCAGTTCCTCTAGGTGTGATGTTAGATCATTAATTTGAGATCTTTCTATCTACTTGAGGTAGGTGTTTATTGCTATAAGCTTTTCCTGTTAACACTGCTTTTGCTGCATCCCATAGATTTTGGTATGTCACGTCTCTCTTTTTATTTATTTCAAATAGTATTTTTATTTCTGCCTTAATTTCATCATTTTCCCAGAAATCACTTGGGAGCAAGTTGTTTCATTTGCATGTAATTGCATGGTTTTGGGATATCTTCCAGGTGTTGATTTCTGTTTTTATTTCACTGTGGTCAGATCTTATAGTATGTTCCATATGCAGATGAGAAGAATGAATATTTTATAGTTGATGGGTAAATATTCTGTAGATGTCTGTTAAGTCTAATTGGTCAAGTGTCAAATTTAATTCCAGAATTTAATTTCTTAGTTTTCTGCCTCAATGGTCTAACATGGTCAGTGGGGGGTGTTGCTGTTCTCCATTGTTATTGTGTGGCTGTCTATGCCTTTCCATGGGTCCAGAAATACTTGTTTTTTTAATTTGGGTGCTCCAAGGTAAGATGCGTGTATATATATTTAGAACAGCTAAGTCTTCTTGTTGAACTGTTTTCTTTATCATTATATAATGTCCTTCTTTGTCTTTTTTCACTGTTGTTGATTTAAAACCTGTTCTCTCTGATGTAAGAACAGTGACTCCTGCTTATTTTTGGTTTTCCATCAGTAAGGTAGATCTTTCTCCAACCCTTTACTTTGAGTCTGTTGATGTCATTATATGTGAGATGAGTCTCTTGAAAACAACAGAAAGATGGGTCTTGTTTTTTTATCCAAATTGTCACTCTGTGCCTTTTACCTGGGAAAGTTTAGACCATTTATATTCAAGGTTAATATCAACCTGTGAAGTTTTGTTCCTATCGTGAAGTTGTTGGATGTTTCATAGTTTCTAGTGTATAGGTGCTTTATAGGGTGTGTGGGCTATGTATTTAACTGTGTTTTGTGGTGGCAGGTATCGTTCTTTCATTTCCAGGTTTAGAACTCTCTTAAAGATCTCTAGTACAGCTGGTCTAGTGGTAATAAATTTTATTAGAGATTGTGTCTCTGGAAAAAAATTGAGTTCTCCTTTGTTGATAAAGATTTGGTGATATACAAAATTCTTTGTTGGAATTTTTCACCTGAATTCTGTATTCTTCATGTAATACACAATTTTGTTCATGTCTTGGGGCAGAACGAGTGTACTGAAGTTCTCCTCTGCTGTGTTGGGCTGACTGGGACTGGGTGACATGATCTTAGGTCTCCTTGCACAGGAACTTTACTAAACATTTTATTATTACAGAAATAAGCAAAGTCCTGCTTAATGTACTACTTACTAATGGAACTTTCAGTGGTGCAGGGTTTATTCTAGGAAGTCTAACAGAGTCTCCTTTAACACTGATTCTTTTAAAAAAACACATCTGGGCTTTTTTCTAGGTTTGTATTATCAATGTATTATCAACTGACAACCCTACCACTACCCCCAATTCTGCTATTTATAAGCCAAAGAGCAGGTTAATTGTCCAATAACTAATGGCTACTGTAGTCTCTTCATGTACTCATTCTTGCAGTCTGCCCAAAGAGTTAATATTCTTAGGTTTTGAAAAAGAAAATAAGACCTCATATCATTCTGTATTTGTCTAGTTGTGTAAGGGTAAATTCTATACTTTACATCTTCCAGTTTATGCATTTAGTTTTCAAACTCTGCCTTTGGAATTTCAAGAACTCAGTTTTTCTTTGAGCAAAAGTTAATTGAGGCAAATCAAAGACTTTTAGCACTAAGATCTTCTGTGTGCTATGAATTTACAAAAGTCTATTTTGGCTGCTCAAAGTCAAGGGTTTTACTAGTTGTTCTCAGCTAACTTTCTGAGGACAACTTGTGTAGAATGCTATCTCAAACCTGCTAAAGGCATAGGAAGATACATAGTAACAAAGAGACATAGGAAGTTGAGAGAGAAAGAAAATACCAGTTTCTGCATATTAATGAATATTGTCCTACAAAAAATACAGGAAAAAATCTCCTAAACCCCAGCATGTATTCCACTTGTATTGCCACAAATCTTCCTCAGTGCTCTGTCTGTCATGCCAACTAAATTTAAATGCCAAATGTACAAAAAAGAGTGAAATTAGGGTGGGATTTTACTCACCTCTCCCTTCCCTCATGCCAGGGTATTCACCGACATGTGGACCACTTCTCTCCTGCCGCTTATGGCTGTCAGAGCTGCAACTGATGGGACATAAACATGAGGTATCTGAGGTGAAGCTGTAGCATTCAGGGTCCAGAGCCCTCAGCAGTAAATACTCCCCTGGGTTCTCTAAAGTCTTCTCCAGTAGACTCAGAAAATCTGTCTGTTGTTTTCTGGACAAGAAGAGCATTTGGACAGCTTGACCACCTTAAGGGAGAGGTTTGTGTTTGGGGCTGTACCACTGTGTGAGGAAATTGTAGACATTGCACGCAGTAATAAACCCCGATATCCTCAGCCTTCACCCTACTGATTTACAGTGTGAAATCTATGTCTGACCTACTGACAGGGAACCTGTCTGGGACTCCAGGAAAACGACTGAAACCCAAGTAGATCAAGAGCTGTGGAGGCTGGTCTGGTTTCTGCAGGTACCAATTCAAATAGTTAACTCCATTACCATATGGGAGGCTCTGACTAGACCTGCAGGAGATGGAGGCTGGCCCAGTGACAGGCAGGGAGAGTGGAGTCTGGGTCATCACAGTATCCCCACTGGATCCTGAAATGATGACAGAGAAGTGAGAATTTATTTACAAATGTTTTGAGCAATTTTCACAATTTACCTTCGTTACTAATTTCAGTCTAAATCATTTTTCAAATTTGTGATTTTTATTCATGCCCCCAAAACATAGAATTACTGAGTTTTACAAGCACAAAACCCCTCTATAATTCTCCTAAACTATCCCCCTCTTTTTGTGTCAGAGTCTTCACCAGAGCACAGGTCCTTACTCCTTCTGGAATCTTCCTCACTCTCACAGATCTAAACCTCATACGCCCCATGCTGGAGGACAAGATGTGCACATCTAATAAATAAACAGGACACACGTGGGAGGCAGTGGGGTCCCCAGAGCTCACTCTCTCACTCCATTCTCCTCCCTCATCGCCTTCTATCCTTACCAGAGACCCAGAGCATTAGCAACGCCAGGAGCAGAGCAGGGAGCCTCATTGTGAGAAAGTGAACCTAGGAATCCTGATCAGTCAAGGCAAGTGTAGAGCTGAGCTTTTATCTGAGATTTACAAGGAGCAGTCCACCCTAGGAGACACCATCCAAATCCCCTGGCGGGTATGGTGATATGGAAAGAGCCAGAAGGGGTTGAGAGTGGGGAAGAGGAGCCCTTCTTGTGAGCAAAGTGATGTAAAAATGTCTTCTGTGTTTGAGGCAAAACTAGGAAATGAAATCTATGTTCTCTGACTGGAAGAAAGCATATATTTTAATTTTCTTTGTATTTTTTGTTTTCTACCCGTGTTCTAGTTATTTAGCAGTTTCCCAGGCACATTTCACACTTCATTTTAATAGGGTTGAGTTTTCATAATTATTTGGTGAAATAATTATGTAATAATTCTTTGTTCATATTGGTTTAAATTGTCTAGTTTTGGTCTCTTTTCTCGGCAGGGAATGACATAAAATACATACAGAGTAAAGGGTAGAGACCTCAAGTATGAAACCGAATAAAGTTTTCTCCATGATCATGGAGATCGTGATCCAGATCAAAGTAATTATGATCCAGATCAAAGTACAGAATATTTCAAATTCTCCAGATACCTCTTTAACGCACCTTCTCTGTCGATTATTGCTCTTGGTATTCCAACCAAGGTAACTGCCATTTTTACATCAATCACAATACCTTAGGTCTTCCTGGACTTGAGTATCATATCAAATAAAGTATCATTTTGTTTCTAGATTATTTCTTATTTCTTTACCCTTTTTGAGACTTTTATTCCTTCCTGTGTATTTTAGTAACCATCCCACGTCATTTCCCGTGAGTAGAAAGGATTTCAGCTTGAATTTCTTACAGAGAGTGTCTGCATGTAATGTTTCTGTTTGTTTGTCTGTCTGTTTGCTTGTTCGTTTGTTTGTTTGAAAACAGGGTCTCACTCTGTCACCCGGGCTGCAATGCAGTGGTGCTGACTGTAACCTGGAACTCCTGGGCTCAAGCAATCCACCTGCCTCGGCCTCTTGAGTGGTTGGGGCTATAGGCACATGCCACCATGCCCAGCTAATTTATTATTATTATTATTATTTGTCGAGAAAGGTCTCTCTATGTTGCCCAGACTGATCTCCAACCCCTGGCCTCAATAGCCCTCTGTGTTGGCCTCCCTAAGTGCTGGGATTACAGGCGTAAGTCCCCACCCCTGGCCTGATTCTTCTTCATTTTTGTCTATCGAATAATGTTTTTACTTTGCCTATGGTTTTTTGGGGGTGGGTTGTTTGTTTCTTTGAGGTGTGTGTGTGTGCATGCGTATGTGTGTGTTTTGAGATGGAGTCTCATTCTGTCACCCAGGCTGGAATATAGTGGTGCGATCTCAGCTCACTGTAACCTCCATTTCCCAGGTTCAAGAGAGTTTCCTGCCTCAGCCTCCCAAGTAGCTGGGATTACAAGCATGTGCCATCATGTCTGGCTACTTTTCGTATTTTTATTTTATTTTATTTTATTTTTGGTAACCAGCAAGACAGATAGACAAAAGATAATAATTATTAAAAGCCAACTATATTTTCATTTCCCACATCTTGCTGAAAGATAAGTTGATTCTTGGCATCAGAACATCCACAAAGGTTCACTTTTCTATAACCGTGGATTCCTTGCCACAGATTAAACTTTCATATTTTAGGTCACATCCCTTCTATTGAATACCAAAATGCATTTCTTTATAATGAGTCATTTAGCTTATCTCCACTCTCTGTGGACAGAGGCTGTATCACCAGAGAAACACAACCATTTTCACATGAAATGTGGTCTAAGTTTGTGAGACTTTAGCCATCTCTTCATGTGAAAATAGGATCTCTCTAAAATTTATGTTCATTCAAAGAATGGAAGCCAAGGAGAAGCTGAATGCCTTATATAATATTGGAATCCTGGTTGCAGGAAACAGAACTACAAGGCAGGAAACATGTTCTTGTTTCTTGATATTTACCATAAACATGAGAGGAAGGTTCCTGAAGTTTACGCAGAGCACTTTTCCTTGTGGGTTTACAGGAGATAGCGAGGATGAAAAAAATTTGCTGATCCTGTCTCATGGAATCACATTGTTTAGGTAGGCATTCCTCCCAGAATATTAGATTTGCGAAAGGAGGTATGTGTTCCAAGGTTGTTTCTGGGACTATGGAGTCTATAGGAACACTTTCTCATACAGCTCTTATAGGCAAAGAATAGCTGAACTGGTAGACAAATGTCAACTCTTGGGTACATCACCTAGATTCTCTGCCAGGACCAGAGACTAAGTATGTTGAAAATTTCATTTAGTTGGCATTGACACAGATTGAGGTCTAATTTTGCTTCCTTTTACATTATCAAACCTCAAGTGTTAAACATAGTCCTTCTGTAACATTACACAGGGGAGTTGTAAAATAAAAATGTGTAGAAAGCCCTCCGAAAGACTTTCTACATGGACAATTACGTTTGTGGCTGAGTTTGGTGTGGGTCCCTTAAAATCATGCAATATCGTGGGGCCTCACTCCTCCCTAATGAAGTTCCTTATATAAGAAGAGTAATTACTTCCAGGAAACTATGTTACCAAATGATTTCTGAAAGCAAAAGGGACAAAGATCTCAACTGGACAATTTACAATTTGTCTTTAAATAGTCATTTCAATACCAGTTGTTATATATTAGGCATTTTTACACAGCAACCATCTGAGGAATGACATCAAACTAAGAATTTTAAGTGGTGTTTTCCAGGAAAGGTGGCGTCAGTGCGTTTATCCTAAGAATGCCTAGGGAGTGAGACAGCTTTGAGTAAGAAAAAATGCACTCAGCTAAGATCCTAGAATCTGAAAAGCGTCATTTCTAGAGGCCTAGTTCCTGCTTGTGGTATAATCTCTCACAATTCACTTGATGTGTCCAAAGGACAAAGGGAATGACAAAATATCAAGCAGAGGAAACCTTTTATCTATTTGATTTGGACTTACCTATTTTATATGTGTTTTAAGTTTTTAATAAACACTATAATCTTAAAAAGTATAAGAATAGCTTAGTCTATAGATTACCCAGTGCATGATACCGTTTCCATTGGAAGAAGGATGAGAAATATCTGTGTCTTATACTCAGAAGTTCACAGTCTATTGTAAGTGATACATACATGCTCATCATTTGTTGGCTTCCATATTTGTAAGTTTGCCTACTTGCTAAAATTGATTTGTAATCCAGCACTTTCATGGTTGTCCAGAAATGTGAACAGAGTGGTGACAATTTTCTGTAATTTACACCCACATTGCTCACATTTTTGTGCTTTTGTTGGTGATGTCACTCTCAAATGGCACCCAAGTCTGGTACTGTCTAAGTACTGTCTAATGTTGCTAAGCACAAAAAAGCTCTAATGTGTCCAAAGAGAAGACTGGTGTATTCAATTAGCTTTGGTCAAGCATGAATCCATGAATAATAGTACTGTTTGCTGTGCATTCAACGTGAATGAATCAAGTGTATATATATATGTGCACACACACACATACATACATAAAATAAATATATAATATAAGTTAAATACATAGATTATATATATATTAAATATGGTGTCTTTAAACAAAGACATACAAACCAAGGTCATGAATTGACCAGTTGATGAAGTGTTGTAACCAGTGTCTTCATAGACCCCCTAAGCCTGTGTTTCTCCTAAGACCAATAGTATTATGGTAATTCAGCATTCACGGTGTCTTTATAGAACACTACTCTCATAAATAGTAAGAATCAACTGTGTATGTATATATGTGTGTGTGTGTGTATATGGTATGTGTGTATGTATATGTATATACGTACATTCTTGTGCTGCATGAAGTATGCCCAGGTGTCACAAGAGCACATAAAACAGCCACAGCTAGAAAAGGAAGAGGACTATGAAAATGCCAATATAAATCTACATAAACAATGAAATGGCCAACATGGTGAAACCTCCTCTCTACTAAAAATACAAAAATTAGCTGAGTGTGGTGACATGCACCTATAATCCCAGCTACTCGGGAAGCTGAGGCAGGAGAAGTGCTTGAATCCAGGAGGTGGAGTTTGCCACGAGCCGAGATCATGCCACTGCACTCCAGACTGGGCAAAAGAGCGAAACTCCATCTCAAAAAGCAAACAAACAAACAAACAATGAAAGACAGGTTAAATGGGTTCTCTTGGATAGTTTGGTGCCAAAACGTTTTGTATTTTTAGTACAGACAGGGTTTCATTACGTTGGCCAGGCTGGTCTCGACCTCGTGACCTAAAATGATCCTCCCACCTTGGCCTCCCAAAGTGCTGGATTACAGGCATGAGCCGCTGTGCTCGGCCTTTGCCTATAGTTTTTGAAGATTGGCTTCCCTAGATACATAATTCTTTTTAACTTTCATTTCCTTTCAACACTTAAATATGCCATTCCTCTTTTCTCTAACCTCCACTGGCAATGATGAAGTTAGCCAATAACTTTATTATTACTTCCCTGTAATATATGGGTCAGTTTTTTCTTGTTGCATTAGATTGTCTCTAAATCTTTGTCCTGCAGTGTTTGAACTATACTGTGTGTAATTCTCAGTCTCATTGTGTTTACCTAGATAAGTTCCATTGAGTTTCTTTGATCTGTAGATTAATATGCTTCATTATGTTTGAAAGTTTTTGCCATTTCTTTCTCCAAATATTTTTAAATTAATATTTAAATAACTTGAAATGGTGAAGACTATTGCTCCAGTCTCCACCCCAACTCAAGTTCACCCCCTTTGGCAAGAAGCTACGAGTTTTTGCTGCCATCCCATGTTGGTTAAACTACCGTATTTGTTGACAGCTTTTATATGTTTCAAGACCAAATCCAGGATTCTCTACTGAACTTAGTTGTCATATCCCTTCAATCTCCTCCAAATCTGTGACAGTTCTTTATTGTTTCTTTTTTTCTCATGACTGTGGCACTTTTAAGATATACTGAACAGCTGTTTTGCAGAATGTCCCTTTGATACAGATTTGTCTGATGTTTTCTATTGATTAGATTCACATTACACATTTTTGACAAAAATATTATAGAAAGAATAAATCCTTGGCCGGGCGCGGTGGCTCAAGCCTGTAATCCCAGCACTTTGGGAGGCCGAGATGGGCGGATCACGAGGTCTGGAGATCGAGACCATCCTGGCTAACACGGTGAAACCCCGTCTCTACTAAAAAATACAAAAAACTAGCCGGGCGCGGTGGCGGGCTCCTGTAGTCCCAGCTACTCGGGAGGCTGAGGCAGGAGAATGGCATAAACCCGGGAGGCGGAGCTTGCAGTGAGTTGAGATCCGGCCACTGCACTCCAGCCTGGGCGGCAGAGTGAGACTCCATCTCAAAAAAAAAAAAAGAATAAATCCTTTTCAGTTCATCATATCAGGAATCACATAATGTCAATATGTGTTATTACTGCTGATAATAAATGAATATGACTAACGAAACCCTCCTCGTCAGTAAGTCATGGTCAAGCATAACCATGACAACTTCTTTTGTCACTCTTCCTACTGGGTCCTATGCTCACTTTTATTAGAAATAGTATTTTTCTCTTTGAGTCTGTCTTTACTTATATTTTTCAGAATTTAGTTCTTTTTAAAGGCTGTTATCCAATAGACATTGTTGAAGAAATATATTTTGTTTACTATTAAATGACAAATGATTTTGTAATAGCCGTTTACCACTGGGAAGGTGAGAGTATGGAGAAAGAAGAGTAATAGGATTTGTGAAAACATACTGGGTATCCACCAGTGAATGCCTATAGCTCAGTCAAATAAATGGATAAATGGATGGAATTTTCCAGCTCTTAGAATGTTGTGGAAATTAAATAGATACAACATGTGCTAAGCAATATCTACCTGGGGGGTCGAGATGCCATTGGTGCCGTATTAAGATTCACACAGTTGAGCCATTACTTCCAGGAATCTAAAATTCTTTGGTATCAGCTAAAGAAGGTGTGGCTGCATCTATATGACATTTCTTTCTAGTAATATGTGTTTTTCCTTGTTTTCAGTTACTGATCCAACCAGTCAATGGGACTTTGTATTTTGATTGTCATGAAAGGCAAGATTTAGGAGAGGGCTGAGGCCAACAAGACTGTATAGTTAGACTGATTTAAGGGCTTTTGGAGAAAAGACTTATAAGAAATGTATTGGAAGAAGTCACAGATGGTTAAAAAAAAAAATACTTGCAAATTGGAAACCTCCTTTAAGAGAAAAGAAATAACTTACCAAAAAGATAAGTGACAGAATAATGACCAAACCACTCTTACACATACACAGTCACTTTACTGTTTTTGCCCTGTCATTCTGAGGTCTCAACAAGACTAAACTTGAAGGCATTTGTTTCCCTAGAAATCCAGAAAGTAAGAAAATTAACTTACAACATTGTTAAGGGATAATTATGTCAAGTTTGGGAAAAACATGAACGAGGGATAGTCAGCTTGAGAACTAGGATGGATGGACCACGTGAAACATGTGGAGAGTATCCAAAAATCAGAAGCTTCAGAATCAAATTGAATTTAACAAAATATGAGTCTCTGACTAGATCACAATCATGTAAGATATAAACTTTGTTGTCTTATGTTTCTCACGTTGAGGGAAGTTTTCTGTTTTTGTGATAGCACCCGTGTAGAGTGATTCAGCTTGTAATGGCCTGAACGTTTTCATGAGGGAGAATAAGGGAAGGACAGTGTTATTAGGCCCACAGACCAGCTTCTCCTTGGGGACATGACACTGCCTATTGCCCAGTGGAATCTGCAATGAGGCTGTGAGTGTAAGATTGAAGTCAGGGCCATGCAGGCCTGTGCTCCTGGTGACATGGAGAACAGGTGACCATTCCTTCGGGGTCAGTGATGTTAGGAGCCCAAGGGGACAGGCTCATCATAGAGCCATCTGTGAGTCACTCCAGCAATGCAGTCTGGATATTGGTCATCTAATAAGAGGGATCCCTGCTCACCCTGAGTGTCTTCCCACCCTCTTTCAAGGTCTCTCCAGCATTTCCATGCTGCACATCAGTGATTGTGAGTGAGAAATCTGTCACAGAAGCGCTGCCACTGAACCAGGCTGGGATCCCAGGAGCCCTGTTGGACATCCTATGATCATTGGCTTTTGCTGGAACCAGTGCCGGTAGGTGTTTCTGTTGCTGTGGATGAGCCTAAGACTGGCCTTGTAGGAGATGGAGACAGTCTTTTCCATGGCCACAGACAGAAGAGATGGAGACTGAATCAGCACAGCATGGGAAAACTATGGGAAACTATGGAAAAAGAAAGAAATGTAACCGTAATCTGAATGCAAATACAAAACAATCGTCATTACAGAAAAAAAATGACACATCATATTGAGGTATCTTTCATATAAATGTTCTCCCTGAGAAATAGTTGCTTTGAGTGACACATCAGGTAGGACTAGAATGTCGAGTAAAGAACTAGAGTAACAGGAAGAAGTGTTCAACACTCAGGTAGTGGCTATAGGCATAGGGAGTTGATGGAATCCATAGGTTTAATTGGTTGCTATTTGTTCCTCTTGATGAAGAGAGACACAATAGCCATACTTGCTCCTGGAATAATGACTAGGTTACTTTGCAGTGATGGGACAATGCACTCATTGTCAAATAGATTTTTTTCATTCAAAGCCATGGCTTTGAATGAAAACACACACATACACACACACACACACACGTGTGTTATAATTACATAATAAAAATTATATAGATAATTTTTTCACCGCTGACTTGTGGAGGGCACCATTATCATGATTCTGAACCTGACCAACTGCACTATGCAAATTGTATCAGCAAAGGGAGGTGGTGTGTGAACACTGATCAATTATGTTACAACAGTTGCCCAGGAGAACTAACAGGCCACATGCACCATCTATCATGTAGAAATAATCAAAGCCTATGGCTCTACGGCTTACTTGCAGGTAAATAAAATGATGCTAAACTGCAGAACCTTTCTTTGGCAATGTCCCTCAAATTGTCTTTTATTATCATATACTACACATTGTTAAGTAATATGAAGTGAGACTGAACATTATGTTGCATGAAATTTACTCTATTTTTCTGATCCCTATCACAGTAACCCAAAAAGTCACCATGGGAGTGAGGAAGCAGCTGGTGCAGGTTGGACTCCAGAGGCAGCAGCACAAGGGGTCACAGACTCTCCTGAAGCATCATGTGAGGAGGACCAAGGCAGGTGTTACTGTGCAGTCTCCTCAGCCTTAGAGCCCTAACTGTGAGTGATGCCTCTGTCTTCCACCGGTTCCACGGAGTCAGGGTAAAGTTAGATGGGGGCAGTCATGAAGAGAATCACAGGATCCTAAACTGAGCTCTACCTATGCCAGGCTGAGTAACTGCTGGTCATAGCCAAGGCTTTGCCAGTCCTATGACTGACACTTCCATTCCTACAAATATATACAAGAGAAGTGTGTGCACATATCCACAAAAGGCATGTACAAAAATACTCCTAACAACTTTATTAATGATAGTTTCAAAAGGAAAACAACCAATTAATTGAAGAATGAATTGATAGTTGTGTTATATTCATATAATAGAAAACTACACAGCAGTAAGAAGGAACAAATTGTTGCCACACCAACAACATAGGAAAAGCTCAAAAGCCATGATGACCAAAGAAGCAAGATATGAAAGGTTACATCCTATAATATTTCATTTATATAACATTCAAGAACAAAGAAAATCAGTATTGGAGGACAATAGAAAATTATGGTCTCTGGCACTGGTGGATGGATCATGAAACTGACGGAGAAGGAGCATGAGGAAGTCATTTGGGATGCTGAGGATGGTGTATGGGTTCATCTGGGTAGTGGTTACAGCGGGTGTGTATATGTTTATACTCATTAAACTGTACACTTTATATTCACTTTATATGCAGTAAATACGGTTCACTAAATTGAGCTATATTTAGAATTTTAAAAATTAATTATTAGGTTGGTGCAAAAGTAATTGCAGCTTTTGCCGTTGAAAGTAATGAATGATGAGTAGAAATTACACAGTCAGCATTAGAGGATTAGTATCAGAGTATCTGTTTTATGTTCTCTCACAAACACTGGTACCTTGAGCAATTAAAACTCTGGGAATCTCTAACTTCTGATCTACAGATGATTATTGTGAGAGTAATTCCACTAGGTTTATTTACCCTTCGTACTATATTCAACACACAGGAAGTCTCCAGGACTTTAGTAAATGACAACAGACAATGTAGTTGCCTAAGAGTTGTAGTTATTATTTCCCTGGATATGGTATTATGTTTGTTTGTTTGTTTGTTTGTTAACCTAGTTGTCTGCCTAAAAAAACATCTCTGCCCAGAGAGGGAATTCAAAAACCATACGATGAATGGAGTCTTTGGCAGGCCTAATCCAGAGATGTCCTTTTTAGAATTAATTGAAGACTTAGGTGTCTTTTACTGTTGCAAAAGTAAGCCTTTCAAGTACCAAAATTCCTTTCAGGTTTTGTGTTTTTTTTTCCCATAAGCCTGGAAACCCTACTCAAAAATAGACACTATATTTCTGAAGACACCACATGGGAGAGTGCAACCGTGAAACCATATACACTCACTGCACAACCAGCCTGACAGGAAGGTTTGTGTTAAGGGCTGTAACATGGTAGAAGGGACTGCCTAGTCCTGCTGGCAGTAATAGTAATCAGTAGCAGCGTCATCAGCCTCTACACTGCTGATTGTGAGAATGAAGTCTGTCCCAGACTGTATCCCAGAGAACTGAGGGGAGACACCAGAATACAGGTTATCAGCATCATAGCTAAGGATCTTAGGAGCCATGCGTGTTTTTTGCTGATATCAAGTTAAATAAACACGAATGCTCTGATTGGCCCTACGAAGGATGGAGATGCTGTCTCTCAGAGACACAGAGAGGAGGGCTGGAGACTTGAGTCAGCACAGTGTTCCCTCTGACACCTGAAAAGGAAGCAAAACCCAAATTCACCTTCAGTAACTCAATCCCACTCCATTTTCCTCCAGCATGTTCCAGAAGCTCTATACCCCTAACCTGAGAGCACTTGGGTCTCTGAGGGGAGACGATGGATCAGAAATCCACAGAGACCCTGCAGGGCTCTCACAATTAGGAGAGGAGGTTTCCGTCATCTCAGAGGTATTCCCTGTATTCCCCTCCTCACCTGGGTGAGAGAGCAGCACAAGGCAAAAGAGTTGAGTCGGGACACCCATGTTCATTCTAGGTCAGCCAGAGGCTGTTTCTTGCCCAGAACCACTGTGAAGCCTATTCATGAGGATTCTGAAAAGCAGATATGGACTCCAGGGAAATTACGCAAATCAGGGAGGGGTTGAGTAGGTCTGGCCTTGCAGTTGAAGAGCTGATGCCCGTGAAGGGCTCCGTTCCTTCTCGGCTCTGCATTCAAACACTGAACGCAGGTGGCACTTTCAGTCTCAGAGGAGTTCTTTCCTAGTGTTTATAAGGTAAAACCATCTCTAATTTTTCTGGTCTTTATGTGTCCTCAGGGCATAAAAGACTGTAGTTAGAATATGAAGTCCTCCTTCTAAGAATGAGGAAATTTAAAAATTAAATGACCCCCCTCCCTAGACTTAAACTTTAATTTGAACATGTAACTGTCCCCCTAGAATTACACAAAACATTATCTGCTAGAGGTGGATGTATTGCTTTTATCTTGATATATTATTAGCGTAGATATTGTGAACTATGGGGGAAGAAAAGAGGAGAAAATGTCGTTGGAGGAAATCTGTGCCACGATACTTTGGGCACTATGCAGCAGAGAAGGCTCATAGCTTCTTGGAGTATATTTCCACATCCAGCATTATTGTTAATTTTGGAGATTAATGTATTTTGCATATTAACTTTCTCTCACTTAACTTTTTTCTCATTTCTCTCATTAAATTCCTCTCATTGTACTTTCATATCTGAAGTTAACAATGTGTTCTTTTTGCTTGATACATTTCTTGTGTTATCATTAATAGCATCCAATTTGTAAATGCTCATGAATGGCTTAATTCAGATGAAAATTTATATAGTCACTCTATCTACTGATTTTTTATCTTTCCTTTTATCTTTCCAGTTTACTAATAATATATTTCTTAAATAAAAATTAGTAATTAATGTTTTAGCAAATATCTTTATATCATCTATTAATATAATTGAACCATTTTCTTCTGTGACCCATTTTTGTGTACAAATACTTCAATAAACCATCTGAACTCACTGAAGCTATTGAGATTATCATTACCATGGGAGATACTAGGGACCATTATTATCCTATAGCTGGCCATGTGGGGTGGGCACTCGTGGATGCTCATTTGACCCTATGCAGTTGTTGAGAAAGTGGCTGTCTCTCTCCCTGAGGTCCAGCTACAATTCTTAAGGGGAAATTCAATTACACCACATAGCTGATATTTTGGGACAAACCTTTACACTCTTGACCTCACAACACTATGAAAATCTCTCCTTCATCTCAACTATTGTGTAGCCGAAAGGACCAGCACTCTAAAGTGTTCTTACAAGTACCTTTTTCAACCATGATGGGTATATCGTCGTCAGCCATTCTCAAATACTCCCTAGAAAATTACCAACCCTATGACCATTCCCATGTGATAGTGTATCAGACAAACAAAAAAAAGTGAACTTATTCATACAAATTTTCTTAAAGCTTTCTTACATTCTTGCAAATTCCTACTATCCTTGCAATTTAATCTATTTCATCACAATATTTTAATAATGTATGTGCAAGCAATTTTAATAATTATTTACTATTTATGCATTTAGGTCTACACATGGCATTGGTCTGTAATTTTCTTGTTTTTAATTTTTTAATCTTTTTTAAATGAGTGGGTTTTTTTAAACTTTTATTTTAGGTTCTAGGGTACATGTGGAAGTTTGTTATATACATAAATTTGTGTCACAGGGGTTTGTTGTGCAGATTATTTTGTCACTCAGGTATTAAGTCTAGTACCTATTAGTTATTTTTCTTCATATTCTTCCAACTTTCACCATTGACCCTACAACAGGCCCTGGTGTGTGTTGTTCCCTTCTATATGTCCATATGTTCTCATCATTTAGCTCCCACTTAGAAGTGAGAACATGTGATATTTGGTTTTCTGTTCCTGTGTTAGTTTGCTAAGGATAACGGACTCCAATTCCATTCATGTTCCTGCAAAGGTCATGGTCTTGTTTTTTTATGGCTTCATAGTATTCCATGGTGTATATGTACCACATTTTCTTCATCCAATCTGTCATTCATGGGCAATTTATGTTGACTCTATGTCTTTGCCATTATTGTGAATAGTGCTGCAGTGAACATATGCATGCATGTCTCTTTATTTTTTTATTTAATTTAATTTTTTTTTTTTTTTTTTTGAGACGGAGTCTTGCTCTGTCACCCAGGCTGGAGTGCAGTGGTGCAATCTCGGCTCACTGCAAGCTCTGCCTCCCAGGTTCACGCCATTCTTCTGCCTCAACCTCCCAAGTAGCTGGGACTACAGGCGCCTGCCACCATGCCTGGACAATTTTTTTTTTTTTTTGTATTTTTAGTAGAAACGGGGATTCACCGTGTTAGCCAGGTTGGTCTCGATCTCCTGACCTCGTGATCTGCCCACCTTGGCCTCCCAAAGTGCTGGGCTTACAGGCATGTGTCTTTATAATAGAATGATTTATATGCCTGTGGGTGTATATCCAGTAATGGGATTGCTGGATCAGATGGTATTTCTACTTTTAGGTTTTTGAGGAATCGCCACACTGTCTTCCACAATGGTTGAAGTAATTTACATTCCCATCAACAGTGTATAAGTGTTCCTTTTTCTCTGTAACCTCACTAGCATCTTTTATTTTTTTACTTTTTATTAATACGCATTCTAACTGCTATGAGATGTATTGCATTGTGGTTTTAGTTTGCATTTATCTAATGATCAGCGATATAGAGTTTTTGTCATGATTTTTGGCCACATAAATGTCTTCTTTTGAAAAGTATGTGTTCCTTTGCCCACTTTTTAATGGGTTTTCTTTTTTCTTGTAAGTTTGTTTAAGTTCCTTATACATGCTAAATAGTAGACCTTTGTCAGAAGCACAGTTAGCAAAAATTTTCACATTTGTCCATTTTTGCTTTTGTTGCAGTAGCTTTTGGCATCTTTGTCATGAAATCTTTGCCCATTCCAATGTCTAGGATGGTATTTCCTAGGTTGTCTTCCAGGGTTTTTATAGTTTGGGATTTTACATTTAAATGTTTAATCCATCTTGAGTTAATTTTTTTATATGGTGTAAGGAAGAGGCCCAGGTTCAGTCTTGTGCATATGGCTAGCCAGCTACCTCAGTACTATTTATTGAACAAGGAATACCTGCTCCATTGCTTGTTTTTGTCAAATTTGTCAAAGATCAGATGGTTTTAGGTGTGAGACATTACTTCTGGGCTCTCTGTTCTATTTCATTGATCTTTGTGTCTGTTTTTGTACCCGTATCATGCAGTTTTGGTTACTGTAGGCTTGCAGTATAGTTTGAAGTCCAGTAGCATGATGTCTCCTACTTTGTTCTTTTGTCTGAGGGTTGCCTTGGCTATTTGAGCCCTTTTGTGTTTCCATATGAATTTTAAAATAGTTTTTTTTTTTTTTTTTTCTGTGAAGAATGTCATTGGTAGTTTGGTAGGAATAGCATTAAGTCTGTATATTGCTTTTGTCAGTATGGTCATTAAATAATATTAACTCTTCCCATCCATGAGCATGGAATGTTTCCCCATTTGTTTACGTCATCTCTGATTTCTTTGAGCGAGTTTTGTAACTCTCATTATAGAGATCTTTCACCTCCCTAGTTAGCCTCATTCCTAAGTATTTTATTCTTTTTGTGGCAAATGTTAATGGGATTGCTTTCCTGATTCAGCTCTTGGTTTGGTTGTTGTTTGTGTACAGGAATGCTAGTGATTTTTTTTTCTTTTTCTTTTTTTCTTTTTTTTTTTTTTTGCATGTTGATCTTATATCCTGAAACACTGCTAAAGTGGTTTATCAACTTACAGAGGTTTTTGGCCAAGAATATGTAATTGTGTAGATATAGAATCGTGTCATCTGCAAACAGGGATAGTCTGACTTCCTCTCTTCTTTATTATAAAAAAAAAAAAGGACCCTTTATTTTTTTCTCTTACCTGATTGTTCTGGCAATGACTTCAAATTATTAACATATGTTGAATGAGAGTGGTGAGAGAGGGCATCTTCGTCTTGTACTGATTTTCATATGGAAAATTTTGTCTATTCAGTATGATATTGGCTGTGGGTTTGTCATAGATGGCTCTAATGATTTTGAGGTATATTTTTTTCAATACCTTGTTTGTTGAGAATTTTTAGCATGACTGGGTTGTTGAATTTTATTAAAAGCTTTTTCTGCATCTATTAAGATGATCACATGGTTTTTGTCTTTAGTTCTGTTTATGATTTGCATATGTTGAACCAACCTTGCATCCGAGGGATAAAACCTACTTGATAGTGGTGGATTAGCTTTTTGATGTGCTGTTGGATTCAGTTTGCTGATATTTTGCTGAAGATTTTTCCATCAATGTTCATCAGATATTGGCCTAGAGTTCTCTTCTTTTTTGTTTTGTCTCTGCCAGGTTTTAGTATCAGGATGATGCTGGCTTCATACAGGAGTCCCTCCTCCTCAATTTTGGAATAGTTTCAGTAGAAATGGTACTAGCTCTTCCTACATCTGGTGGAATTCAGCTGTGAATCTATCTGGCCCTGGGCTTTTATTGGTTGGTAGGCTATTTATTACTAATTCCATTTCATAGCTCTTTATTGGTCTATTCGGGGATTCAATTTCTTCTTGGTTTAGGCGGGGCACAGCAGCTCACGCCTGTAATCCCAACACTTGGAGAGACCGAGGTCAATGGATCATTTGATGTCAGGTGTTCGAAACCAGCCTGGACGACATGGTGAAACCCTATCTCTACAAAAACATAAAAATTATCCAGGCATGATGGTGCATGTCTGTAGTCCCAGCTACTTGGGAGGCTGAGTCAGGAGAATCACTTAAATCTGGGAAGCAGAGGTTGCAGTGAGCCAAGATCACGTCACTGCACTGCAGTCTGGGTGACTCTCTCAAAAAAAAGTATTCCTGGTTCAGTCTTGGGAGGACGTATGTGTCCAGCAATCTATTAATTTCTTTTAGACTTTCTACTGTGTTTGCATAGAGGTGTTCATAGTATTCTCTGATGGCTTTTTGTATTTCTGTGGGGTCAGTGGTAATATTCCCCGTGGTATTTCTAAATGTGTTTATTTAGATCTTCTCCCTCTTCTTCTTTATTTATCTAGGTGGTAATCTATGTATCTTATTACTTCTTATTTTTCAAAACATCTCCTTGATTCATTGAACTTTTAATGTTTTTTGTGTCTCAGTCTCCTTCAGTTCAGCTGTGATTTGGGTTATTACTTGTCTGCTGCTAGCATGCGGATTGGTTTTCTTTTGTTTCTCTAAGTCTTTTAGTTGTGATGTTAGTTGGTTAATTTGAGATCTTTCTAACGTTTTGATGTGGGAGTTTAGTGCTATAAATTTCCCTCTTCTTTTAACACTCCTTAGCGTGTCAAATATTCTGCTATGTTGTATCTTAGTTCTCATTAGTTTTAAAGAACTTCATGATTTCTGCCTTAATTTTATGCTTTACCCAAAAGTCATTCAGGAACAAGTTGTTTAATTTTCATGTAATTGTATGGTTTGAACAATTATCAGTCTTGAATTCTATTTTTATTATGCTGTGGTCCAAGAGTGGTGGTTATGTTTTTGTTCTTTTGCATTGGCTGAGAATAGTTTTATTTTCAATTATGTGGTTGATCTTAGAGTATGTGCCATGTGAAAATTAAAATAAGGTGCATTCTGTTGTTTTAGGTGGAGTGTTCTGTATACGTCTAGCTGAGTTCAGGTTCTGAATATCTTTGTTAATTTTCCTTTTTTTTTTTTTTTTTTTTTGAGACAGAGTCTTTGCTCTGTCACCCAGGCTGGAGTGCAGTGGCGCGATCTCGGCTCACTGCAAGCTCCGCCTCCTGGGTTCACGCCATTCTACTGTCTCAGCCTCCCGAGTAGCTGGGACTACAGGCGCCCACTACCACGCCCGGCTAATTTTTTGTATTTTTAGTAGAGACGGGGTTTCACCGTGTTAGCCAGGATGGTCTCCATCTCCTGACCTTGTGATCCGCCCGTCTCGGCCTCCCAAAGTGCTAGGATTACAGGAGTGAGCCACCACGCCCGGTCTATCTTTGTTAATTTTCTTCCTCAGTAATCTGTCTAATACTGGCACTGGGGTGTTGAAGTCTCCCACTATTATTGTTTAGGAGTCTATGTCTCTTTGAAGGTCTCTAAGAGCTTGCTTTACGAATACGAGTGCTCCTGTGTTGGGTGCATAGATACTTAAAATAGGTCTTCTTGTTGAATTGAACTCTTTACCATTATGTAATATCCTTCTTTGTCTTTTGTGATCTTTGTTGGTTTAAAGTTTATTTTGTCTGAAATTAGGATTGCAACCCCTGCTTTTCTATGTCTTCCATTTTCTTGGAATATTTTTCTCCATCCATTTATTTTGAGACTATGGGTGTCATTGCATGTGAGATGGGTCTCTCAAAGACAGCATACGAGCAATACATACTTGTTCTTTAGCTTGCTACCCTGTGTCTAATACTTTGGGCATTCAGTCCATTTACATTCAAGGTTATTATTGATATGTGTGGATTTGATCTTGTCATGATAATGTTAGGTAGTTATTTTCCACCCTTTCTTATGTGGTTGCTTTAGTGTGTCACTGTCTGTGTACTTCAGTGTGTTTTTGTAGTGACTGGTAATGGTCTTTCCTTTCCATATTTAGTGCTTCTTTCAGGAGCTCTTATAAGGCGGATCTGGTGGTAATGAATTTCCTCAGCTTTTGCTTGTTTACAGAGGGTCTTATTTCTCCTTTGTTTATAAAGCTTAGTTTGGTTGTATATGAAATTCTTAGTTGGAATTTTGTTTCTTTAAGAATGTTGAATATTAGCCCCCAATCTCTTCTGGCTTGTAGAATTTCTGCTGAAAGCTTCACTGTTGTTATGATGGGTTTCCCTTTGTAGGTGACTTGTCCTTCTCTCTAGCTCTCTTCAACATTTTTTCTTTCATGTTAACCTTGGATAATCTGATAATTTTGTGTCTTGAGAATGTTCTTCCAGTGAAGTATTTTGTTAGAGTTCCCTGCATTTCCTGAATTTGAATGTAGGCTTGGGAAGTTCTCATGGATAATATCCTGAAGTATATTTTCCAAGTTACTTCCATTCTCTCCATCTCTTTCAGGGATGCCAATGAGTCATAGATTCAGTCTCTTTACATAATCCCACATTACTTGGAGTTTTTTATTACTTTTAATTCTTTTTTCTTTATTCTTGTCTGATTATCTTATGTCAGAAAGACAGTCTTTAAGCTCTGAGATTCTTTCTTCAGCTTGGTCTATTCTGCTGTTAATGCCTGCAATTGTATTATAAAATTCTTGTAGTGTTTTTCAGCTCTATCAGGTCAGTTAGGTTCTTTTATTTTCTAGTTAAGAACCCTCTTGGGAGAACTAGTACAGTCATTTGAAGGAAAGTAGACACTCTGGCTATGTGAATTGTCGGAGTTCTTGCACTGGTTATTTATCATCTTTGTGGGCTGACGTTCCTTCAATCTTTGACATTTCTGTCCCTAGACAGAAATGGGTTTTCTTTCTTTTATCCTATTTGATGACCTTGGGGGGTTGATTGTGCTATAAGGTGGGTTCAGTCAACTGACTTTGTTTCTATAATATTTTAGGGGGCCAAGGCTCAGCTCAGGATTCCTGGACTGCCTGCTCTAACTCTGGGGTACTGTTATTGGACCCTAGCTTTGTTCTCTGGCTCCTTGAGGTTAGAAATGTGCTGTGCTGGAGGGGCCAAAGTTCTCCCAAACTACTGATCACAACAACCTGATGGGTGCTGCCAGCCAAATAACTTTGTAGGGTTGTGGCAATGGAATTCATCCCTCTTTTGCATGTGCCAGCAGCAGTGACCGTGTGGCATGGTGAATGCTTATTGGCCACAACAGTGTCCTAGTGGGTACTGGGGTGCCAGCATTTATGCAGGTATTTGCAGCAGGAGCAGTGGAAGCACAGCTTGGAGAGGCAGGGGGTCTCCCATTAATTACTGTGTGTACATTTGCTCCAGCAGTGGTGTTAGCACAGGGGCACGACACTGCAGGGCACAGTACTGTGTGCACCCTCTGTACACATTTCCACAGGTAGCAGTGGCCACTCAGAGTGGGTGTGAGTTCGCTGATTTGAATGCCTAGCTTTCCACAGTGGCAGTGGCAGCACAGGTGAAAGGTGCCGGCAGGGGCAGGGCTGGTGGGCTCCATGTCTGAAAATGGTGTGACAATGATGACTGTGCAGTAGAGGAAGGGGAAATGGGGTGCACTCGTGCCAGTAGCAGTGGCATGGCACGGTACATGTACACAAGCACGCTGGTAAAGAGAAATTAAGTTGTGTACATGCACACATGGCAAAGCAATCGTACAGTGGCCCTGGGCAAGTGCATGCAGGCAAAGTGACACAGGGGAGGCCGCAGTGGCAGGACGGTGGGTGAGCTGTTGCATGTCACCAGGGCCCATTCTGCTGCAGCATTCTGCTGGTCAGGCATGATCTGCCAGTGTTGGAGCTATGATGTGAGCCCAGAGGAAATACCTGGGCGGTGAGGGGAGCTGTACTGCCCCAGGGGGCCCAAAAGAGGCAAGCAGACTGAGGTGCTCAAGTCGGAATGACCCCATCACCCTGGAGAGCTCAGGTCTGACAGTTCTCCTAGGGCTGAAGTCTCCTATGGGAGCAAGTTGAACCTAGGGAGATGAGCATCCCTGATGGTGCTCCACCACAGATGCTCCTGCACCAAACCCTCCAGCTCTGCACCAGCTGAAGTTCTGCCCTTACTTATTTTCTAAGCTGCTCTCCTTGCAACTCTGGTGTCCAGGGTCGTTGAGTGGTCTCCTCCAGCCAGGATTCCAGGGATCTGTGGCAAGAGAGAGTTGCTCCTTGCCTGTTTGACTCACCCCTTCCACAGGAGTTGTTGGGGGACAGGACAAGTCCTGGTAGGAAGTAGCCTGTGCAGGGTTCCCAGCTTTCTCCCCCTTCATCCCAGCATCTGCGTCTTCCCTCTGTCCACCCTCGATGTCTTCCCTCTAAAACTCTGCTGGAAGTATACCAGTCTTCTCAATGTCCCAGGCCTTTGATGAAAGATATTCCACCTGGCTGTGTCTAGTTGGCCATCTTGGAGAGCTGATTTTTAAATTTTTTAAAAGACACATAATAGTTTTATATATTTATGTGGTACATATTGAGTTTCAATATATACAATGTGTAGTAATCATGTCAGGACAAAGAGCATATTCATCACCCAAATATTTATCTGTGATTTTCTTTATGTTACTTTTACTATCTTAATATCATAGTTATCTCACTTTTATTTTTAAAAATTTAGAAATCGGTCTAACTGCATGATCTAGTCTAGTATAAATAGGTCGCATTATGATTCAAGCCATATTTGTAAAGCCAGTTAACGCAATTCTCAAATATTTTATATTTTTCTGCCATACAGTCAACACGAGAAATATCAAAAATACGAAATATGTTTTCATTCACTCTGTTGCTATTATAGCTCTACAAACTTACCCTTCTTTTAATTTTTTGACTATTAAATTTCCCCACGTATTTTAGAATCAACCTGTTCCTAATAGTACACAATTTAAAAAATGAGTGACCATAGTTGTGTAACAATCAAAGATAGTATCTTATTTTCTTCTTTTTTGGCTTTCTCGCTACTTAAAACGTTATGATTGTACAGGGGTTTAAGGACCAGGTGACTAAACTGAGAACCCCTTTCTTATGGGTATCATAGGTGAGAGAGCCAAGTCTTTGACCAGGGTCTGGAAAATTTTCTTCACTGACCTGTTGGTATTCAAACTTAACAATGGCACTAGCCTCAAGACTATTAATTGAAAAGGTTAAATCTGTGGTCCAGTCATTTTAACTGTCATGCTCTATGGGCACCACAGAAATACAGAAAGTTGACCGACATAATACAGTCTGTAGTTACGTGTTTATCCTGTTTTCTCTTAAAACTATTGTGTGACCTGATAGCCTCTTTCGTAAGTTACTGTCTTATGGGTTCTACAGAAAAAGGTGACAGGCTCCCAAAGAGAAAAGCAGAAAAGGGAGCTAGAGACTGAGTCAGCAAAATCTATTACCTGGAACAGATATCAAATATTAAAAAATAAAAACCAGGGGCTCAAGCCTGTAATCCCAGCAATTTGGGAGGCCGAGGTTAGGCCTGAGGTCAGGCCTCAGATCACCTGAGGTCAGGAGTTCGAGACTAGCCTGGCCAACATGGTGAAACCCCATCTGTACTAAAAATAAAGAAATTAGCCAAGCCTGGTGGTGGGCACCTGTAATCTCAGCTACTTGGGAGGCTGAGGCAGGAGAATCACTTGAACCCGGGAGGCAGAAGTTGCAGTGAGCTGAGATCATGCTGCTGCTGCACTCCAGCCTGGGCAACAAGAGCAAGGTTCTGTCGCAGAAAAAAAAAAAAATTAATTAATTAAAAAAATAAAAACCAGACTCTTAGAACATTTAATGCTATCATTCATTCTAGTGAATATCCCTAGCAATCCAACAAGGTAACTATTTTTTAAGGAGTTTAAGTGCTATAGGACAGGTGCTTTGACCAGCACTGTTAGGTGGCCCTATCCTGTTAGTAATGACATAATGGCCGTGTTCCTCTCAGTGGTATGACATGATCATTCTTACTGCTCTGCTCTTGGTGCCGTGTTACTTACCTACAGAATGACCCAGGAAAATTGAATTAATAGTAGAGTCATTATCATGACAAGTGGTACCATATTTCATTTGCCTCTCTTTTTGAAGCGAGGTAAAAATCTCGACCTGGGAGGTAATAATCAAAGTTCATATTTAAGGATTTTAAACAATAGGTATAAAATCGGGAGTGTGTAAAAAAACAAGCATGAGGAGTCAGGGGGAGTATACATTCTCAAAACTATCTAGGAAAAGAAAATTTCCCAGTTCTATAAATAATTCAGAAACAAAAGGAAACACCAGGATTAACCAGGTTAATATAAATATAACTGTTATATTTATATTTAATATAAATATATAAATATTATTAAATGTTTATATTAAATATAATATAATACCAAAATAACCATTATAAGGTGTTTATTTTTTTCTCATACCAAAGTGCCTAACTGGGGAATTTTTAATACTCAGTAGTAATCATCTCTAAGTCCATTTATCCTGTTTTATCTATAAAAAGGAGGAATTAGAGCAGGTGATCTACACCAAAATGATTATCACAATGCTGCTTTCTGTTAAAATCATCAGGATACAGGTAGGCTTGCATAAGTTTTTTGCATTTGTCACATTGTTCACTCTGTTGATTATTTATTTTGTGCTACAGAAGATTTTTAGTTTAATGAAGTCCCAACTGTCTGTTTTTGTTGCATTTGCTTTTGAAATTTAGTCGTGAATTTTTTGCCTAGGCCAATATCCAGAGGAGTTTTTCTAGGTTTTTTTTTTTTTTTCAAGTACTTTTATGGTTTCAGGTCTTACATTTAAGTCTTTAATCCATCTCTAGCTAACTTTTGTATCTGGTGAGAGACAGGATTCATTTTTATTCTTCAGCATACGGCAATCCAGTTTTCTCAGGACCAATTATAGAAGAGGGTGTCCTTTCCCTAGTGTATGTTTTTGTCAACTTTATCAAAGATCACCTAGCTTTAAGTATATGGCTCTATTTGTGGGTTCTTTATTCTGTTCTCTTCCTCTAGGTCTCTCTATTTTTACACCATTACCATGCAGCTTTGGTTATTATACCCTTATGGTATAATTTGAACAGGTAATGTGGTAGCACCTGCATTGCTCCTTTTCCTTAGAATTGCTTTGGCAATTTGGGCTCTTTTTTGGTTCCGTATAAATTTTAGAATTATGTTTTTTAAGTTTGTGAAAAATGATGTTGGTGTTCTGATGGAAATTGCATTAAATCTATAGATTACTTTGGACATAATGGTCATTTTAATAAAATTGATTCTTCTGGCCCATAAGTATGGGGTGCTTTTACATTTGATCGTGTCATGTACAGTTTCTTTCATAAATGTTTTAGTTTTCCTTATAGATGTATTTTACCTACTTTGGTAAATGTATTCCTAGGTTTTGTTTCTTGATAGCTATTATTATTGGAATTGGCTCTTGATTTGGTTCTCAGCTTGATTGTTATTGGTGTATAGAAATAAAACTGATTTTTGAACACTGATTTTGTATCCTGAAACTTTACTTAATTCATTTATCAAATTTAGGAGTCTTTTGTAGAATTCCTTAGAATTTTCTAGGTAGAAATTTGTATCATTAGAAAACACAAATAATTTGACTTCCTCTTTTACAGTTTGATTACCTTTAATTTTTTCTCTTGCCTGAACATTCTGCATAGAAGTTCCAGTACTGTGGCAGAGTGGACATCCCCGTCTTCTTTCAGTTCTTAGGGGAACTCCAACTTCCCCGTTCAGTACAATGATAACTGTGATTTTGTTGCATATGGCTTTTATCATTTTGAGGTATGTTCCTTCTTCACCTAGTTTGTGAGGGCTTTTATGATCAAGGAATACTATGTTTTATCAAATGCCTTTTCTGCTTCTACTGAGATCATCATATCATTTTTGTTTTTAATTCTGTTTATGAGGTCAGTCACATTTATTGATTGCGTTGATAAACCATCCTTCCATCCCTGGAATAAAACCCACTTGGCTGTGGTGTATTGTCTTTTTGATGTGCTGTTGGATTTGGTTTGCTAGTATTTTGTTGAGGATTTTTGCATCTAGATTCAACAGATATATTGGCATGTAGTTTTCTTTTTTGTTGTTGCTGCATCTTTGCCTGACTTTGGTATCAGTGTGATACTGGCTATATAGAAGGAGATACAAATGATTCCCTCTTCCCCTGTATTTTGGAACAGTTTCAGTATACTTGGAACCCTTTTTTTTTATACATTGAGTATAATTTGTCTGTGAATCTGATATGGTTTGCATCTCTGTCCCTACCCAAATCTAATGTTGAATTGTGATCCCCAGTGTTGCAGGTGGGGCCTGGTGGGAGATGATTGAACCATAAGGGAAAGCTCTAATGAGTGGTTTGGCACCATCTACCCTGGTGCTGTTCTCATGATAGAGTTCTCATGAGATCTGGTTATTTAAGAGTGTGTAGCATCTTCCCACTCTCTGTCTTCCTCCTGCTCTGGCCATGTGAAGCGTTGCTGCCTCACCCTTCACTTTCTGCCATGCTTGTAAGTTTCCTGAGGCCTTCTCAGAAGCCAAGCAGGTGCCACCAAGTTTCCTGTACCTGTGAGCCAATTTTCTTATAAACCTCTTTTCTTATAACATCTTTTCCTTATAAATTACCCTGTCTCAGGTATTTCTTTATAGCAATGCAAGAACTGACTAATACAGAATACAAGTATTGCTGGACTTTTGCTTATTGGGAAATGTTTTTATTACTGATTCCATCTCAGTGCTGATTAGTGGCCAACTTGGGATTTCTAGTTCTTCCTGGTTAAATCATTGGAGGTTGTGTGTTTGCAGGAATTTATCTGTTTTCTCTGGGCTTTCTAGTTTGTGTTCATAGGGTTTTATAGTCGTCTCTGATGATATTTTTATTTATGCGATATCAATTGTAATGTTTCTTTTTGCATTTCTGAATGTGTTAATTTGAATCTTCTCTCGTCTTTTCCTGGTTAATATAGCTGGTGGTCTATCAATGTTATCTTTTCAAATAACCAATATTTTGTTTCATTTATTATTTGTATTTTTTGTTCCAATTTACTTTATTTCTGATCTGATTTTTGTTATTTCTTTTCTTCTGCTGAGTTTGGGTTTAGTTTGTTCTTACATTTTTAGTTCTTGTGTTTGTGACATTAGAGTGTTAGTGTATAATCTTTTCATTTTTTTGATGTGGCATTTAACACTGTAAACTTCCCTCTTAGAAATGCTTTTGCCTTATCCCAAGGTTCTCACATGTTGTGTCTCCATTTTCATTCATTTCAAAAAACTTTTTCACTTCCATCTTAATTTCATCAATGAACCAAAAAATTATTTAGGAGCGTAGTATTTAGTTGCTACACCTCTGCATTATTTTGAGAATTCCCCTTGGAATTGATTTCACTTTTACTTCACTGTGGTCCAAAAAGATATATATATGATTTAAATTTTTAAAATTAATTTATACTTATTTTGTGGCCTAATATATGGTCTATCTTGTAGAACGTCGCATGTACTGATAAGAAGAATTTATATATATTCTACATTCTATATTATTGTTGGGTAGAATATTCTGTAAATGTCAGTTGGGTCCATTTGGTCTAAACTCTAATTTAAATCTCGTGGTTCTATTTTGATTTTCTATTTCAGTGATCTGTCTATTGCTGTTTGTGGGAGTTGAAGTCCCCAACTATTATTGTATTGCTGTCTATCAGTTCTCTTAGGTCTAATAATATTTGTTTTATCAATCTGAGTGCTCCAGTATTGAGTACATATATGTTTCAGCATGCTATACCTTCATGTCAAATTGATTCTTTTATTATTACACGATGACCTTCTTTGTCATTTTTAAGTATTATTGATTTAGAATTTGTTTGATCTGATACACATACTTCTGCTTGGTTTTGGCTTCTATTTGCATGGAATATCTTTTTCCACCCCTTTTGTTTCATTCTCCAATTGTACTTACCAGTAAGATGAGGTTTTTTTTTTTTTTTTTTTTTTTTTTTGAGACGGAGTCTCGCTCTGTCGCCCAGGCTGGAGTGCAGTGGCGCAATCTCGGCTCGCTGCAAGCTCCGCCTCCCGGGTTCACGCCATTCTCCTACCTCAGCCTCCCGAGTAGCTGGGACTACAGGCGCCCGCCACTGCGCCCGGCTAATTTTTTTCTATTTTTTAGTAGAGACGGGGTTTCACCATGGTCTCGATCTCCTGACCTTGTGATCCGCCCGCCTCGGCCTCCCAAAGTGCTGGGATTACAGGCGTGAGCCACCGCGCCCGGCCCAGATGAGTTTTTTGTGAGCAGTATATACTTAGATCATGCTTTTAAAAATTCATTCTGCTAATCCATATCTTTTAAGTGGAGTGGTTAATCTATTTACATTCAAGGTTTATATGCTATGTGAAATTTTGTTACTCTCATAATGTTAATTACTTACTATTTGCTTTGTAGCCTCCTTTTTATTACTGTTTTATAAGACTTGTGAGTTTTACATTTTCATGTATTTTTATGATGACAAGTATCAATCTTTCGTTGCCATGTTTAGAACTTCCTTGAGCACTTTTTGTAAGACCTGTTTAATGGTGATCAATTTTCTCAGCATATTCTTATCTGGGAAATCATATATTTCTCTCTCACTTTTGAAGCTTATTCTAACAGGATACAAAATTGAGGGTTGCCAGTTTTTTTTCTTTACACACTTAGAAAATAGAATCTCAATCTCTTCTGACACAAGGTTTTGCTGAGAAGTCTACTCTTAGTCTGATGGGATTATCTTTATAGGTGATTAAATGCTTTTCTCTTGGTGATTTTAGGATTTCTCCTTCACCATTGATTTTAGACACTCTGATTACTATGTTGTGACAAGGTCCTTTGTGCAATATATGTTTCTGGAGTTCATTGGTCCTCTTGTATCTGAATATTTAAATATTTTGCTAGACTAGGGGAGATTTTCTCAATTATTTACTTAAATAGGTTTTCCAAATTTTTGCTCTTTCTTCTCTTTTGGAAATACCTATGATTCATAGGTTTCATCATTTTATGTAGCCTCATACCTCTTGAAGGCTTTATTCATTCTTCTTTATTCTCTTTATTTTTGCCTTCTGAATTATTTCAGATCTGTCATCAAGTTCTGAGATTCTTTCTTCTACCTAGTATAGTCTATTGTTGAAGTTTTCAACCATATTTTGTAATTCCTTTAACAAATTTTTTATTTCAAGAACTTCTTTTTTCTTTTTTTTAAATCTCTATAGTAAACTTCTCATTCATATTCTGAATTGATTTTCAGATTTCTTTATATTTATTTTACGTTTTATCTTAGATCTTTCTGAGCGCCTTAAAAGTCAATATTTACAATTTTTTATCTTGTATTTTAAACTTTCACTTTGGTCAGGACTCATCATTAGAGGGTTAGTGTGATCCTTTAAGGGTGTCATAACATCCTGTTTTATTCATACTTCCAGTATTGCTATACACTGATCCCTTCCTTCTCATCTGGAGAAACTATTATTTCTTATTATTGAATTTATGTTCACTTGGATAGGATCTTTTACTTTTTTTCCTCTTGAGGATGTGCCTATATGTTTTGTATGGTCCTTTAGTTTTGCTTCTGGGTACTTTCAGTGTCAAAAACTCTGTATAAATTGCTTGATTATAGATAGCCTTAGAGTGGTAGCTTTCCTAAATGCCAATCACAGCCAGTGAGGTACTGGCTGTGTGAGCAGGCTCATGGCCTCCAGTAGCGCCTGCGTGGCAGAGGTATCAAGAAGCTTATTGCATTCCCAGGTGCTGTGCTTTCATATCAGCAGATTTTGTGTTGAATTATACACTTTCACCTCCAGGCCAGTAGTCCATGCTTGTAGGTAAGAGCCAGGTACAGCAGTAGAAGTAGGGTTTATGCTTGAATTTTTTTTAATTTGGAGAAGCTCTCCAGTACCTCAGGCAATAGGCAGATCTGTGAAATGCACAATAGCCTGGGCTGCATGCTCACCCCTGGGTGAGGGATCAGGCTTGTCAAAGCTGACACTACCAATTTCACCCTTTGGTCCAGTAGCAGGTACAAGCACCAGCCCTGATGGGAGTGGCAGGAACATGGTGTACACCGTATGATTACCTTGATTTTAATAGCCTTAGTTTACTGCCTTTCTCAAATTCTAGTTGTATTAGTAATATAGCAGGTGGGTGAGCAGGCTCTGGACATCCTGAATAGCCAGGGTTGTGGGTGCTGGTGGTAGCAGAGGTCATGCAAAATTTGTGTCCTTTCTGAGTGCTATGCAATTGTGTCAGGAGATGTTGTAATGGGCTAGCAAAATTGACTTCCAGGGCAGTAGGTATCACTTGTAAGTGAGAACTGCTGCGATTGTGGTATTAGAGCTTGACCTTTGTTAACGAAGAGAGGTACTGGCATATCCTGGTCAATGGAATGGGCTGCCAGACTCCAAGGGGTCCCAGTCTCATTCTCTGCCTTTGAGGTTTGTGGGGCAGGAAAGCTAGGAGGGGCTGGGCTGGGCAAGCCTTTGCTTGGACTCCCCAGTGGTATGCACAATTTCTGGCCATGATGGGGGTCAGAAAGCAGCTCTCAAACTGCAGGGGCAACACTCCAGAGGGAAATAGAGCAACTTCTGCCATGCCAAAGAGCTAACATTGAAAATAGGAATGGATCTGCAGACAAGCAGGTGGTAGTGAGACCTGCCTCACTTCCACTCTCTTGACTTGGCAGGGTTTCCTCCCATGGCTCGTTGCTGGCAGAAAACTGAAACAGTCAGCCCAGTTACAAGCAGGCTGTCATCAGATTGCAAAACTGCCACAAGCCATAAAACTCTGTGCCTGAGACAAAAACTGTGACTCTTAGGTCACACCCCTCTCCGTCTGGTTCTAAGAAAAAGAAAAAGCGATTCCCCTTCTGCCCATGGCTCAAGCCCATGCCATACGCTTCTTTCATATCTGGCTGTGGGACTGCTACCCCACTCAAGACTAGACTGCAAATCTCAGTCCGGAGACTCTCCAAACCATTGACTGCATACAGCCTGTGCTGGCTAACAGATTTCCCCCACAACCCCCTTAGAGTAAGGATCAGAAATAGCTGCCTTCCATCAGTGCCGAGGTCTGTGAGCATGCACCAAGCACTTCTTTCTCCCTTTCCTTCTCACAGTCTGTCCTGTGCTCCCCAAATCATATCCAGCACTTGGTTGTCTCAAGGAGCTCCGCTATACCCTGGAATACCCAGCTCCCTAGTGGGCATACATGGGAAGCTAGGTAGTCCAGGCTGTGGTGGAGCTCCTTCAGACAACTGAGCGCTAGATCTGGGGAGTCTCGTGCACTGGAGGCTCACAGTTCTCCACTAGACCAGCAGGGCAGGTTGCTGCCCACTGTATTTTTCAAAGTATCTAAAGTTTCTTTCACTTTTATGTTAAGGTCCCATGTTCCTTCTGGATAAAAGTTCACACTGTGAATCCCTAACACACAATTTTGCTATTTCCGAATAGATGAGGCATGCTGACAAATTTTCTAATCCAATATCTTGGAGAAAAATAACAACAACGACAAAAACACTTTTACCCCGTTTAATTTTCAAGATACTTAAAGACATCATCGAAAAATAATTATATATTTCATTTTTGACAATTTTAAATAAGTCTTAAATATGATTTTGAGCCAGCGGTGGTGGCTCACACCTACAATTCCAATGCTTTGGGTGGACAAGATAAGAGGATTGCTTGTGGTCAAGAGTTCGAGACCAGCATAGGCAACATAACAAGACCTCGTCTCTACAATAAATACAAAAAGCTGAGAGGGTGGTGCATGCCAATAGCCAATAGCCCCAGCTAATCAGGAGGCTGTAGCAGAAGGACTGTTTCAGGCTAGGAGTTTGAGGCTGAAGTGAGCTACGATGGTGCAACTGCACTCTAGCCTGGGCAACATACCAAGACCCTGTCTCAAAAAAAAATTCCATTAATTTGAAAGGAAAGCAAGACCATTTTCAGTGTGTGGCTTTAAACAGAATTTTTCAAGATAACTTCATTGGAAAAAAAATGATCACCTTGGCTGCCATAAATGTCCCTTTAAACACAGCATCCTAAACTTATACAGACCCCCTAGTATTTTGTTAAAATGGACATTCTCATCAGTAGGTATACAGACTTCTATTTCACATTTCTAACAAGTTACCTATAATTTCTGAACAAATTTTGAACAGCAAGGTATTTCCATATTAAGGGAAACATATGCGATATCTATATTTGTCTGTATAGTTTTAATCAAATCTCACTTGAGATTTGGAGGTCAGAAGAGCAGGATTCAATACTAGCCATCAGCATCTGTGGATAGACAGGTGGACACAGGTGAGGACTAGAGAATCAGCTGGAGAAGTGTTACAAGCAACTGTGAGCATCAGCACCCACACCCCTCAGCATACCAGACAGGTCTGAGGACCACCTGGTTAAGCAACTTATACCTTCAGCAGAAAATGTGCTCTGGCTTCTGGGGGAGCACCAGAAAATCCCCCCATTTCTAGTATCAACTTTCCTGATTATCATAGCTGATAAAATTAGATTTTAATGGCTATAGTTTAAAATATAATTCCTTGTGTAAAAAGAAAAAAAACCTATTGGAATATCCAGAGAAGATTTTCCTTATTTATTTATTTTTATTTATTTATTTTTTTTTTTTTTGAGATGGAGTCTCACACTCTGTCCCCCAGGCTGGAGTGCAGTGGCACCTGATCTCGCTCGGCTCACTGCAAGCTCCACCTCCCGGGTTCACGCCATTCTCCTGCCTCAGCCTCCTGAGTAGCTGGGACTACGGGTGTGCGCCACCACGTCCGGCTAATATTTTGTGTTTTTAGTAGAGACGGGGTTTCACCTCATTAGCCAGGATAGTCTCGATCTCCTGACCTCGTGATCTGCCCGCCTCGGCCTCCCAAAGTGCTGGGATTACAAGAGTGAGCCACCGCGCCCGGCCTGATTTTCCTTATTTTATGAACACTGACTGATGTTATAATCCAAACTACTCAAGTGTAACAGGCTGTCCTTAATTAACTCATGAGATAAATGGTCTTGCCTGTGTTGCTGGGGCTAAGGAGAAGAGACTTAAAGTGCAGAGGAGCATCCCTGACTCCTTCTACCAAAACCAAAAGTGACCTTCAAAATGTGGCTGTTTCCAAGAAATGCTGTCAGCAGATGGAGCTGCAAGAGGAACATCTTGGGCAGCCCAGCCTTACATATCTTCTTCCTTGGGTGGTTTATGTTCTGACTTGTAACACTGTGAGAGGGTAACTATTATACTGGAAACAATAATAAGTTGCAGCATCTTCAGGCTGCAGGCTACTGATGGTGAGCGTGAAATCTGTCCCAGATCCACTGCCACTGAACCGAGATGGCACACCGGTGTACAAATCGGATGCATAAGAAATCAGCAGCTTAGGCGCTTTCCCTGGCTTCTGCTGATACCAGGCTAATCCTTTGTTAATGCTTTGACTCGCCCGGCAAGCGATGGTGGCTCTGTCTCCTACAGATGCAGACAGGAAGGTTGGAGACTGGGTCAACTGGATATCACATTTGGCACCTGAGAGGGAAAAATAATAATTATCCACACAATTAGTTATGTTGTGAGAGAATTTCTATGAAGAGCCAGGCAGTACAGAGCACACTGGCTGAGTAAATTCCTAGCGTTCTCCTTCCTTACCTGGGAAACAGAGTAGCAGGAGCCCCAGGAGCTGAGCGGGGGCACTCATGTCCATGCTGTGTCCTGACTGAGACTGACTCCTGCACAGAGTGTGACCAGCGTATTAATAAGTCTTCGGGGCAGGGGGTTGCGCTCTGGGAACATGCAAATCAGCAGGGGATGGGGCAGGCTGAGCACAGCTGCAGGGCAATTATTCAGCAGAGGCCCAATGTTCCCAGGTGTCCCAGGTTGGATAAGAGCTGAACAGATTTGCCTGCAGAGAACGTGTTTCTTGCTGGGGGGCCATTTGGTTACATTGTGTTACCTGTACATATGACAAAGGCCAGACAGGCTTCCTCGTTGCTCTGATTGTGTAATGACCTTCGTGTGACAAATTATCAGCACTACCATCCAGAGATGGCATGAAGTAGAAAAGCAATAAAAAACAGTAGACCATGAGTTGTAAGGAAGGACAGTGTTTGTCATTATTAACCAGCCATCTCCAGCTAAGTGACCTGTCCTTCTCCATCTCTGAGCCCTGTGCCCTACTACTTCCCTCAAGGCCATCCAAGGACAAGGGTTTTCTTCTTCCGCATCTGAGAGCATCAGAGCATCAGCTACCTTCCTGTGTCGGTTTGCTACCACAGATACATGCTGAAGGTTCCCTTAGTGCCTCAGATTATTGCCATGCATTCTCTTCCCTGTTAACCCAAGCCATTCCCTTCAGAAGTTCAGGTCCTCTGTAGATCAAGTGTTCATTTATACTCCAATCTACTGTGTTCCTAAACCCACGTCGTTTACCATCACCAAATCTCTTCGTATTACTAAGAAAATAAATGCACTTCTCAATGGTTGGGTTTAAGACAGTGGGGCCCAAGCAGGGTGAGGAGAGAAGCAGGCAAAAAGTAAAGGTAGAAGCCCTGCCTGGGATGTTGGAACTACAGTGGTAGGGGGATGTTTCCCCAAATGGAAGAGAAGGCACTGCTGGGTCAGTGTGTATACCAGAAGGTGGGATGGGCAGTGCATTCACAGAGGTAAGAGTTCCCAGTGCAGAAGTCAGAGTCCAGGCGGCGTAAGAAGGACACCAACACAGGGGGCACAAAGTAAGGGATGGCCGCAGAAATGGTATCAGAACTAGAGCAGGGAGTGTGGATTAGTGTGTGCAGAGCTGTCTGCGAGGAAGGGGTAGGTGACAGTGATGACTAGAGACTGGTTTTTAATAGAAAAATTGAATTAGCAAATGCATTAATGATAGGGCCAAAATTTTCGCAGTTAGAAAAAATGTTACAAACAATAAAAGAGGAATATTTTAATAAACTCTTTGGTTTTGGAATAGAATTAGAGATACCAGTGTAAACTTGGGGTTTTTGTAGATATAGACATAAATGTGTGTCTATGTGTAAATAGATAGTTAATTTTTCCTAGCCTAGAAAAAATGATACTGCAGTCCTAAATAGTATCCATGGTGTTCAGATATTCATTTGAAAATGCCATTTTCCGCTAAAAGGAACCAGTAATTCCTGGAGAAACCTGTATTTCTAGGACTAGGATAGAGAAAATGCAAGATGAGCCTGGACCATCTTGAAACTAACAAACGCTGAAAGAATAATGTAGTCATGGCAAGAGGAAATACAAGCCGATTTGAATGTGACATGAATTGGTCAGATCTGAGAAATTTTAAGTATCAAAATGATGATTAATAATGATAACATATTATAACCCAATGAAGAAAATACAAGCCTATGAGTTCATACCGATATTTCAAAAACAAATGGGGGAGTCTTAAAATATCAAACAACTTCCCGAATTTTTATTAATTACAAAGGGAAAAAGCAACTGTGCCTCAGAGAGTTCTGGCAGACATCACCTTAATTCAGGTCCAAAACGAGCATCATCAGTAACAGGACAAATTAAAATAAGGCACCGCCTGGTAGGATGCAGTGAGAAGACCAGAGCATCACTTCTAGACATTCCTGCCTGTTGTGAGCTGAATTGGTATCTCCCAAAATTTATATGTTGAAGTTGTAACCTGTAGTACCTCATAATATGACCATATTTGGAGATACAGTGTTTAAAGAAGTAATTGCGTGAAACAAAATCATTTGGTTAAGGCCCAATCCAACATGTCTGGTATCCTTATAAGAAGGGGAAACTGGGACACATACATATGTGAGGGAAAGACCCCGTGATGACACTTGAGAAGACAGCCATCTATAAGCCAAGGAGAGAGGCCTCAGAAGAGAACAATCCTGCTGACAGTTATATCTTAAACTTGTAGCCTTCAGAATTGTGAGAAAATGAATTTCTGAAATTTAAGCCACCCAATCTGTGGTACTTTGCTCTGGCAATCGTAGCAAATGAATCTACAGCAAAAGATGCATTGTCTGAACTTAATAATGGGAAAAAAAAAACAAACAAACCCAAATTGTGGGACACCTCACAAAATAACTAGTGCATCGTCTTCAAAATTTACAAGATCGTGAAGTTCAGGAAAGACTGGGGGTCTATTCCAGACTAAAGAAAACTACAGAGACGAGGGCTGGTAATGTGAGACTGGGTCATTTTGCCACAAAAGTCATCAGTGGAACAATTGACAAAACTTGAAACAGACCTAAGGACTACATAGACTGATGTGTTAATGCTGATTTCCTGATTTCATTATTGTATTGAAATGACGCAGGAGAAAGTCATTTGTAGAGACACATAGTGGAGTCTTAGAATGCGCCTATAACACTTTCAACTTACACTCAAATGGTTCCAGTGGGAAATAAGTACTTCATGCTGTCCTTAAACTTCTTATTTATTTATTTATTTATTTATTTATTTATTTATTTATTTATTTAAATAAATAAAGAGAGTCTCACTCTGTTGCCCAGACTGGAGGGCAGTGGTGCGATCTCAGCTCACTACAACCTCCACCTCCTGAGTTCAAGCGATTCTCCTGCCTCAGCCTCATGAGTAGCTAGGATTACAGGCATGTGCCATCACACCCAGCTAACTTTTGTATTTTTAATAGAGACAGGATTTCTCCATGTTGGCCAAGCTGCTCTCGAACTTTTTACCTCAGGAGATCCACCCACCTCAGCCTCCCAAAGTGCTGGGATTACAGACATGAGTCACCGCGCCCCCAGCCTGTTCTTACATTTCTTTCAAAGTTTTAAAAATAAAACATCAGTTCTCAAGTGCGTGCTAAAGATATTCTTAGTATTTTGGAGTGGCTCCGATCCATCTCTATCATCATTATAAGATCAAGTGATTTACTACAGATACATAAGATGATATCACATTTGCTCAAAGGATGTGCCACTCACACATACATCATTGTCCAGAGACCAAAAGTTGTAAGTCTCTTTAATACCCAGTGAACTAATGAACTGCGCCTCTTTCTCGATTGGGGTCCCCATATTCTACCTCCTTGGTGTCATCTGGCTTTGTATTCTATGTCTCATCAGGATAAAATTCTGACTAGTGTTATCAGGCCCAACTACCTCAGCATAAATCATTTCTTCCTCCAACTAAAAAGGATTGCCTCAGAATTGGAGTCTGGATTAGGATAGATCCTGGATCACCTAGGTCACCTAGGATTAATTTTCTCCAATGTAGGATGAAAAGCAACCAACACCATGTCACCTAGGAAATTACTGTTAGTTGCAGAGAGACCAGGGAGGAAGGGGCTATGGAGATGAAAAAAACACCTGCCCTGCTATTCATGTATCAATGCCAAGGAGTCCCCAAGGCCTGAAGTGGAGGCTGCAAAGAGAACCCATGTCCACACAACATAGAGTGGGAATGCTGGTGTCTGCACAGCGGTACTGGTGCCATTTGCGTCTATGATGACTCACGTACCTTCTGTTGTATAGAGAAATGTTACTCAATGCTTTTAGATATCTGTGTTATCAAAATGTATTCTAAAAGTCTCTATTCAAAGCAATGTTTTTTCTATGTAGGAGATGAAGATAATATAATTTATGATGAAAAATAGATGGCAGAATACATGTAAACATATGCAGCTAATTAAAAGAAACTGAACAATGTTGCTACCAATTTTGCCGCTGTTTTCATTACAAATATGTGTATGTGTGTGTTCCATTCTGTCCTTCTGTACTCATTCCAGAATTAGATCATGTCCTGTCTCAGGACTGTAACTAATATTTTAAATGTTAAATTTATTCCTCAAATTAATGGCTTTTAATGACTTAAAAAACCTTTTTAATAATCTTATGAAATAGTGAACTGTCTGCCTAGAAAATGCTGATCTGTGAAATATTGATTTATAATTTTCATGACTCTCCAGGTTTAAAAACAGACCATGTAATTTTTTTTTTTTTTTTTTTTTTTTTTTTTTTGAGGTGGAGTCTTGCTCTGTCGCCCAGTCTTGCTCTGGCACGATGTCGGCTCACTGCAAGCTCTGCCTCCTGGGTTCACGCCATTCTCCTGCCTCAGCCTCCCAAGTAGCTGGGACTGTAGGCACCCGCCACCACGCCTGGCTAATTTTTTTGTATTTTTAGAAGAGACGGGGATTTCACCATGTTAGCTAGGATGGTCTCGATCTCCTGACCTCGTGATCCACCCGCCTCAGCCTCCCAAAGTGCTGGGATTACAGGCTTGAGCCACCACGCCGGGCCTATTTTAATTTTTTGATTTTTATTTAATTTATTTTTTATTTCAATAGGTTTTTGGGGAACAGGTGGTTTTTGGTTACATGAATAAGTTCTTTATGGTGATTTAAGAATCATTTAAAAAATAATGATTTTTTTATTTTCTGTGAATCTCACTTGTAGGGTGAAATATAAAACGGTGATATTTTCCATTTTATTACCAAATTACACTGGTTAAGATTATAGGATCATTTGACAAATTTTTAGTTCCAATGAGCAAAAATCTCCACTTACACTGTGTTAAATAGTAAATGGAATGTTGATACTTGTATTAGTCCTTTTTGTGGTCCTATAAGGAACACTGAGGCTGGGTAATTTATAAAGAGGTTTATTTGGCTCATGGCTCTGCAGTCTGTACAAGAAGCCCAGCACCAACATCTCCTTTTGGTGAGACTTCAGTAAGCTTTTGTTCTGGCAGAAGGCAAGGGCAGAAAACATCACATAGCGAGAGAGGGAGCAAGATAGAGAGAGGAGGCTCCAGCCTCTTTTAAACAATCCATTCTCCAGGGAACTAACTAGGCAGAACTCACTCAATACCAGAGTGTGCCAAGCCATTTATGAGGGATTCGCCCCCTTGACCCAAACACTTCCCACTACGTCCCACCTCCAACACTGGGGATCCTGGTTCATCATGAGATTTGATGGGAAACAAATCCAAGCTGAATCAATACTCAAGTTAACATAAAGTCCAGAGAAGAAGTTTTCAGAGAAAACTTTATCCAATTGACTCATTTTTGTCACTACAATCTAATTTATTCTTATCTCTCTGTGGGCGGCAAGCCACCCAGGTGCTGAGGCAAGAGATGGAGGGCACGAGCGGTTTCAGTATAATAAAAGATATAAAATAAGAATAGTTATACTAGATATAGATAATAGATATGATTATATATGAATGTCATTAATCGTTAGTTTGTAGCAATTACTGTTTATTCCAGAATTATAATAATCCTTGTTCTACAATCATAACCGAGGAAAAACCAGGCCATACAGAGATAGGAGCTGCAGGAACATAGTGAGAAGTGACCAGAAGACAAGTGTGAGCCTTCTGTTATGCCCGGGCAGGGCCACCAGAGGGCTCCTTGGTCTGGCGGTAATGCCAGCATCTGGGAAAACGACTGTTGCCAAGGAGACTGTGGTCTAGCAGTAGCGTCAGTGTCAAGGAAAAACACCCTCTACTTAGCAGACCAGGAAAGGGAGTCGCCCTTTCCCCGGAGGAGTTCAGAGAAGACTCTACTCCTCCACCTCTTGTGGAGGGCCTGACATCAGTCAGGCCCGCCTGCAGTTATCTGGAGGCCTAAGGGTCTCATCTGTGATGCTGTGCTTCAGTGGTCACGCTCCTAGTCCGCCTTCATGTTCCATCCTGTACACCTGGCTCTGCCTTTAAGATAACAGTAGCAAATTAGTGAAAGTACTAAACGTCTCTGATATGCAGAAATAATGGCGTAAGCTGTCTCTCTCCTCTCTTTCTCTCTGCTTCGGCTGCCAGGCAGGGAAGGGCCCCCTGTCCAGTGGACATGTGACCCACATGACCTTACCTATCATTGGAGATGGCTCACACTCCTTACCCTGCCCCTTTGTCTTGTATCCAATAAATATCAGTGCAGCCTGGCATTCGGGGCCACTACGAGTCTCCGCATCTTGGTGGTAGTAGTCCCCAAGGCCCAGCTGTCTTTTCTTTTATCTCTTTGTCTTGTGTCTTTATTCCTACAATCTCTTGTCTCCACACACGGGGAGAAAAACCCATCGACCCTGTGGGGCTGGACCCTACACCTCTCCACTGTGCTTTCCATTGTGCCAGTTCCATATTAAGGGACTTTAGAATTGACGCTAAGAAATCCTGATGTTACTGTAGCCTTGTAGTATAGTTTGAAGTCAGGTAGTGTGATGCCTCCAGCTTTGTTCTTTTTACTTAGGATTGTCTTGGAGATGCGGGCTCTTTTTTGGTTCCATATGAACTTTAAAGCAGTTTTTTCCAATTCTGTGAAGAAACTCATTGGTAGCTTGATGGGAATGGCATTGAATCTATAAATAACCTTGGGCAGTATGGCCATTTTCATGATATTGATTCTTCCTATCCATGAGCATGGTATGTTCTTCCATTTGTTTGTGTCCTCTTTTATTTCACTGAGCAGTGGTTTGTAGTTCTCCTTGATCATTAAAAAGTCAGGAAACAACAGGTGCTGGAGAGGATGTGGAGAAATAGGAACACTTTTACACTGTTGGTGGGATTGTAAACTAGTTCAACCATTATGGAAAACAGTATGGCGATTCCTCAAGGATCTAGAACTAGAAGTACCATATGACCCAGCAATCCCATTACTGGGTATATACCCAAAGGATTATAAATCATGCTGCTATAAAGACACATGCACACGTATGTTTATTGCGGCACTATTCACAATAGCAAAGACTTGGAATCAACCCAAATGTCCATCAGTGACAGACTGGATCAAGAAAATGTGGCACATATACACCATGGAATACTATGCAGCCATAAAAAAGGATGAGTTTGTGTCCTTTGTAGGGACATGGATGCAGCTGGAAACCATCATTCTTAGCAAACTATCACAAGAACAGAAAACCAAACACCGCATGTTCTCACTTATAGGTGGGAACTGAACAATGAGATCACTTGGACTCGGGAAGGGGGACATCACACACAGGGGTCTATCATGGGGAGGGGGGAGGGAGGAGGGATTGCATTGGGAGTTATACCTGATATAAATGACGAGTTGATGGGTGCTGACGAGTTGATGGGTGCAGCACACCAACATGGCACAAGTATATATATGTAACAAACCTGCATGTTATGCACATGTACCCTAGAACTTAAAGTATAATAATAATAATAAATAAATAAATAATAAAAAAAAATAAAAAAAAAATCCTGGTGTTTTATATTCTTTGCTCATATATGGTGCTCATTCTTATAACTCTAGCAGTAATTCTGAGATTAAGCCCAACTGGGCAATACATCCTTGGAGCTGGGTTGGGATATATATTTCCAAAACAAAACAGTCTGTTAAATAGTAATTGAGATCTATGGAAGAAGAAAATAGCTGCTTTAGATGAAAGAATACAAATGTTCACTCTCCCATCTGTGAACATAACTCAGAGTTAAAGAATGTAAGTGGAAAGATAACCTGGAATTTCAAGGAGGAGTCATTATAGATCTGAGGGACATAAAGAAAGATGGCTCCTTTCTCTCTTTTGCCTAGAAAAAAAAAAACTCATGTTTAAAGAAGAAAATAGAGGAGACTAAAGAGGAAGAAAGTGATCTTCACTACAAATAAATACTAAACATAGGAAAAGACGCTCTGCTAAAACTGGGTCCAGTTCATTCTTACATATGGTATCAGAGCACCGTGTTAGGAGGTTTCACATAGCAGGGATATGATGCGTTGAAAGACCACTATCTTTGAACGTAAGATGATTTCGTTATCTGGCAATGAATAAGACTAAAAATTGGCTGTATTTTTCAGAAAATGTAAGTGTTCAACTTCCTTAATATATTCCCCTTTCCTCTCACTGTCCATGCTGAGGAATGAACAGTAATAATGAACAGTAATAATACACTAAGTGGACCTGGGTGCCCAGTGCCCCACCTGCCCTGAGTAATAGAATCTCCAGGGGAGGAACTCAGGGGGAGCAGGGATGGAGCGGCAGTGAAATGTTATCTGTTTGTTTACTACCTGTCCCTCCCATTAAAATGAAAACTCTATGAGGGCAAGGCTTCTTTTGTATTTGTTCAAAATGCACTCTGCCTAGGAGAGTTCAAGATGTTGATACTGCTATTTGTATACAATAGTATACAAATAATTATCCTGTTATCTGTGTAATTCTACAAATGTTTTTTATTTGGGTTTTGGAATAAATGAAGAATTGCTCTACCAGAGCTTAAAAGCTGAAGCAATTTCACTGACCACCCCCAGGGGGAGCTGTGACACCTTAGGTCTGCTAGTGACAGAACGACTTGGGAGGTCTTGACTTGTTATTTGAGAACCTGGTAGACCTAAAAGCAGTGACAAGGGCGATTCCTAAGTCTGTGGTGACTCATTTTCTGAGATACTGTTTATGGTGAGGGAAATATCAGAGATCTGGTCTGGATTTATTGAAGTGCCTATGAGATGTCCAGGAGAAACTTAAAATACGTATTCAAAATTCAAAAGAGAGTCTCAGATAGATAAATTTGAGCACTTTATTCCGTTTAGTGGTACAAATATATTTCACATACTGACATCAAATTTATGTTTCAATTGTGGGTTGAAATTATATACTCATAAACACAGGGTCTATTATAAAAGTTATTTATGCATTCAAGTTGACTGCTGTTGATTTGAAAGACTGTAGACGATATAAAAAATTAACATTAAGAAACTTTGTTAAACTTTATCAAAAATTTTAGTTTTAATTTAACTCCTGAGCCTTGTAGGCATACAATCACATTTCTGGAGTAATGGTATTTTTTTTCTCCTCTTTCCATTGTTTGTCTTCACAGAGGCAATTTTGCTCTCAATGCTCCCTGAAACTTTGCATAGGCTCCTCAGGCACCAAGCTGTATTAACAAGGTTCCCTGGAGTTGGGCCCCAAGTACATTAGGCAGTGAATGGCAGCAAGATGATGCCACAGTCCCAAGATTACCTAGCAATATCTTAGAACTCAAATATGAGTTTGAAACAGTTCCTGAAGCCACAGATAAGTGAAAAAACTCCTAGCAGACAGTAAGGGAATCAGGCTTCCATATCTATGATGCTTCTATCCTCAACTTGCCTGACACCACGTACTCAAAAACTAGAACTACCATATGATCCAGCAATGCCATTACTGGATATGCATCCAAAGGAAATAAAATCAGTATGTCAAAGAGCTATCTGCACTTCCATGTTTTTTGTAGCACTATATACAATAGCCAAGATATGGAATCAATCTGTGTCCATCAACAGATAAATGAATAGAGAAAATGTGGTATATCTGCACAATGGAATAGCATTCAACCATAAAAAGAAGGAAATTCTGTCATTTATGACAACATGGATGACCTTTGAGGACATTACGTTAAGTGAAATAAGTCAGATGAAGAGAGACAACCACCTCATGATCTCATTCGTATATGGGATCTTGAAAAGTTGATCTCATAGAAATAGAGCATTCTGGTGGTTACCAGGGCCTGGAGTGGTTAGGGGAGAGGAGATGTACTGGGGAGATGTTGGTCAAAGATACACAATTAGTTAAATAGGAGAAACAAATTCAAGAGATCTGTGATACACCAAAGTAACTATAACTAGTGAGCATTTTATTCTTGAAAAATGCTGAATGGATGTTACATGTTCTCACCACAAAAATAAGAATTATGTGAAGTAAAGCATGTGTTAGTTAGCTAGATTTAGCCATTCCACAATGTATATAAATTTCAAAATATCATATTGTACATGATAAATACATACAGTTTTATGTGCAAATTGAAAATAAATACATTTGAAAAAATGGCAACAACATTACTTAATACTTTTTCTAAATCTGATTATAATAATATGTATTCTCCAAATGATTTTATGATCAAGAAACTAAGAATGATAATATTCATTTAAAAACTTTGGGATGCATTTAAAACAATACTCAGAGGAAAATTTACAACTCTAAATGATTATATTGGATGAAAAAAATTGTTTAAAATTGACAATTTTCTGGGGCTCCCCTTACTTCCACTGCTTTCTTTGTTTGATGGCTATTAAATACTAAACTTAGTACTCATTAAAGGTTGTAGAGTCAGGTGTAGTTTTGGGTAGACCTCAAAGTCTCATTAGAAGCCACAGGTTTTGAACACATACACATGAAAGTTCTCTAGGTGGAGACTATAGGGAAACAACAGCAAGGAAGCTGATAGGCTGGGAATGATAAGATCAAAACATAGAGATTAGTTTAATGTTATCATTGTTTTCTCACCAGACACAACAAAACTTCATTTAGATAATAACCTAACTGTTATTCAATCCTTATTGATTAGAGTGGGGTGGTACACAGATTATTGCCTCCTTGAGTATTCTGAATTCCAAAATTTAAGGTAATGTCTTTGTTCTCTACATACTCCTTCCGTGTAAGATGTTAGGTGAAAGTTGGCCAGTAGTGCAATGGGGTTAAGTGGAGAAGTCACCTGATAATGGTTTATGCCAAGGGTATAAGAGGAAACCCTTTAACCTTGGTATTATGTAGTTGAATAATATCAAAGAAGAATGGAGATGTTTAAGAAGAGAGAGAGAAATAAGTAAGAGAGATCCTAGTGGTCATTAGTGGTCATTTAGCAAGAACAAACCAGGTGAAATAGATGAAATAAAAATTCCAGGGATTTAAGGAGAGCAAGACTGTAAGGTCTGCGCCCAGGTTGCATGCCGCTTTCATATCTATCCTTGTTTTCCCCCTATTATTGGAGGAAGAACTGGAGAACTCAGAGCGTTAGCGAAGAGTCACAATGACTGTGTGGATGAGGGTGAGCACGCTGAGAGGGAGGAACAATTTCCTTTAATGCTACTATTTGGAATCTAAGCTAGATCAATCTTGGTCTTTGTTTCTGTTTTTCTTAGAGGTGGAAATGATGATTTTGGCAAAAAACAGGGACTTGGCCATGTGAACTTACCCCTGCTCGGATGTGAGATTATTGGCACAGCTGGACAATGTGAGAAAGGCTGTCCTGACCTCTGCCATACCAAGTGTGTCAGGCACAGCATGGGAGCAGCAGAAACTACAGAAATGAAAAGGAAGTGAGTTGCATGGACATGGAGAAGCATTATAAACACCACAGGGCCACCCAGTTCCACATTCTGAATATTTTCAGTAGCAGCTGAGGCAATCCCACCGAGAGCATTTGGAGGGTTTTGTAACAGGGTTCATCACTGTGAGACGTGTATTATCCCTCTGTTGGCAGAAGTAATAAGCAGTATCCTCAGATTTCATGCTATTAATTGTCAGGGTAAAATCTATTCCATACCCACTGCCACTGAATTGAGGTGGGATTCCAGAAACAAGAGTAGTAGCATCTTTAATAATGAGTTTAGGAGCTTCTCCTGGTTCCTGTTGGTACCAGTTCACATCATCATCAATGTCTTGGCTGGCTTTGCAGGAGATGGTGACTTTGTCTCCTGGAGTCGCTGACACGAATGCCGGAGACTGAGTGAGTATCGTTTCTGCCCTGGCATCTGATCATGGAGGAAAGTAAAAAACATAAATCAAATGCATCATATTTGGAGAGAATGAGGAAAATCAATTCTTTATGAAACTATATTTTTGTGGAGATGTGGAGATGTGGAGAACCTACGGACATGGGGAAGAGGAATTGTTTCTCTTACCAGAGATCCAGAGGAAGAGGAAGCTGAGGAGCTGAACATGGGATGCCATGGCCTTGGCCCCGACTTGCAGGTGGTAGTTTCCTAATCAGTTTGACAGCCTACATGATAACTACAGAGATGATAGGGGGTTATATAAGGAAAAAATACGCAAATTATATGGTACATGATAAGACATAGGGAGAGAGTGCTTAAATGGCAGAATGTGTGAAACCTAACCCATGAGATCCACATGGTTTTATCTTCACAACTGTGCACACTCAGAATGTCATGATTAATGTAACCTCTTGGGCACATCATTATCATCTTTCCCTTTCTTTGCTTTTCTGCAACAAAACTCATCATTCTGCAGGCTTTAGTGTTATATCTTCTGTGGTTCTGATCCTTAGTACCTACCAGTGGTAGACTCCATGGTGATACTCTTAACATTAGCAACAATTATCCTCTCTTTGAGCACCATACCCAGGATCCTATTCTGTTACTCTCAGTGAAATCCGGGGTCAGAGAGGCTTCACTTGAATACTGCACACTCAATTCCCTGATTACCTAGTGCTATTTTTCCTTGACATTAAAACACGTTAGCCAAAATTAACAAATGGGATCTAACTAAAGAGCTTCTGCACGGCAAAAGAAACTATCATCAGAGCAAACAGGCAACCTACAGAATGGGAGAAAATTTTTGCAATCTATCCATCTGACAAAGGGTTAATATCCAGAATCTACAAAGAACTTAAACAAATTTACAAGAAACAAACAAACAACCCCATCAAAAAGTAGGCAAAGGATATGAACAGACACTTCTCAAAAGAAAACATTTACGCAGCCAACAAACATATGAAAAAAAGCTCATCATCACTGGTCATTAGAAAAATGCAAATCAAAACCACAATGAGATACCATCTCAGGCCAGTTAGAATCATTTAATGGCAATCATTAAAAAATCAGGAAACAAAATATGCTGAAGAGGATGTGGAGAAATAGGAATGCTTTTACACTGTTGGTAGGAGTATAAATTAGTTCAACCATTGTGGAAGACAGTGCAGCAATTCCTCAAGGATCTAGAACTAGAAATACCATTTGACCCAGCAATCTCATTACTGGTTATATACCCGAAGGATTGTGAATCATTCTACTATAAAGACACATGCACAAGTACGTTTATTGTGGCATTGTTCACAATAGCAAAGACTTGGAACCAACCCAAATGCCCATCAATGATAGACTAGATAAAGAAAATGTGGTACATATACACCATGGAATACTATGCAGTCATAAAAAAGGATGAATTCATGTGCTTTGCAGGGACATGGATGAAGCTGGCAACCATTATTCTCAGCAAACTAACAGAAGAACAGAAAATCAAGCACCACATTTTCTCACTCGTAAGTTGGAGTTAAACATTTAGAACACACGGACACAGGGAGGGGAACATCACACACTGGGGCCTGTCAGGGAGTGGAGGGCTAGAGGAGGGACAGCTTTAAGAGAAATACCTAGTGTAGATGATGGGTTGATGGGTGCAGCAAATCACCGTGGCATGTGCATAGCTATAAAACAAACCTGCACGTTCTCCACTTGTACTTAAGAGCTAAAAGCATAATGGAAAAAAAAAAAGTTAGTTCTACTGAACTATAATTTCTTAACTCTGAACATTGTTTTCATGTTCTAAAATTTTTATTTTATTTTATTTTAAGTATAGACAATTAGTGACCTTCCAATGAAACTTGATAGACCTAAAATAATTTTCTTTCTATATTATAAATCTGTTTTTTAAAACTAAATGTAGACTTTGAAAATGGGAATCTAAAAATTCAGCTATCACATTAAGATAAAAGAGATGAAGAGTGAGAAATTACACTAGTATTGTCAATTTGAATGAAAAATAAGATAATATTCTTGTTTTTCTTTAATAATTAAACTCTCTTCTTCTAGTTCTATTCTTTTAGAAGGCAAAAGGAATCATGAAGGTGAAGGATTCTTGCTAATAAAACAAAGAGCATTCATAGAAAGTTTCCAAACTTCAACCTTGCTGGTATCTGGTTTGTATCACTGGAAAACAGATCCAGTTGCATAACTTGTAGGCCCCATTGGGCAGGGGGAAAATGCAGGGCTGCTTGTTGAAACAGGAGGAGAATTCCCTTTAAAATATTTTATTAGTTTTAAGATACAATAGTAACATGAGTAGCAAGATAGACTTCATATAATTCAAGATGTCTATTGATACATTGTATCACTGTCTCTTCCACTACAAGAAAAAATATTGTAAATAGTTTTTCTCACTAATAATTGATTAATCTGAAGCTTCATATGAAAATAATGTTCTTTTTTATCAAATATAACAATACATTTACACTTAATTTTTACCTCTAATACTGTGGAAATTTGTTTTGCATTGTTGTAGCAGTTTTCAAAACTGGAGAATCTACTCTTCAAAAGAATTCTAATAGCTCGCTGATATATTTTATTACAGTGTTCCTATGTATGCTTTTATTTGTGTTTATTGCCTGAGCATCAGCAGGTCCTGTCCTGGTGCTCAGGCTGGAGAGTTAAAATTCATTACACTTCAGTTTAATTGCAATTTATTAAGTCACACAAGTATATGAAAACAGTAGGGCTTATAATTTTGATTAATAGCTACAGCTAACAGAGCATATTCTATGTTCCTAGGCCCCATACCAAGCGCAACGTCTCCTCTATGCTTCCTATCAGGTCTGTGAGATATTTTTTTAATCACCCCTTGAGGATCACCTAGTTGATATGTTAAATAAATTGCAAGTTCAAACATCTAGCTAAAAGACAAGTCAGAGTTTAGACGTAAGTTTATCTGATCGCAAACTCCTTGGCATGCAGTCTGTTTACAGTGATGCATGATTGTCCTCAGATTTGCCTATGTTTTACTTTCTCATTGTGTGAACCTTCTCAGTGTAATTCCACACTTTATTTGTAACATTGTGCTGACTCGGTCTTCCTCATCCTTCATAGTGTCTATGAAAGAGAGAATCACAACCAATTACAAACTAGCTGTCTACTCTGACAAATTAAAGCTAGTTTTAAAACTTTTTATTCTACATGACTCCCATCCCAACCTTTGAGGTCCCTTATAGTATCAAAGGCAGTGGGTGCCACACAGATTTTTCACTCCAATCAGAATGCCAGGTTGATACAGCTGCAAGTATTGCTGTCAACATGACTGAACCTTCCTCCCAAAGAGCTTCAGTCCTCAACAAAATTCTCCTTTGAGGTGGATTCAGTATCTTAGGTTCCTGCACTCACCTCTCTCTGATTTTGGAAGCAGTGCTATGAAGCTTTTCAGATGCTGATTTTTGTGTGAAATACTGTCGCTCAGCCTCTTTCTAGATTTTTTGAAGATTAAAGCCAATGTATTAGATTTTGATTTTGATTTTCTTCCCTTACATTTCTCCTTCCCAAAACAACTATCCAAGTCATCCCGGAGTGTCATTTCTTTATTCTCCAATGATTGCCTACTCATGATTCTGATTAAATATGAGCATGGAAGTAAAATAGGAATAAGACAGTACTAGTTTCCAAGGCAACTTGGTTGACCCCACTGATAAGACAAGAGACAGTAAGCAGCAGGTACCAAACAAGACCTTGCTGATAAGACAAGATACAGTACAGAAACCAGCCTAAATCAGCTAGTACCAAGATGGTAATAAAAGTGATCATCACTGTTCATTATATGCTAATTATGATGTATTAGCATGCTAAAAACCACTCCCACTCCCACCAGTGTCATGACAAATACCAAGGTGACACCTGAAAGTTACTCTGTATGGTATCGACTGGGGAGAACTCTCAGTTCCAGGAGCTCTCCACCCCTTTCTCAGAAAATTCATAAATAATCTATACCTTGTTTTGCATATAATCAAGAAATATCCACAAAATAGCCAGCTAGTAGCCCCCTCCTTTCCCCACCACCCTACTCTACCTATGGAGTAACCTGCTTTGCCTATGGAGCAGTCACCCTTTTATTCTTTGACTTTTTAAGAAACTTGCTTTCACTTTACTATGTTGGCTGACTCTTGAATGCTTTCCTACACTAAGCCAATAACTCAGTTGGTCTCCCAGGCTGAGTCTCAATTTGGGGTTCACCTACAACAGAAAGTCTCACAGTTCTGTATTTCAAAAGCTTACTTACTGATTCTGTAATCGAAGGCTTGGAAATTACTAGCCTTAAGACCCTTTATAAGATCAGAAGAAAAAAGAATGAGAGTAAGACATGCTTTGATGAATCCAATGTCCCTACCCAGGGCTCACATTATCTAAATATATTCTGCTTCATATTTTCTTTTATAAGTCTAAATATTTTGTGTTTTATATTTAAGAGTTTAATCCATTTGGAAAGTATTTTTTGTGTATGTTATAAAAAAAATCTGATAGCATTTTTCCCATATGAATAAGATACATTGCCTAAAATTATTTACAAAATAGTTCATTCTTTACCCAGTGATCAGCAATACACACATGGACACACACACACACACACACACACACACACACTCCTGCATTAAAATGCATTCAAATGGTAATGTCAGTGGTTGACTTAGTAGAATAAAGTAGCACTTAAATTTTCTATTTCAGCACTTCTGTTATATTCTCAGTGGTAAAAAGGCAAAATGTGTCTCTTCCCATGAAGATAAATTATGATTTCTCGGTGCCTGAAGAACAGCTAACATGTACCTCCGGCTTTTCCCAGTCTAGTGATAAAGATAGAATAGTGCTGAAGGAATATCATCTAGGTAGAAGGTGGGTGGAAAAGATCTGTTGATTGAATTAAGAAATAAAATATTTCAGGGAAGCAGCTATGCTAGAAGAAAAGTGCTGATAAATTCTCACCAGAAGCCCCAGTACTTGACTGACTAATACAACTCTGAGTGGAGGAGGAAAGCAGCAGAGATGGAAGGGAAAATGCAAGGACTTGGAGAAAGAGCTAGAGCTCTTCACTAGGCAATCTAGGTGACTGGTCATTAAGAGGATTTCAGAAAAGAAAACGGAGACAAAATCAGCCGCCTGAAATGGTCCATGGCCCCATGCTCTGTCTTCCACTCTTTGCCCAACAACCAAGTGCTACAGAGGATTTACTAAACAAAGCCCCTAAGGACACAGGGCTCAGGCCCAATTCTGAATGGTGGTGACGGAAGGTAATCATAAAATGTACCCAGATGTATTAGGAAAAATCAGGGAGAATTCTTGTGCAATATTTTGAAAAATAGAAGACTGAATAGAGTAATTCTATCAAAGATAAGTAACTTTAAATGAAACGGTACTGCAAAATTGCAAATGCATCATGGGGAAGAGATCTGTGCCTGGTGAGAGAACATAACAAGAAAATGAGAAATTAAACTACTATTTTGAAAAATATGAAATTATTTTCTGCAACAAATAATTGTACATTTAAAAGATACCAAAAAACTCACATACAATTTATAACAAAAGTGAGATATTTGACAGGAAAATTATATTAAAATAAATTTATCAGGCTATAGGTTGAAGAAAAAGAAAAGCAGAACTAGGAATCATTATATAAATGGAAAAAAATGTAATCAGAGTAGGAAAAATGAGTCAAGGACACATAGGGCAAGCTTAGTAAAATATTAGAATTCATGGAGTACAAATAAAACAGTGGAATCAATTACAGAAGACATTATAGAATGGTTATAAAACAGACCACCAATATATGTTGATCATGTATTTTATAAAGAAGAAAAATGATCCAGATAAACATAATCAGAAATGACAAAGAGGACGTTACCACTGACTCCACAGAAGTACAGAAAACCTTCAGAGACTATTCTGAATATATCTATGGCCACAAGCTAGAAAACCTAGAGGAAATGAATAAATTTCTGGAAATATACAACCTACCAAGACTGAAGTAGGAAAAGACTGAATCCCCAAACAGACCAATAATGAGTTCAACTGAATCAGTAATAAAAAGCCTACCAACCAGGAAAATTCCAGGACCAGGTAGTTCACACCCAAATTCTACCAAATGCATAAGGAGGAGCTGGTAGCATTCCTACTGAAACTATTCCAAAAAATAGGAGGAAGGACTTGTTCCTAACTCCTTCTATGAGGCCAGCATCATCCTGATAACCAAAACCTGGCAGGAACACAAGAAAAAAAGCAAACTTCAGGCCAATATCCTTAATCAACATTGCTGCAAAAATATTCAACAAAATATTAGCAAATCAAACCCAGCAGCACATCAAAACTAATCTTCCACAATCAAGAAGGCTTTATCCATGAGCTTCAAGGTTGGTTCAACATTTACAAATCAATAAATGTGATTTACCACATAAACAGAACTAAAACAAAAACAAGATGATTCATCTCAGTGGGTACAGAAAAATCTTGCAATAAAATTCAACATCACTTCACATTAAAAACCCTCAACACACTATGCATTGAAGGAACATACCTCAAAATAATAAGAGCCATCTATGAAAAACTCAGAGCCAACATCATGCTGAATGTGCAAAAGCTGGAAGCATTCACCTTGAAAATGAACAGCACAAGGATACTCTCCCTCATTAGTTATATTCAACATAGTACTGGAAGTCATAGCCAAAGCAATCAGTCAAGGGAAAGAAAAAAAAAGGCATGCAAATAGGAAGAAAGGAAGTCAAACTGTCCCTGTTTAAAGTCTATGTGATTCTATACTTAGAAAACCCCATATTCTGCCCAAGAGCTCCTTAATCATTAGATAGGATACATATCTATGCACAAAAATCAGTAGCATTTCTATACACCAGCAACATCCATGATGAGAGCCAAATCAAGAATGCAATCCCATTCTCAATAGCCACAAAAGAATAAAATACCTAGGAATATATCTAAACAAGGAAGTGAAAGACGTGTACAATGAGACTTACAAAACACTGCTCAAAGAAATCAGAGATGACACAAGCAAATCATCATGGGTAGGAACAATTAATATTGTTAAAATATCCATGCTGCCCAAAGCAGTTTACAGATACAGTGTTATTCTTACCAAACTACCAATGACATTCTTCATAGAATTAGAAAATACTATTTTAAAACTCATATGGTACCAAAACAAACAAACAAACAAAAAAGCATGCATAGAGAAATCAATCCTAAGGCAGGGGGGTGGGGGGGGAGCAAAGCTGGAAGCATCACAGTATTCAAGTTCAAACTATACTACAAGACTACCGTAACCAAAACAGCATGGTACTGGTACATAAACAGACACACAGATCAATGGAACAGAATAGAGAGCCCAGAAATAATACCACACATCAACAACCATCTAATCTTCAAGAAAGTAGACAATAACAAGCAATGGGGATGCGAAGAGGGGAAATGGCAGATAAGGGGCAGGACTAAACTGTAACTCCCACTCAGACAGACAGAGCAGCGTGTGAAGACTAACATTGTGAACTTTTGCTCCAAGAACTACTGCAGGAATATACTAGGAAAGCTGAGATAATCCACAGTCCCTTTGAAGGAAGTGGATTGCTCCTGCAAGACCCGGGAGACAGGCCAAATACTGTGAGTGCCCAAACTGTGAAAGTGAGAAAGAGATTGTCCACCGCCAAACACACACCTTCACTGGGGAACCTGAAGATCTAGATCACAGTAGAAGGATTTGACCTTACCTGGAGCCAAGTCAATTTAGAGAACCAAGCAAAATACAGGGGTAGAGGAAGCAGTGGGGAAAGCCCTGGACTCTCTGGGCCCCAAGGAAGCCATTTCTGACTTGTCTCACAGGAGTCCTTGGGGAGAGCTGCCAGAGGTACTAGGAAAAGACCACAGGGAGAAGGAAACCTACAGCTGAACTTTGTAACAATTCCAAACAAATGAGAAGTTTCCTGGCCAGAACTCAGGGGAGGGTGTGAATCCGGTATGCAGACTAGACAGGCAGGGAGGCACAAAAGTCCTACTTGCTTTCTCAGCCAAGAGACTGGTAGCCTGGGGCAAGTTCTCAGCTGTGCTTACCCACAGGCTGGAAACAAACTCAGTGCTGCTGTGGGGGGGACACGGTGAGAGCAAGACTGTCCTTTTGGGTTGCATAGGGGCTGGGTGAGGCCTGTAACTGCCAACTTTCTCCTACTTCCCTGAAAACGTGCATGACACAGCAGAGGCAGCCATAATCCTTCTGGGAACATGATTTCATTGACCTGGGAACCACACCTCCATCCCCCACAGCAGCCCCAGCAAGCCCTGTCCAAGGAGAGTCTGAGCTTAGACATGCCTAACCCTGCTCCCATCTGATGGTCCTTTCCTACCTACCCTGCTAGCTGAAGACAAAGGTCATACTCTCTTGGAAATCCTAAGGCCCTAACCACTGCCTGACCCTCCCTATACTACCACAGCTGATGCTCTCTTGAAAGCACGACCTCCAGGCAAGAGGCCAACCAGCACAAAATGAGTGCGTTAAACAACTAAAACTTAGGACCCTCACAGAGTCCATTTCACTCCCCTGCCACCTCCACCAGAGTGAGTGCTGGTATCCATGGCTGAGAGATCTGAAGATGGTTCACATCACAGGACTCCATGCAGTGCAGACATCCCCCAGTACCAGCCCAAAAGAATCTGAACAGAAGCCTTGAACCCGAGACCTTCTGTCTGACATAGCCTACCCAAATGAGAAGGAAATGGATAGCAATTCTGGTAATATGACAAAGCAAGATCCTTTACCACCCTCAGAAAATCACACTAGACTCAACAACAATAAATCCAAACCAAGAAGAAATCCCTGAATTGCCTGAAAAAGAATTCAGAAAGTCAATTATTAAGCTAATCAAGCAGGCACCAGAAAAAAGTGAAGTCTAACTTAAGGAAATCAATAAAATAATACAAGATATGAGGGGAGAAATCCTCAGTGAAATAGATAGCATAAAAAGAAAACAATCACAACTGTAGGAAATAAAGGACACACTTTGAGAAATGCAAAATATGTTGGAAAGTCTCAACAATAGAATCAAATAAGCAGAAGAAAGAACTTCAGAGCTCAGAGACAAGGTTTTCACATTAACCCAATTCAACAAAGACAAAGACAAAAGAATTTTAAAAATGTATAAAGTCTCCAAAAAGTTTGAAATTATGTTAAATGGCTAAACCTAAGAATAATTGTTTTCCTGAGGAAAAGAGAAATCTATAATTCTGGAAAACATATTTGGGGCAATAATCAAAGAAAACATCCCAGCCTTGCTAGAGACCTAGACATCCAAATACAAGAAACTCAAAGAACACCCAGGAAACTCATCACAAAAAGATCATTGCCTAGACACAGTGTCATCAGATTACGTATTGCCAAGATAAAGAAAAGAATCTTAACAGCTTTGAGGCACAAACACCAAATAACCTATAAAGGAAAATCTATCAGATTAATGGAAGATTTCTTGCCAGAAACCCTACAGGCTAGAAGGATTTGAGGCCCTATCTTCAGCCTCCTCAAAATTATCGGCCAAAAATTTCATAGCCAGTGAAACTAAGCTTCACAAATGAAGGAAAGATAGAGTCTTTTTCAGACAAACAAATACTCAGAGAATCCTCCACTACCAAGCCAGCACTACAAGAACTGCTAAAAGGAACTGTAAATCTTGAAACAAATCCTGGAAACACAGCAAAGCAGAACCTGTTTAAAGCATAAATCTCACTGGACCTGTAAATAAAAATACAGTAAATTAAGTAAAGAAAAAACAAGCTAAGCAGGCAACAAATAGCGTGATGAATGAAATAGTATCTCATATCTCAAGGCTCACATTGAATGTAAATGGCCTAAATGCTCCACTTAAAAGATCTAGAGTATTAGAATAGATAAAAATTCACCAACCAAGTATCAGCTGCCTTCAAGAGACTCACCTAACACATAAGAACTTACATAAACTTACGGTAAAAGGGTAGAAAAAGATATTTCATACAAATGGGCACCAAAAGCGAGCAGGGGTAGCTATTTATATTAGACAAAACAAACTTTAAAAAAGCAACTGCAGTTAAAAAAGGCAAAGAGGGATATTGTATAATAATAAAGGACCTTGCACAAGAGGAAAATATCACAATCCTAAATATAAAGGCCCCCAATGCTGGAGCTCTCAAATTCATAAATCAATTACTACTAGACCTAAAAAATGAAGTAGATGGTAACACAATAATAGTGGAGGAATTCAATGCCCCACTGGCAGCACTAGACAGGTCATCAAAACAGAAAGTCAACAAAGAAACAATAGATTTAAACTCTACCCTAAAATAAATGGACTTAACAGATATTTACAGAACATTTTACCAACAACTGCAGAATATACAATCTATACAACAGCGCATGGAACTTTCTCCAAGATAGGCCATATGATAAGCCAAAAAACAAGTCTCAATAAATTTAAGAAAATTGAAATTATATCAAGTACTCTGTCTGACCACAGTGGAATAAAATTGGTAATCAACTCCAAAAGAAATTCTCAAAACCATGCAAATACATGGAAATTAAATAAACTGCTCCAAATAATCATTGGGTCAACAATGAAATCATGATGGAAATTAAAAAATTATTTAAACTGAACAATAATAGTGACACAGTCTATCAAAACCTCTGAGATACAGCAAAGGCAGTACTAAGCGGAAAATTCATAGCCTCAAATGTCTACATCAAAAAGTCTGAAAGAGCACAAACAGGCAATCTAAAGTCGCACCTCAAGAAAACAGAGAAACAAGAACAAGACAAAACCAAACCCAGCAAAAGAAAAGAAATAAAGATTGGAGCAGAAGTAAGTAAAATTGAAACATAAAAAAAAAAAGAGAAAACCTAGAGGAGATGGATAAATTCTTGGAAAGATACATTCCTCCTAACTTAAATCAGGAAGAATTAGATACCCTGAACAGACCAATAACTAGTAGAAGACTGAAACGGTAACTAAAAAATTACCAACTAAAAAAGTCCAGGACCAGACAGATTCATAGTTCAATTATACCAGACATTCAAAGAAGAACTAGTACCAGCCCTATTGACACTATTCCACAAGATGGAGCAAGAATGAATCCTCCCTCAATCATTTTATGAAGCCAGTATCACCCAAATACCAAATCAGGAAAGGACATAACAAAAAAGAAACTTACACATGAAATAGATACTAAAATCCTTAGCAAAATACTAGCTAACCAAATCCAGCAGCATATCAAAAAGATAATCCACCATGACCAAGTAGGTTTCATACCATGGACATAGGGATGGTTTAACATATGCAAGTCAATAAATGTGATACACTAAATAAACAGAATTAAAAACAAAAATCACATGATCATCTGCATAGATGCAGAAAAAGCATTTGACAAAATCCAGCATCCCTTTTCAATGAAAACCCTCATACCTAAACATAATAAAAGCCATCTATGACACACCCACAGACAATATAATACTGAATGGGGAAAAGTTGAAAGCATTCTCTCTGAGAACTGGCAAAAGACAAGATGCTCACTCTCACCACTTTTATTCATCATAGTTCTGGAAGTCCTAGCCAGAGCAAGCAGACAAGAGAAAGAAATAAAGGGTATCCAAATCATTAAAGAAGAAGTCAAATTGTTGCTGTTTGCTGATGATAAGATTGTAAACCCAGAAAACCCTAAAGACTCCTCCAAAAAGCTCCTAGAACTAATAAATGAATTCAGCAAAGTTTCTGGATACAAAATTAATGTAGACAAATCAGTAAGTCTGTTATACACCAACATAACTCAACCCCTTTTACAATGGCTGCCAAAAAAAAAAAAAAAAAAAAAAAAAAAAACAACAACAACTTAGGAATACACCTGACACAGCAGTCAAAAGACCTCTACAAGGAAAACTACAAAACACTGCTGAAAGAAATATAGATGATACAAACGGAATCATCTATACTGTGTACAAATGGAAACACAACCCATGTTCATGGATGGGTAGAATCAATATTGTGAAAATAACCATACTGCCAAAAGCAATTTACAAATTCAATGTAATTTCCATCAAAATACCACCATCACTCTTCACAGAACTAGAAAAACACAATATTAAAACAGATTTGAAACTATAAAAGAGCATGCATAGCCAAAACAAGAATAAGGAAAAAGAACAAATCTAGAGACATCACATTACCTGATTTCAAACTATACTATAAGACCATAATCACCAAAACAGCATTGGACTGGTACAAAAATAAGCATATAAACCAATGAAATAGAATAGAGAACTCAGAAATAAACTCAAATACCTACAGCCAACTGATCTTTCACAACGCAAACAAAAACATAAAGTGGGGAAAAGACAACCTATTTAACAAATGGTGCTAGGACAATTGGCAAGCCACTTGTAGGAGAATGAAACCTCATTTCTCACCTTATACAAAAATTAACTCAAGATGAATCAAGGACCTAAATCTAAGACCTGAAACCTTAAAAATTCTGGAAGATAACATCAGAAAAACTCTTGCAGACATTGGTTCAGGCAAAGACTTCATGACCAGGAACCCAAAAGCAAATGTAAAAAAAAAAAAAAAAAAAAAGATAAATAGGTAAGATGTAATTAAACTAAAGAGCTTCTGCATGGCAAAAGGAACAACAGAGTAAACAGGCAACCAACAGAGTGGGAGAAAATCTTCAAAATCTATACATCTGACAAAAAGCTAATATTCACAATTTACAATTAATTCAAACGAATTAGCAATAAAAATACAAACAATCCCATTAAAAAGTAGGCTAAGGACATGAATAGACAATTCTCAAAGGAAGATATACAAATGACCAACAAACATAGGAAAAAATGCTCAACATCACTAATCAGGAAAATGCAAACCAAAACCACAACGTAATACCACCTTACTCCTGAAAATGTGGCCATAATAAAAAAATCAATAAATAATAGATGTTGACATGGATACAGTGAAAAGGGAACACTTCTACATTGCAGGTGGGAATGTAAACTAGTACAACCACTAAGGAAAACAGCGTGGAGACTCCTTAAACAACTAAAAGTAGAACTAAGAACTACTGCTTGATCCAGCAGTCCCACAATTGAGTATCTACCCAAAGGAAAAGAAGTAATTATATGAAAAAAATTCTTGCACACGCATGTTTATAGCAGCACAATTTGCAAATACAAAAATATGGAAACAACCCAAATGCCCATTAATCAATAAGTGGATAAAGAAATTGTGATATATATATAAAATCACAATTTATATATATATTTATATATTTAAATATATTAAATAATATATACAAATATTTATATATTTTTATATATAAATATATTTTGCATTTTTTATTTCCATAGGTGTTTGGGGAACAGGTGGTGCTTGTTTACATGAATAAGTTCTTTAGTGGTGATTTGTGAGATTTTGTTGCACCCATCACCCAAGCAGTACACACTAACCCAATTTGTATTCTTTTATCCATCACCCTCTACCCACCTTTTCCCCCAAGTCCCCAAAGTCCATTGTACCATTCTTATGCTTTTGCATCCTCATGGCTTAGCTCTCACTTATGAGTGAGAACATACAATGTTTGGTTTTCCATTCCTGAGTTACTTCACTTAGAATTATGGTCTCCAATCCCTTCCAGGTTCCTGCGAATGCCATTATTTTGTTCCTTTTTATGGCTGAATAGTATTCCGTGGTATGTGTGTGTGTATGTGTGTGTGTGTGTGTGTGTGTGTGTGTGTGTGTATAATGTTCTCACTTATAAGTGGGAGCTAAACACAGAGTTCATATGAACACAAAGAAGGCAACAACAGACACTATAGTCTGCTTGAGAGTGGAGGGTGAAGAGTGAGGATCAAACAACCAGTTATCAGGTATTATGCTCATTAAAATGGTGACAAAAATAATCTGTACACCAAACCCCTGTGAAATGCAGTTGACCTGTGTAATAAATCTGTACATGTACACCTGAACCCAAATTAAAGTTAAAAAAGAAAATACAAAATTCAAATTTTAATGTCCTTAAGAGAATTTTATTGGCATTCAAAATGGTAATTTTTATATTTTAACTTTTATTTTAAGTTCAGGTTACAAGTGCAGGTTTGGTATACAGGTAAGCTTGTGTCATGGGGTTTTTTTGTACAGATTATTTCATCACCCAGGTATTAAGCCTAGTACCCATTAGTTATTTTTCCTGATTCTTTCCCTCCTACAACCCTCCGAAAGGCCCCAGTGTGTATTGTTCCCCTCTATGTGTGCATGTGTTCTCATGATTTAGCTCCCACTTACAAGTGAGAACATGCAGTATTTGGTTTTCTGTTTCTGTGTTAGTTTGCTAAAGATAATGCCCTCCAGTTCTATCCATGTTACTGCAAAGGACATGATCTCATTCTTTTTATAGTTGCAGAGTATTCCATGGTATATATGTATGACATTTTCTTTATTTAGTTTATCATTGATGGGCATTTAGATTGATTCCATCTCTTTGCTATTGTGAATAGTGCTTCAATGAACATAATGCATGTATGTGTCTTTATGATAGAATTGTTTATATTCCTTTGGGTGTATAACCAGTAGTAGGATTACTGGGTCAGGTGGTATTTCTGTCTTTGGGTCTTGAACAAACACTTTTCTTTTTTTGTTGTTTGGTTTTTGTTTATTTGTTTGTTTGTTTTTTCTTCAAATTTTATTCTAAGTTCAAAGGTACATTTGCAGGATATGCAGGTTTGTTACATATGTACATGTGTGCCATGGTCATTTGATGCACAGATCATCCCATCACCTAGGTATTAAGGCCAGCAACCATTAGCTATCCTTCCTGATGCTTTTCCTCCAGCCACATTCCCCCTCCAACAGGCCCTAGGGTGTGTTGTTCCCCTAATGTGTTCTCATCATTCAGCTCCCACTTATAAGAGAGAACATGTGGTGTTAGGTTATCTGTTCCTACATTACTTTGCTGAGGATAATAGTTTCCAGCTCCATCCATGTCACCGCAAAGAACATGATCTCCTTCCTTCTTATGGCTGCGTAGTATTCCATGGTGTATATGTACCACATTTTCTTTATCCAGTCTATCATTGATGTCCATTTAGGTTGATTCTATGTCTTCGCTATTTTGACTGGTGCTGCAATGAACATACACGTGAGTGTATCTTTATAATAGATACTATAAAGATACATGCATGTGTATCCATTATAGTGTCCGTTCATGTCCTTTGCCCAGTTTTTAATGTGGTTGTTTGTCTCAGAGAAATGAAAACTTATTTTCATGAAGAAACTTGTACACAAACATTCAAAGTTGCTTTATTCGTAATAGCCAAACACAGGAAACCACCCAAATGTCCTTCAATGTATAAATAGTTAAATAAACTGAGATAATCCATACCATGGATACTACTCATCATCAAAAAGCAATGAACTATTGATACACTCAACTAGGATGAACGTCAAGGAAGTTAGGCTGAATGAAATAAGCCAATCTCAAAATGATACCTATTACTTGATGTCTTTTGTGTAGTGGTTGCCAGGAGTTAGTGATGGGGAAGAGAAAGTGAGTGTGGCTATACAGGGTAATATCAGGTAGTCTTGGGCTGATGGTTCAGTTGAATATCTTGATTATGGTGCACACAGAAAGAACAAACCTTGAGTCTGAATTGAAGAATCTCATTGAGGGCTGTTTGTTAAGTGTAATAATGAGAGAATAATCTCACCAAGGTAAATTGTCTCTAAATTCAATTGGCAATTAAAAGAACATCCTACAAAGCATAGTGGGAAATGGGGCATCAGAACAGGACAGTTACAAATATGCAAAATCAAAATGAAATGAGAATTTTCAACAGTAAAACTGGATGATGGGGAAAAATTCAATTAATGTTTTTGAGATCCCAAGAAATTTATTTTTATAATATCAAAATATTCAAGATATCATAAAAATAGGATAATAGAATAAAGAAATTTTAGGTTTCAAATATTTCACTTCTCAAGTCCCAATTTTTAGGAAACTACTAAACAATATAGTCCACCAGAAGGTCATATAACACAGAAAAATAAATTTAGCACAAAATAAATAATGCTGCTGTAGTGATATCCCACAATAATAGTGCAAAATATCTAGAGTAAGGCAACCAGGTTGCACAAGGAGAAGAGAGAGCTCACAAAAGATGTCTTCGAAAATATCACAATAATTATATAGTTACACACCATTTGTGAATATATAGGACTTACTATTTTGTTACAGTTAATGTATGGATAAATTATTATTAGATATAAAGAAAAATAATGACAGAACATAAAAGTTATACAATAGAGAAAATGTAATCAGATCAGGCACGATGGCTCACACCTGTAATCTCAACATTTTTGGAGGCTGAGTTGGGTGGATCATTTGTGGTCAGAAGTTCGAGGCCAGCCTGGCCAACATGGTGAAACCCCGTCTCTACTAAAAACACAAAAATTAGCCAGGGCACCTGTAATCCCAGCTACTCAGGAGGCTGAGGCAGGAGAATCACTTGAATCCGTGAGCTAAGATCATGCCACTGCACCTCAGTCTGGGTGATATTTTGAGACTTCATCTAAAAAAAACAAACAAAAAAACAAAGATATATATATATATATATATATATATATATATAAAATCATAATATGCTGAATTGTTAGCTTTGGATACTATTGATAATGATGCTGATGATGATGATTTAAATTCAACATACTCTGTTCCCTGGGACATGGCCCTAAAGGCAGATCTTGTGACCACCCCCTACCCAGGCAGACAGCACTGGCTTGGGCTTACAGTACAGCGACGTTGCCTTCACCTGAGCTCTGTGGGTGGGCACATCTCTGTGTTCCCCCTAGAACTTCCCATACAGAAGATCATGAGACCACCCCCACCCCTGCTGCTCCTAGTCAAACAAGACTCACTGGCTGGGTCTTCTAGTCAGTGACTCCATCCCACTATGCACTCTACAAATAGCCCCAGCTTCATATTCACCTAGCAGCAGCCCAAATGGCATATGTGCAACCCCCTGCCCTCATTGTTCCTAGCTAGGAAAGTTTTACTGTCTTGGGCTTCAAGCACAGTAACCCTGCCCCTACCTAAACACTGCAGTGGGTCATAGCTCTGTATTCCTCTAAGGCAAAACTCCCAGAGGTAACAGACAATGCTTGGAACATTTGAGTACCCCCAAAAGTGAAGTTCAGCATTACTTGGGTAGGAGGGATGGGCAAATATCCCATGTGGCCTACGGATAACAGTCTCCACTGAAACCACTCCCATAGAGTTGCAAAACAGGCATTCCCAATGGCTCTCAACCATGTTGCTATCCAGAGAAAGACTACAGTGTGCATCTGAACTAAGAGTCACAGGACCAGGAACAGAGGTGTGATAGGGAAAACAGATTGTATTCCTGCCAATCTATGACGGGAGCCAATGTAGCCCCCAAATCCCCCCTGCAGAGACCTCTGGGCACTTCACCAGAAGCTCCTCCCAGTCACCTTCGTCAGGGTTCCACAAAACCTTTAAAGCAACTACACAATAGAAACCTCAAAGCAACCAGCTAATAGCTTCAAGATAGGATCAAAACCTCACATATCAATATTAACTATGAATTGTCTTAATGCCCCCACTTAAAAGGAATATAGTGGCAAGTTGAATAAAAAAAAAGACTCATCCCTCCAGTGTTATCAAGAGACTCATTTCATGTGTAACAACACACATAGACTTAAGATAAAGGGTTGGAGAAAGATCTACTGTGCAAACAAAACAAAAAACAGCAGGGGTCATTATTTTTATATCAGATAAAACAGACCTTAAGCCAACAACAGTAAAAAAAGGACAAAAAAAGGTACTATACAATTATAAAGGATTCAATCCAACAAGACGACTTTACTACCCTAAATATATGCACAGCAAGCATTGGAGCACCCAGATTCAAAAAGCAAGTAGTTCTAGACCTATGAAAACATGGATAGCCACACAATAATAGTGTGGGACTTCAATACTCAAATGACAGTATTAGACAGATTGTCAAGGAAGAAAACTAACAAAGAAATTCTGAACTTAAATTTGACTCTTGACCAATATAACTTAATAAACATCTACAGAATACTCCAACCATTAACCACAGAACATACATTCTTCTCATGTGCACATTGAACATACTGTAAGATTGACCATATGGAATATGGAATAAAGATGGAAATCAATACCAAGATTTCTTGTGTATTGTGAAGTTTTGACTGCACAGTTACATGGAAATTAAGCAACTTGTTCCTGAATTACTTGTGCATAAACAATGAAATTACGGCATAAATTTAAAAATTATTTTAAATAAATAAAAAAAGACACAACATACCCAGATCTCTGGGATGCAGCTAAAGCAGTGTTAAGAGGAAAGTTCATAGCACTAAATGCCTACATCGAGAAGTTAGAAAGATCTCAAATTAACCCTCTAACATCAGACCTGGAAGAATTTGACAAACAAGAACAAACTAATCCAAAGCTATCAGAAAAAAAGAAATAACTTAAATCAGAGCAGAACTAAACAAAATTGAGACCCAAAATCAGCACTAAGCATCAGTGAAACCAAAAGCTGGTTATTTGAAAGGATAAACAAGATCAATAGACTTCTAGCTAGATTAACAAAAGAAAAAAAAGAAAGAAAAAAGATCCATATAAGCACAACCATAAATGACAAAAGTGACATTAATACTGATCCCACATAAATATAAACGATCCTCAGAGATTTTATGAACACCTCTATGCACAAAAAAACCTAGAAAATCTAGAAGAAATGAATAAATTCCTGGAAACACACAACCTCCCAAGACTGATTCAAGAAGAAATTGAAACCCTGAACAGACCAATATTGAGTTCTGAAATGGAATTGATAGTAAATTACCAGCCAAAAAGAGCCCTAAGCCACATTAATTCACAATCAAATTCTACCAGACATGAAAGGAAGAGCTGGTAATAATCCTACTGAAACTATTCCAAAAAATTGAGGCGGAGGGACTCGGACACATTTAAAGGAGGTTATTTTACTATAGCGTATACACTAATATTAGTGTTTAAAGGAAGTGGCCACAAAACCCCAGGAAGGCATTACTCAAGAGTGACTTTATTTTCAGTAGGTTTGGAACAGGGCCTGAGCAACACTTTTTGCTCTGCTCTCAGTGACTCCTATGAACAAGCCCACAGATGCCATGTCTATCACAGCTGCATCATAGATGGGGAAACATCTGCTGAGCCTCACTGAGCACCCTCTTGGGGGACTCTTGTGAAGAAGAAAGTCATTATATACAGATATTTGCATGCTTGGGCACAGTAATATATCGCCACATACTCACACCGAAGACTGTTAATGCCAGGAGGAAGATCCATCCAGACTCAACATCACTGAACCAAGAGCACCATGAACATGAACTCAGTTGGCAGCTGGTCACTGAGGAGCACAGGAGACCTTCCTGGCTTGTGCCAGAACCAGACTAAGTGGTTCCTCCCCATAGTGTGTGAGACTCTGACCGCTCTGCAGTTCATGGTGACTCTCTCTTCTGGGACACAGTCTGCAATGCTGGAGTTCAAGGAAGATCAGCCTTCTCTCAGGACCTGCACTCACGGACAGAGACTGGACCACCTAGAGTGTTATGCAATTTGTTTATGAAAAAAAGAAATGAATCCGGGCACAGTGCCTCCTGCCCATAATCCCAGTACTTTCAGAGGCCAAGGTAGGCAGATCACCTGAAGTCAGGAGTTCAAGACCAGCCTGGCCAACATGGTGAAACCTCATCTCCTCAAAAATACAAAAATTAGCCGGGCGTGATGGTGGGTGCCTGCAATCCCAGCTACTTGGGAGGCTAAGGCAGGAGAATCACTTGAACCCAGGAGGCAGAAGTTGCAGTGAGCCGAGCTCATGCCACTGCACTCAGCCTGGGATTCACAATCTACACATAGATTGTGTATAGATTCACGATATGTATAGATTCACATATGCATAGATTCACAATCTATACATCTGACAAAGGGCTAATATCCAGAATCTACAACGAACTCAAACATATCAGTAAGAAAAAAACAATCCAATCAAAGAGTGGGCTAAGGACATGAATAGACAATTCTCAAAAGAAGATAAACAAATGGCCAACAAACATGAAAAAATGCTCAACATCACTAATGATCAGGGAAATGCAAATCAAAACCACATTGCGATACCACCTGACTCCTGCAAGAATGGCCATTATCAAAAAATCAGAAAAAAATAGATGTTGGCGTGGATGCAGTGAACAGGAAACACTTCTACACTGCTGGTGTAAATGTAAACTAGTATAGCCACCATGGAAAAATAGTTTAAATTTAAAATTGAGTACAATTATATTAAATTTTAAAATCCAGGACCTCAGAGGCACTAGCCACATTTCAAGTGCTCAATGGTCACGTGGGTTTAGTCACTAGACTCTAATCCTACTATGATACTTAGCACAAATGCAGAATATTTCCATCGTTGCAGAAAGTTCTATTGAACAGTGCTATTCAAGAAGATTTCATGATAACTAACGAGCGTTTTTGAAACACATAGTAGAAAATTCTCAAAACTCAGGGAGTGGAGAGAGATAGGACGAGAGAAACTCTGTGCTTAAGTACTAAATTTTAGAAATCTGCATTATTTATCTGTCATTGAACAAGTGATTCACTTCTTGTCAACTCCTTTGATGAGCTTCTCTTATGCAAGATGTAATTCTTGATTTTTCTATGATAAAGAGTATCGCTTGTTCCAAACTGTGTCTATGCTAGGAGTCCTTCCCTGTGTAGACAGACATCTAGAAAAAGCAGAGTTTATATTACTTTGGGCAATAAGACAGCCAGTGACCTAACAAAGTCTCACTTTTAGGCCAGTGGCTGAGTCATGGCACCAAATGGTCTTGTCAGGCCACAAAGCCATAGAGGAGAATAGTTTCTATGAAGGTGACAGTGGCCATCAGTGGGCCTAGTGAACAGGGTTGTAGGGACAGTGAGATGGACAACTGGAAAATGAGGTTAAGTCTAATTGGAGACGGCTGGCCTGCGGCTGCAACTGACCTTGGCCTACATTCCATAGTTAGGGGTTGAAAGGATAAGAAGAGAAGTGACTGTAAGAGATGGAGAAGGAGCTGTGCCAATGTCCAGAGGAGACTCAGGAGAGGGACATGTGGGAAAGAGACAGAGAATAAATTCATCCTGGTTCCTTCTACTTTTTTCATGTGACTGCTCCTATCTTTGAAGTGTTTTCTATGCAAAATATTTAAGACCACAAGGGGACAAGAGAGGTCTCCAGGCAGCTTGTGGCCAGTACGGTTAAACTGCTTCTCACATGCCCGTGTACTGACTGTGCTCAGCTGTTCCTGCCAGATGAGCTCCTGTGCGAGGGGCCCAAAGGGAGGCTGGGTCTGTGGGCTTGCCCTGGTAGGGAAGTTAGTGTTCAGGGCTCAATCACTGTGGGAGGACTTTTCAGAGTTTGAAGACAGAAATAGGTTGCAAAGTCCGCTGGCTTCAGGTCTTCAATGGTGACAGTAAATTCTGTCCCAGATCCACTGCCACTGAACCAGATGGGCACCCCGTCGACTTGGGTGGAAGCATGGCAAATGAGAATCTTAGGGCTCTGCCCAGGTCTGTGCTAGTACCAGGATAAGTAGTCCTTCCCGTCCGTGTAGAGGAGCCTCTCACTGGCCCCACAGGGAGACTTTCTCTCCCAGGGAGGTGGGCAGAGACTCTGCACCCTGGGTGACCACAATCTGCCCATTGGAACCTGAAATCAGAAGCACACGAAGTTAATCCAGAGGTGCTGTGAGATCCTATTAAAGCTGGAATGTGCCCACAAGGGTGAGGACAAACCCTAACCAGGCCTGTGGCGTTAGTGATATTTGTTTCTTGCCCCTCCCAACACCACTCTTCTCAGGGAGCGTGAGGATCACCCTGAAGGAGCTGTCCACTGGGACCTTATTTCACCTGGAACACAGAGCAGCAGGAGCCCTAGGAACTGGGATGGCACCATCTTTCTGCCTCTCACCAGCCTGACTCTGACAAAAGGCTTTATTTATTAGGCTCAGTCACAGGACTGTACCTGTGGTGGGGTCAGTGAGGACATTTATGCAAATCCTCAACCAGGATGAAGGCAGGGCTCCTGAAATTCAAGGTTGTGGTCACACCTGGTGATGCACTAACCAGAGCATCCTCTGGGCCACCTGCCCTGCCCTGCCCTGGGGATGTCACGATGTGCCTGTGCTTGTGGTTACATGAGCTCCCCCCACAACACCCAGTGTAAACAGACATTTGGTAGTGACAGGGGTGCAGTTCCTGTGTTCATAATTCCCCAGCAGGGCCCTATGTCACCTCTAAGATATACCATGGTACAGCCTATAAAAGAACAAGAGCAGTTCTCTATGAGGCATCGGACAACACCTGTGTCCCTCTGACTCAGAAATACAAGGTCAGTTGTCCCCAGGTGTTGCTTTGCTCCTTTTCCTGTGGACATTTATTGGGTGCTAAGCTGTGTTTCCAGAACAGTAGAATGGCCGACTCTTCTTTCTCAACTTATCCTCACTGTAGAGTTAGCCCCTTGGTTGTTTAGCTATTCATTAAACAAGCCAAATCGTGAGATGAACTCAGACAAAAGCTTTGTTACCTTCCCCCGTGGTGGTAATTTCCACCTGAGGGGTCATTTTTCTTGCCCATTGGATGAAATCACCAGCAAATCTCACACCATTTTTGGTAAATCTGAAATAATACCATCATATGGACATTTTTTGTCACAGTCGAGTCTTCCTTGGGTATGTGGTAACGCTTGCCTCCTGAAGAAGCACTGGCCTTCCGCTCCCTCCCGTCCCCCAGCTTGGGTTCCCCATGGGCTGCTGTCTGAGGTGGGGAGGGGTCAGGTCACCTCTCTCCTGAGCTCACTTTCCTGGCATGGATCTCACTGCCACCAGCTCCCTCAGTGTGAGGAGAGTAGACAGCTAGTTCCAGTGCTGGGAGTCACTGCCTCTCTTAAGAAATCCACCTCTCATCATTGGACTCCCACTCTGCAGAGCAGCACTTCAGCCAGCCTCTCCTTTAGTTGCCTCAAAGAGAAATCTGACACAGATCTCCTGTGTTCATGCCAAGCTTCTTTTTTTTTTGAGACGGAGTCTCGCTCTGCTGCCCAGGCTGGAGTACAGTGGCACAATCTCGGCTCACTGCAACCTCCGCCTCCTGAGTTCAAGTGATTCTCCTGCCTCAGCCTCTGGGGAGTAGCTGGAATTACAGGTGCCTGCCACCACGCCCAGCTAATTTTTGTATTTTAGTAGAGATTGGATTTCACCATGTTGGCCAGGCTGGTCTTGAACTTCTGACCTCAAGTGATCTGCCCACCTCGGCCTCCCAAAGTGCTGGGATAACAGGTGTGAGCCACTGCACCTGGCCTCATGCCAAGCTTCTAAAGACACATGTCACACTCCTCAAGGAGTACCAGAGTGGGAAGGTGAGACTCAACACTAACAGCTGCCTGAAGAACCCTTTCCTGATTTTTAGTCGTTGATCACCTTAGTGTCATTTCTTTATAATAAAAAAGTACCAAAGTCAAAAAAAAGTGATTTTCAGAAAACACAAGGGAGCGTCTAGTACTTGGAGCCTCATGAGAAATAAGGCTGACAGAGTACCATTTTGCAAGGAGGAGAAATATACTGAACTTGGAGAGTTTATAGAAGGACTAATGTGAACACTAGACGTGAGCTTGCATTGACCTCACTATCAGGACCATGAAGAAGGAAAGTCTTGGACCCCTGAAGTCAGTTCCTAAGGGGAAGCAGACCTGGAGGTGAGAGTGTGTTGCAACCTTCTGGGCAAGCGTGGTGTTTAATTCCTGCTCCTCTGGAGCCTGGCTGTCTCTTTCCCAGCTCCCTCCCTCTCTCAGCTCCACCCACCAACTCTTCAAGATCTACCTAGAATATGTTTTCTCTGAGCCTGTCTTCAGCTACAAGTGGTATCTAACTCCTGGCTTTGCACTGCCTTTCAGCTCCTCCTTCTGCTACAGTCTGACAAAGTGTCTTCCTAGACAATTCTGGTCAAATTTCTATGTGGAAAAAATGTGATTACCAATTAATCTCCATCATCCATTTTTGACACGTTTATACTAGCCCATGTCATAAACCCTTGGTAAGTCTTTACATTGGCTGAGCCTGGGTCAGGTGACACTTTTCCCCCGGAAGTATATCAATATTTTCAGTTCCAACATGTGGTTTATAACTTAAGCACTGCTACTTCAATAACTGACCTAGTCTGGTAATTCATAATGATATGTGGGCAGAGAATTTCCCTCAGAAAGGGGCAGATACCTTTTCTGGCCTGCATTTGTAAAGGCCCCGCCTAGAAAACCATAGAAAGTAAACTTTCTCTGATATGTCATCTCAGTTTTTCTTGTTCCTGGCTTTTTTGCTGTTCTGTCTAATATCCCCAGTGCCATCTAGTCAATTGCTCTCCCACATATACCCTGTGCTATTATCTTCATAGCATTTATCTCCATCTGACATTGTAGGGAGAATTGATTAGAAGTGAAATTTATTTCATTGGAAGAGGGAATAGTCAGAGTTAGGGTTATGTAGTAGAAATAACATAGTTAAATTATTAAAATGGGAATGTGATAAGGTAAATGAGATATGTAATAATTTAATAATAAATTATTAAAGTGGGAATGTGATAAGGTAATAATCCAAGCAAGGGAGAGCGAAGGTGACCATATGACTCTGAAATGGCTGACATTGCTGTGGACCCAAAAGTAAGGCACTAAAAATCAGAGCCGATCATGTGAAATGGAAGGCTCAAGAGGGGCCACAGATACCTCCCTGCTTCTTGTTTCCATGGAAACTGGGCCCTCATTTCATGAAAATTGGCTAGATAGAAAAAATAAAAATAACTTCACTTACTTATCAGGGCATGAGAAATCGCATGTGGTTTAACTAGTCTGTTTGGAGTAAGTTGCTGGGAGCCACTTAGGAATGTGTTGTGTAGAAGATAAATTATTAGCTCATGAGAAATGATGTGGGTAATGGATACAGGGTGGACGCTGGACCTGTGTGCTGGAGAGCTGTCCATTTGCACAGGGATGTCCTTTTTCCCATGCATTTGGTCATGGTGCCTGTACCTAACATAACATGTTAATACATGCATCCTTATTGTCTCCGTTTCCTGAGGGAACTCCAAAGGGAGCGGGGAGGAATAGTTCCTGGCCCTCCCAAGTTTCTGACTTCATAAACATTAAAGTCACAAAGGAAGAAACAGGAGTGGGAAGGCAGGAACTGCAGGGATGTTGGAGCTGTGATTCCCAAGGGGCTGTCATTGATAATGTGCTCTTAGGGGAGTTTTTCTAATTATTTCTTTTAAATTAATTTCAAACTTACAGATAATTGCAAAACTAATTCTGATTTTTTTAAATTTCTTTGCCTAGGTCCCAGTGATTAACATTTTACTGTTTGTAACAATACTCTCTCTATACACTTTATATGTAGATATACATTCTTTCTTTTTTTGCATTTTGATAAGTTTTTTTATAATTTCAACTTGTATTATGGATTAAGGGGTACATGTGCAGGTTTGTTATGTGGGTATATTGCATGACATTGAAGTTTGGAGTAGAAATGGGAAGTCCAAGGTTGAGGAGGTGCATCCAGTGAGAGCCATCTTGTCAGTGGGGACTATCTACGGAGTCTTGAGGTGGCGCAGGGCATCATATGTCAAGGGGGTTGAATATTCTAGCTCAAGTCTGTCCTTCTCTTATAAAGCCACTAATGCCTCACTCTCATTACCTCATTTAATCCTAATTACCTCCCAAAGGTACAGATGGCCAACAAACGTATAAAAAATGCTCAACATCACTAATGATCAGAAAAATGCATGCCTTTTTGTGGCTGATTAGTACTCAGATATAGATATAGATATAGATATAGATATAGATATAGATATCTCACAGTTTCTTTATCCTGTTGTTGATTTGTTGATTGGTGAGCATTAGGGTTGGTTCCACATTTTTGCAATTGCAAATTGTGTTGCAGTAAACACGTGTGTGCAAGTATCTTTTTCATGTAATGACTTATTTTCCTCTGGTTAGATACCCAGTAATGGGATTGCTGGATCAAATAGTAGTCCTACTTTTAGTTCTTTAAGGAATCTCCACACTGTTTTCCATGGTGGTTGTACTAGCTTACATTCCCACCAGCAGTGTAGAAGTGTTCCACGTTCACTGCATCCATGCCAACATGTATTATTTTTTGATTTTTTGATTATGGCCATTCTTGCGGGAGTAAGGTAGTATTGCACTGTGGTTTTGATTTGCATTTCCTTGATTATAGTGATGTTGAGCAATTTTTCATGTTTGTTGGCCATTTGCATATCTTCTTTTGAGAATCGTCTACTCATGCCCTTAGCCCACTTTTTGATGGGATTGTTTGGTTTTCTTTCCTGCTAATTTGTTTGAGTTCGTTGTAGATTCTGGATATCGGCCTTTTTTCAGATGTATAGATGGTGAAGATTTTCTCTCACTCTGTGGGTTGTCTGTTTACTCTGCTGACTGTTCGTTTTGTCATGCAAAAGCTCTTTAGTTTAATTAAGTTCCAGCTATTTATTTTTGTTTTTATTGCATTTGCTTTTGGGTCCTTGGTCATGAAACCCTTGCCTAAGACAATGTCTAGAGGGATTTTTCTGATGTTACCTTCTAGAATTTTTATAGTTTCATGTAATAAAAGAATTCAGTAAAGTTTCCAGATATAAAATTAATATACACACATCAGTAACTCTGCTGTACACCAACAGTGATCAAGCTGAGAATCGATTCAAGATCTCAACTCTTTTTACAATAGCTGCACAAAAAAATGACTTAGGAACATACTTAACCAAGCAGGTGAAAGACCTCTACAAGGAAAACTACAAAACACTGCCGAAAGAAATCATAGACAACACAAACAAATGGAAACATATTCCATGCTCATGGGTTCGTAGAATCAATATTGTGAAAATGAATATACTGCCAAAAGTAATCTACAAATCCAATGCAATTCCTATCAAAATACCACCATCATTCTTCACAGAACTGGAAAAAACTATTCTAAAATTCATATGGAACTAAAAAATAGCCCACATAGTGAAAGCAAGACTAAGCAAAAAGAACAAACCTGTAGGCATCACACTACCTGATATCGAACTATACTATAAGGCCATAGTCACCAAAACACCATTGTACTGGCATAAAAATGGGCACATAGATCAATGCAACAGAATAGAGAACACAGAAATAAACCCAAATATATACAGCTAACTGATTTTCAACAAAGCAAACAAAAACATAAACTGGGGAAAGGACACCCTATTCAAGAAATGATGCTGGGATAATTGGCAAGCCACATGTAGGAGAATAAAACTGGATCTCCATCTCTCACCTTACACAAAAATCAACTCAAGATGGATCAAGGACTTAAATCAGTCTCTTTATTTATTACTGGTCTGTTCAAGCTTTCCATTGCTTTCTGATTCAAACTTGGTAGGTTAGAATTTCTAGGCTTTTTATCCATTTCCTCCAGGTTATTCAATTTGTTGGTGTATTATTGTTCATAATAGTCCCTTATGATCCATTTTATTTCTGAGGCATCTATTGTAATGTCTCCACTTTGATTTCTGATTTAATTGATTTGTGTATTCTCTCTTTCATTCTTAGTTCACCTAGGAGTTTGTTGATTTTGTTTATTTTTTCAAAGAACCAACTCTTGTTTTTATTGATTTCTTTCTATGATTTTACTGTTCTCTATTTGACTTATTTCTGTTCTGATTTTGTTTCTTTCCCTTGCTAATTTTGAATTTAGTTTGTTCTTCTTCTTCTAGCTCCTTGAAGTGTACTGTTTGGTTGCTTACTTGAAATCTTCCTTCTTTTTTAATAAGAATTTATTGCTATAAATAAACTTCCATCTTAGAAGTGCTTTTGCTGTATCTCATGGGTTTTGATATGTTGTGTTTCTGTTGTTGCTTGCCTTAAGATATTTTTTAATTCCTCTTTTGAAATTAAAAATAGAACTGTCATGCAACCCATCAATCTATCTTCTGGGTTTGTGTGCAAGGGGGATGAAATCACCAGCTTGTAAAGATATCTGCACTCCTATGTTCATTGCAGCATTATTCACAATAGCCAAGATACGAAAACAACTTAAATGTCCATCATCAAACAGGTAGATAAAGAATATATAGTTTATATACATAATGGAATATTATTCAGCCTTGGAAAAGAATGAGATTTTGCTTTTTGCCACAACACAGATGGACCTGGAGAACATTATGCTAAGTGAAATAAACCAGGCACAGAAAGAAAAAAAAAATTGCATGATCTCACTTAAATGTGGAATATGAAAAAGGAAGATACTCAAAATATGCATAGCTAGAGAATGAAACAATGGTTAACATAGGCAGGGAGCAGAAGGAAAGGGGGATATATACAGCAGATACGTAGGATAAACAAGTTTAGATAGTTAATAAAATTGTATTTTATTGGAGATTTTTGTTAAATAAAATTTAGCTGCCCTTGTCACCAAAAAAAGTGAGATGATAAATTTGTTAATCTGCTTCACTATGGTAACCATTTTACTATCCACATGTATCCCATAACATCATGTTGTAAATCTCAAATACATATATAATTTATTTTTAAAAACTTAGTGTAATAGTTTAGTGTTTGCTATATTTTTCTTATAAAATTATTAGGTTTTATAACTTGTTATTTTAAATTTAGTTTTACTTAATTATAAGTACATACTCTTAGTCACTCCTCCATGCATTAAAATGCCTAACTTCATCCAATGTGCATGGTAAATTTTTGGAAACCAACAAAAGGGACAGTAAGGGAAGAGAGAAAAAAATCAGAAAGGCAACGAGCTCTAGCAATACTGAGACATTTAGTGTTTCAGACTGGTTATGAAGTTATGGGTTTTTTTCTATTATATATTTAAAGATTGTTCTTTTGTGTTATGAACTTCATAGCTCTCTCTTCATTCACTTTAACCATTAGTGACTTTTAACAAGGAGGCCAATAGGTCATCATTCTTTTACCTTTGTAGAAACCAAGAAAATTTATGAAGAAATGTTATTATTTGTTCCCACTAATTTTTTTCAGACACTTAAGTCATTTATTTTTTCAATAGTATTTCCTAACTGGTTCTATTATAAGAAATGTAGGCTAGAAAAAATATGTTAACCTCTGTCTTTAATTTTAGAAATTTTGACATGTGTAAACAGCTTGCATTTTATTTCACACATTTTCTACTTTATAAATCTTTGACAAGTAGATTAAAACCTTAACATCAGTATTTCCTAACTTCATCAATATTTCCTAATGTCATCAATTTTTCCTAACTTCTTCACAGCTGGGAATGCAGCATGAATATATGTAAGTGTGCGTGCTGTGTTTATGTGTATGTTTGTGTGTGATCGTGTATGCATAATTCTTCCCTTACCTACTGGCAAGGACACTCAGAGTGAGGACCATTCCTAGTGACTGCTTCTCACAAGCCATTTAGCTTTTCCCAAGCACACAGGAATTTGCCTTTGTTTCTCATGTAGGTTTTAATTTAGCCTCTACCTTGGACCATGAACTGACCCTGTCTTTATTTAGACCGTTTTTCCAGGAGAAGGGACTGCTAACATCTGCCCAGTCAAGGTCAGGAGCAGCAGTGTTGGTAATACCTGTGAAACTAGCAACAAGAGAAACAAGTTCCTAAGCTCCTGATCCACTTGTTACCCAAGAACATCCCTGAGGTCTCCAACCACTTCTATGAGAGTAGGTCTGGGCACATTTTGCCTTCACAGTCAGCCTGTGGAGGCTAATGGTGCTTCCAACTTAGCTCATGGCCAAGATGATACTGAAATCTTGGACTTGAGATGAAGTTTGGTCAGTTTCTGCTCTTTTCCTACCACAGGTATTTTCCTAATATGTGTCAACACTCACAAGATTATGGCTGAATAGAACTCTATAAAAATACAAGCAGGAACAGATCAGCTTTGAAAAGGTCATGGGTCTATCCCTTCTGTAGTTCTCTGATAGTTGAGGGAACTCTGGGCAAAGTGCTCTATAGGAGACAGGAACGAGCTGAGGACCTCCTAAACAGACCTGAGTCATGCTGCTGCTTGCGCATTTGATTAAGGTCCCAGGGGCTTCAGATGCCCAATATGTATGTTTCTTTCTATGTGGGACATCACAAAACAGTTCAAATTGTTATCTCATTCTAAAGAAAAAATGTTTTTTCTTTCATTTCTTCTATTTTTCTTTTTTTTATTTTAATTTAAGTTCTGGGATACATGTGCAGAATGTACAGATTTGTTACCTAGGTGTACGTGTGCCATGGTGGTTTATTGCACATATTGACCTGTCATCTAGGTTCCCTCTGCTCATCCCCCACCCCACCAACAGGCCCCAGTGTGTGTGTTGTTCTCCTCCCTATGTGCATGTGTTCTCATTGTTCAACTCCCACTTATGAGTGAGAACATGCAGTGTTTGATTTTCTGTTCCTGTGTTAGTTTGCTGAGAATGATGGTTTCCAGCTTCATCCATGTCCCTGCAAAGGACATGATCTCATTCCTTTTTATGACTGCATAATATTCCATGGTGTATATGTATCACATTTTCTTTATCTAGTCTATCATTGATGGGCATTTGGGTTGGTTCCATGTCTTTGCTATTGTAAATAATGCTGCAATAAACATACATATGCATGTGTCTTTGTAGTAGAATGATTTATAATCCTTTGGGCATAAACCCAGTAACAAGATTGCTGGGTCAAATGGTATTTCTGGTTCTAGATCTTTGAGGAATCCCCGCACTGTCTTCCACAGTGGTTGGACTAATTTACATTCCCACCAATAGTGTAAAAGTGTTCCTATTTCTCCACAGCCTCTCCAGCATCTGTTGTTTCTTGACTTTTTAATAATTGCCATTCTGACTGACATGAGATGCTATCTCATTGTGGTTTTGATGTGCATTTTTCTAATGATCAGTGATGAGGAGCTTTTTTTTTCGTGTTTGTTGGCTGCATAAATGTCTTCTTTTGAAAGTGTCTGTTCATATCCTTTGCCCACTTTTTCATGGGGTTGCTTGTTTTTTTCTTGTAAATTTTCTTAAGTTCCTGGTAGATTCTGGATATTAGAACTTTGTCAGATGGGTATATTGCAAAAATTTTCTTTGATTCTGTAGGTTGCCTGCTCACTCTGATGATAGTTTCTTTTGCTGTGCAGAAGCTCTTTAGTTTAATTAGATCAATTTTGACTTTTGTTGCAATTGCGTTTGGTATTTTCGTCATGAATTCTTTGCCCATGCCTATGTCCTGAATGGTATTGCCTAAGTTTTCTTCCAAGGTTTTTATGGCTTGGGGTTTTACATTTAAGTCTTTGATCCATCTTAAATTTTGTATAGGATGTAAGGAACGGCTGTCATCTATTTCTGTTATGCAAATTCTTTGTATATCCTAATTATAGATAACATTTTAGGTGAGATCCCATTATACATTTACTTCACACAGCTCACACCACCTCATACTCTTCTCTGGGTACACCTGACACATATATGTTCCTGCTATAGACCTATCAGCAGACAAAGCAAATGAGGAAGGGCTGATTTATATGCAGACAGCTTTAAAATGCTCTGGAGTTCCCAAACATTTCTATATGGTCTATGGGACCCTTGTTCTCTACTGTATCTCCCTGTGCCTGAGTAGGTGCTCAATTATTATTTTAAATAAATATATGAATGGCATTAGTTAGCAAATCATTTTCATAAAGGCACAAAAATTATTCTGTTCCAAACATTGAATTCTATTCATTCATGCCAGATGTGAGGACTGGAAGGTAGTCTGTCAAACACAAAATCACATCCATCATCAGCATGGAGTAAGACTTCTCAGTGTTGATGTTTGGAAAGCAAATAGGAGACACTTTAGAGGGAGATGTGGCTCTGGAAGAATGGCCAGAGAGATGACTTCTTGCTGGCTTTGAAGATGGAGGAGTGGGGCTACCAGCTGAGGAATGCAGGAGTCTGGGGGCTGGAAAAGGTGAGACACAGATTCCCTCTTACGCCTCAAGATGAGAGCGCAGCCCTGCCAACATCTTGAGTTTAGCCCAGTGAGACCTGTATTAGACTTCTGATCTTCAGAACTGTAAAATGATACATTCCTAATGTTCAAGCCACTGAGTTTGTGGTAAATTGTTACAGAAGAAAAAGAAAGCTAATACAAAGGTCTTTATGACATTTTTCTTTTCTTTTTATTTTTCTTTTTATTTTTTGAGACCGAGTTTCGCTCTTGTTTCCCAGGCTGGTAGTGCAATGGTGCAATCTTGGCTCACTGCAACCTCTGCCTTCCAGGTTCAAGTGATTCTCCTGCCTCCACGTCCTGAGTAGCTGGGATTACAAGCACCTACCACCACGCTGGGCTACTCATTTGTATTTTTAGTAGAAATGGGATTCACCCTGTTGGCCAGGCTGGTCTCGAACTCCTGACCTCAGGTGATCTGCCCACCTCGGCCTCCCAAAGTGCTGGGATTACAGGCGTGAGCCACCGTGGCCAGCCCTTTATGACTTTTTTTTAATAAGGATCTTCCACAGCCAGGAATCTAAGAGACACTGAGTCCCTTAATTTTTTGCTGGGCTCTGCAAACCTTCCCGTAAGTTAGTCAGGACACAGTCTCTCAGGCAGATACAGTACATATTCTAGTCCAGGGCTATGTGGGGAGGAAGCAGCAGGTGAGACTCTGAGAGGAGGACTGTGTTCAAGGCTAAAGCACTGTAAAGGAGTGGAATGTTGCTGACAATTATAATGTTACATCTTGAGTCCGAGGCTGCTGATAGTGGGAGTAAAAACTGTCCCAGATCCACTGCCACTGAATTGACCCAGGACTGCAGATGCCCAGGTGGATGCCCAGGAGGTGAGCATGTTAGAAGCCTGTCCCAGTTTCTGCTGGTGCCACGCTAAGTAGTTTCTACTGCTCTGACTGGACATGCAGCTGATGGTGATCCTCTCTCCTGCAGACACAACCATGGGGCCTGGAGACTGAGTTGTCATGATGTCCCTGACGTGCACCTACAATCAAGAATGATCACACACATACACACACTTTATCTTATACACATTGAAATATGTCACTTACAAAACAATGATATCAATTACTGTCTAATGATATTAAATGTCGGCCCATAATTGAGTATACTTTGAAAATAGCCATTTTTTTCTCATTGCATCTCAAAATTCCTTTTTGTCTTTACACAGTTGTTACTCTGAAGAAGCTATGGCAATTTTAAATTCTGGAGGAATTTAAAACTGAGACCCAGAGTAACCGGGACATCAGGACCTAGGTCTGAGGCACCATTTTGCTGCCGCTGCCTGTGTGATGCAGCTTAGTTCATATTTCAGAGTTCCCGCTTACAAAATTTGGTCAACTAACCTGGGTCTGGAGGGTCCTGTGCAAACCAATCAGAGAGTTTGGAAGCAAATTGCATGGGCAATGGGCTGTGAAAGTCTCCAACATAAATCAAGACCCAAAAATATCATCACAGAAAATGTAATTGTGTGACTAGAAAAGACACAAAATTCAACTTAGAAACTATGATAAATTTAGAAGCTTAGTACACACCACTAAGTAATCTAATGAAGACTCCTTTAAATCAGGAGTATATTTAAATAGGTTGAGTTTCCAGAAAGAATACACTACCTTCCTCAGATCAACAATTCTAGTGAAATAACAAAACATGCTAAGAAGAAAACAAAACAACAAAGGAAGGAAGGGAGGAAGAGAGGGAGGGAGGGAGGGAGGAAGGAAGGAAGGGAGGGAGGAAGGAAGGGAGGGAGGAAAGAAGGAAGGAAGGAAGGAAGGAAGGAAGGAAGGAAGGAAGGAAGGAAGGAAGGAAGGAAAGAAGGAAGGGAAAAAAAAGGGACAGAAAGGGAAAGACAAAAATAAAATGACAACTTTTGGCTCAAATTTTTATAAAATCTGTAACCAAAAAAATATTTCATCTCTAAAGCCACTTGTATCCTGAAGGTACTTAAGAACAATGCAAATGGTGCTAAGGAAAAATAAAAGGGGAAAGCATATTGATTATATGGAGAAATTAAAGACATATTTGGTTGTCAATAATGTTTCTGGATGAATGCTAAAGTTTTCAGATCAGTTAAATAATTTGAGACATAGCCCTGAAACCAGATGAGTTAAATAATTTGAGAAACTCTAAGATAAATTCAGAAGCTTACTACACACCACTAAATGATCTAGTGAAGACCTTTGGTTTTAAGTCAGGAATATATTTAAATAGGTTGAGTTTGCAGAAACGATAGGCTACCTTACTCAGACCAACAATCTGATCTGGCTTCAGGGCTATGTCTGGGCCAGAGCAACAGAACACAGGCCCAGAATTCACTCATGTGGAAAATCTTGTGCAACCCTAATTTAAGCTAGGGGCAAGAGGGGCTCTAATCTTAAAGTAAGAGTGAACCAAAGAGAAACTGGAAAGTCTGCTTTCCACAACTGCTAGTAACTGAAAAGAGGGTTCCAAGTTAATTGGGAAACGGAGAGAAAAAACCAAACACAATTTCCTTAGAAAGTAATGACTGCAAATCAACACTTCCAAAGATTTTCACTCCAAGAATGCATGTCCAAGAAGGGTCTAGAACTCTCCAGTCTTGAAATTGCTTTAAGATAACTTTTCTGGTGTGGCATCCAAATGAAATGTCCTCTGGAGGAGGGCACGACCATGTTAAATTTTCAAGAAACTTTACAAATAATTTTCTAAGGGCCAATAGACCACGAAGTCAGAAATTATTCGTTTTGAAGCACGATACAACAATTGGAGCATGAAGGAGAAACAACAGAAATAACAAAGAGCAAAGGCTGCCTAGATTTCATATTTGGGATCATGAAAGCAAATTTAAGGAAATAAGTAACTAACTTGCCATTTTGTGCAAAGCACAAAAAGCGAAAAAGGGAAAACAAGAATCTCTTCAACCAACTGGATTTAATTGACATCGAAGGCTAGTTTGGATCCAAATAAAATTATTTAACTTATCTTAAAACTTTAGCATTCAGTCAGAACATTATTGACCACCAAACATGAGTTTTAATTTCTCCTTATAACAGCATGTTTCCCCTTTTATTTTTCCATAAATGGATAATTTAGGGAAACTTTTCTCATATAGAATATTTAAATGAATTCTTATAATCTGTTTCCAATTTTACCTACATCTGCTAGGATACCATAATATGACATAGTCCAACTGTCTGGGCTGAGGAGGTTCCTAATTTCTGGATACGAGGACACTAAAGATGAGTAAGATCTGCCCAAGTAAGTTTCTAACAAGTTGTCATATTCTCCAGATTTTTGTTGGATTTTATAATTTTACTTTGTGACTGTTCCTATGAGCTCGAAATTCATTTCCTTTCATTTTATTTACTATTACTCACTCTGATTCGACTGATGGAGGGCAAAGTCTCGAGGATCCAGAAAAGTCAGGAAAGTGAACATATCTGCTTCTCATGTTGTTTAGAGAGGACGTATACACTCAGAGAATAAACACATTCACCGAGCTTTTCCTGAGCTCTCTGTTAACTAGGATATTAATCTGTGTATTTATTCTTGTTATTTTTTTGTTTGGTTGGTGTTTTGTTTTGTTTTGTTTTTTTGAGACGGAATATCGCTCTGTCGCCCAGGCTGGAGTGCAGTGGCACGATCTCGGCTCACTGCAAGCTCCACCTCCAGGGGTCATGCCATTCTCCGGCTTCAACCTCCCGAGTAGCTGGGAATACAGGCACCCGCCACCATGCCCAGCTTTGTGTGTGTGTGTGTGTGTGTGTGTGTGTGTGTGTATTTTTTAGCAGAGACGAGGTTTCACTGTGTTAGCCAGGATGGTCTCGATCTCCCGACCTCATGGTCCATCCACCTCAGCCTCCCAAAGTGCTGGGATTACAGGCGTGAGCCACTGCACCCGGCCCAATCTGTGTATTTATTCTCTAGTGGTGGGTTGCAAATTACAGTTACTTAAAGAAAGTGACTAACCTCCATTACAGGTGCCTCTGGACTTAGGATTCCACTCCAACCAATCTGCAGATAAGAAAGCTACTTCCGCTGGCTGGGATGATGTCAATTTTCATGCAATAACAAACTCTCACATTTAATCAGAAAGAACCTCCACTGGGAACCAGATAGGGAACAGGCTACTGAATGTTTCCAAGTTTGTCCAAATCACTATGCGTGTGAAGTGTTTGGGTTGACAAAGTCTTTAGCTCAAAATCTACAGGATGTGAAGCCATATCACTTTCTCCACCCCGCAAACACTGACTCCACCAAGTCAGTCTTCCCAGGTGATAAAAATCACACAGTGGCTTCCAGTTTTACTGACTCCAAAATAACAGATTCTCGCAACAAGGCGAAACTACAATAAAACTAACCTGTATTAGTCCTTTGTCACTTGGTTGACGATGGCAGCTGGACAGTTTTGTTGTCTGGCTCACAGCATGGTTTCTTAATGAATAGTAGACAGAGGTTCTTCTTTAAAAATAAGACTATCAGACTTTTTATCTACAGATAATATCGAAAAATTTCAAAGCACTTTTCTAAAAAGACAATTCTATAACATTTGTATTTTCTGTATATTTCAAGGCAACAAATCATGAAATAAAACCATCAATCAGAACTGGGGACTTCAAGGGTATTATATTAATTTCACAAAAACTAGCAATATTCTCTTAAATTCAAGCATCTATAAATACTGTGTAAAAGTAGCTTTTTCAGGCTGAAATGAATTTACTACTATTTAATAGAATAGTAGTAAAACAGAAAAAAAAAAAACTCCATAGAATTCTTTCTCAATTTCCCCCAGAAAAGTTTCTGTATTGGATGGCGGGTGTATACCTTTCCTAGAGCTGTTGTAACAGAGGATCACAAGCTTGGTGACCAAAAACAACACAAAGTTTTGGTCTCACATTTTTGGAGGGAAGGAGTCTGAAGTTAATGCCTTGACCGTTCTGACCTAGGCCCCTCTTCCATAGTGACCATCCTTGATGACAGTCCAAGGAAAGACATTAAAAGAATTGATTCAATTCCTGTTGTTCTGACATATGAAATCTCCTTTTCAACTGTGAACTCACAACTGTGGCTATCCAACTACATGACAAGAAAGAAAAGGTATGGGAATAATTTTCTGTTACCATTCATAAAGAACATATAAAATAATCCCTTGTTCATTCTGTCCTACTGTCCTGGGAGAATTCTTTCCTTAAGAAATCTTTTGATTAATGAGAATTACCTCCTTAAGAAACCTTTTGATTAATCTAGTATAGATGTATATACATATATACACACATATATGAATTATATATATACACATATACACATATATGCTATATAATCTCTATATAGAAAGATTTTATATATATATTTTACAAATATATATATATTTACACAGAGAGAATAGAATATCCACCAGTTTATAACAACTAATTACAAGAAATTTCATATTCACTGTCTAAGGCCTGAAATCCTTTCCCTGTTACCTCTACCTTAAACAAGGTTATTCACTCTCTAGCTTAAAGAGGCAGATGTATTTTTCCCTGCCAAGTTTTCTTGACTTGAGTGCTGTCATGAAGTTTAATTCACTATGTTTAGGAAAAGACCATTTCTAACACTTGTTCCTAACATTCTTAAACAGTTTATCTGGTAATAGCAGATACCAGACAACTCTTGAACTAGTTCAACTCCATGTTGTTATTAGGAAAAAAGATGTGAAGATCAGTACTAGACAGGTTGGAAGCTGTTTCCGTCTTCAGACTAGCTTAGAAAGGAGCCAAACAAGGTGGCAATCCCAAAGACTGACCTAAACAAACATCTCTACATTGTCAGATCTGTGATGCTTTCTTAGAGCGGAAGGACCACATGCACTGTGTCCTCACTGTAAATCTAGACTTTCACAGTGGGATCCCTCTGTCTCCTGCTGCAGGGGGCATGGACTTAATCTCTATGTGCTTTCTTCCAAAGACAGAAAATGCTTGATGTCATTTTGCTCAAAAAAGAGGACCTCCACCCTCCCCTTGGCTCTTTCCACACTGCTGCACCCACCAGGGGATTTGCATATTGTCCCCTAGGGAGGACTTTCCCTTGTGAGTCTGAGATAAAAGCTCAGCTCTAACCTTGCCTTGACTGATCAGGACTCCTCAGTTCATCTTCTCACAGTGAGGCTCCCTGCTCAGCTCCTAGGGCTGTTGATGCTCTGGGTCTCCGATAAGGAAAGAAGGAGACAAGGAAGGAGAACGGGGTAGGAGGGTTAGCTCTGGGGGACCCACAGACTCCCATATGTGTTCTGTGCACATGTCAGATGTGCACGTTACTGTCCTCCAGCATGGGGCATGTGATGTTTAGATCTGTGAATGTGTGGAATAATCCAGAAGGAACAAGGACCTGTGCTGTGGGGAAGACTCTGACACACAAAGAGGTGGATGATGTAGGAAAACCCTAGAAGTTCGTATGTGTCTTGTAAATATCCATTCTTTAAAAATTAGGTATTTAGAGATGTAAACCAAATCACAATCACACAAAAATGATATAGCCTGAAATAATTCACAAAAAAATTACGAAATTATGAAAATAACACATATTTGTACATAACCTTGTACTTTTCTCTCAATATTTCAGGATTCATTAGGGTTATTGTGATGACCCAGATTCCACTCTCCCTGCCCGTCACCCCTCGAGAGCCGGCCTCCATCTCCTGCAGGTCTAGTTAGAGCCTCCTACATAGTGATGAATACACCTATTTGCACTGGTACCTGCAGAAGCCAGGCTAGTTTCCACAGCTCCGGATCTATGGTGTTTCCAACCTGTTCTAGCTCCCAGACAGGTTCAGTGGCAGTGGGTTAGGCACAGACTTCACACTGAAAGTCAGCAGAGTGGAGGTTGAGGATGTTGGGATTTATCACTGCTTGCAAGGTACACAATCTCCTCACACAGTGATACAGTTCCGAACCTAAGCTTCCCTGCTGGAGTGGCTCAGCTCCCCACATGTGCTGCTTCTCCAGGGAGTAACTCAACATCTCTGAGTCTATATAAGGGAAAGATGTCAAAGGGCTCAGGGAAAGAGCTTACCCATGACGGCTAGGGTGCATGCATGCCTCAGCTTCAACTCAAGGACCATTCATTCAACCTCCTCAGCTGCAGCTCTTTGGCATGGTAGTACCAGGAGCAGAAAGGAGGCATTCAAGTAACCAGAAGTGATAGAAGAGAAAGCCTAGTAGAAACTCATACTCCTCCTCCCTGCCTTGTGTACATTCATCAATTAAATTCATTCAGCCTGAGAGTCACAGAATTGCAGCTTATTCATGACAACGCAAAACTGAGACCTTTTTTGTTTGTTTTGTTTGGTTAAGCAGGTGCTAGTGTGCACACATGATAACATCTGGTGACATAAGACACTTTTTCTCTCCCACCTCCCACTTTCCACTCCCACTTCATTTACCCCACTTCTCCCTTTCCACTTTCTTTTAGCACAAGTCCTTCTCCAGTGCAGGGGCAGGCACAGGATTTTATACTACTCTCTTCGAGGGAGTAGCAAAGGAAAACTATTTATATTTTTTATTTTGAGCTGCTGGATAGAGTTTGTAAATCTCTTCAAACACAAAGGCCTAGTGCCAAAGAGTCTTTGAACAGTCTCAGTCACAGACTTGGAATAAAAAATTTTTTTCAATTCCAAGCTGCATTTTAAAAGTAAAACACCAAGTCTGGAAGAATTAGAATTCATAAAAATATATGCTCAATACAAGATTATAGAAAAGCTAATATCCCTCCCTCCCAAAAACACACACACATACATCTGGCTTTGGACATAGGACAGTAAATAAGAAGATACAGGGCACATGGTAGAAGTCAACTGTGGGCTCAAGACCCAGCTTTGTGACTCCTAAGTTGGATGTTGATGCTGGTGGGTGAAGGTTGGGATATAAATCCAGGTGTGAGTTCTGAGGTATTTCTTAGGAAGAATCACAGAGTTGAAAGAATGCCTTCCTGGCACTCAAGACTGTGCCCTGAGCCACTGCAAGCTCATGGGAAAGTGGAGCATCACACAGGGCTCTCAGTCTCAGAGATTCAATGGTTAGTAAAGTTCTAGTCCAAATGCACCTCAGGTCATATTACACATTCTTGTTTAACACAGTAGAGTATAGGTAAGCTGCCAAAGGTTGAATCTACCTTTATGATACACCTGAAAATGATCTGAGAGAGAACATCGTTCAGAACAGACCATGTAGTCAGGAAGCGGATTATGTTGACCAAAAGGCAGAACTGGGTCTGGGAAGGTCAGTAGGAGATTCAGTGGTGGGAGCCAAGGGCCATGTCGAAGAACACATAAGGGACAATTAGTGCAGCATTAGAGATAGGAAGCCCCATGAAACTGTGAGAAGTTTCACACTGTCTTTCAGGCACACCCTCTCAGCTGCCTTTCTCACCGGAGACCACAGCAAATATACCAAGGAGAAATCCAGTCTGGTATTACGAGTTCAGCTCCTGACCATCTATAAAGGCAGCTCCAAGCAACTGCCAAACTCAGCTGGATTCTCCTCCCAGTAGTGTACCTCTGCCTGGGCCAACCCAGAAACCCTGTCAACACTCAACTTCAGCAAACTTCACTGCAGAACTGAGATAGCAACAAGCCGGGTTCTGTTTAGAAGCGCAGAGTGAGAAGTTTCCCTGTGCTGTGCAGGGGCTAACAATGGACACCCAGAAGGATGTTCAACCCCCAAAGCAGAAACCAATGACATACATATGTCTATATGTATGTATGTCATGTATATGTATATCTATATATGTATATCTATAACTATATATGGAGAATGTCACACAGAAAATGAAATAAAATACAGGGATCCAATCAGATTCAGAGAATGTGGGTACAAAATAACATACAAGAAAAGGGCAACAAGATTGGCAGTTTTTGATGCTTGATGAAACCTGGGAATTCAAAGAAATGTCTTCACTTATACTTGGATTTGTCTTCTCAATATTTTTCATTGTTGTATAGCTTGAGTTTTGGGTAGAGTAGTTCCCCCTTATCCTCAGGGGATGGGTTCCAAGACACCCAGTGGACTCCTGAAACCTCAGATAATACCAAACCCTTTATACACTGTTTTTCCTATATATACATACCTATAATAAAGTGTAATTTGTAAATTAGGCATAGCAAGAGATTAATAACAATAATAAAATAGAACAACGTTAACAACATACTGTAATAAAAGTTTTGTGAATTTAGTCGGTCTCTCTTGCTCTCAAAATATCTTCTTTTACAGTACTCATGTGTTTTAGACTATGGTAGACTATAGTTAACTGAAACCACAGAAAGGGGATTTTTGGATAAGGGGGGACTAATATACTTAGAAATACAACTATATACATGTGATTTCATTTTTAAGACCATATTGCATTTAGGTATCTACTAATATATAAAGCAATGTTTTATTCCATTACACGGCTTTTAGTTTTATCATATAGGTAACCAGACACACAATAAAGTGTAAAATTGTTTCCACCAACCACGCTTTTACTCAAAACTTAGAATCATCTGCAGTCCTTGGTTAAAAATGTGTTTTTCTAGAACTTTCTGCTGTTCTGATTAAATAAATTCCGTGGAAACCACACACACACACACACACACACACACACACACACACAAACCTAAATGAGAGCTCAGATTTACCTCACCTACAGAGGTCTCTTTTTCTCTAGAATTTTAGTTAATCTGATCTTCGTGTCTTCTGTAGCTCTCCGATGTCATCATACACACGAATTTTTAGTTAACTTTTTGTTTATTTCTGAATTTATAGCAACAGCTATGGTAGTATTCTAAGTGGAAGTTCTTTCATTTTTTAATTAAATTATAATATATAGATGTCCACTTCTGTATTATAAGACATTAAGGTCTATGTCAATCGATAAATACATATGACATAATCACACAAATGCTGAAAATTTTTAAAAACTAAAGAAATTATAGTGATCATGTCAGTTTATAATATTAGATAATAAATATGATTTTCTTATACCAGTAATAAATGTCTAGAAATATATGTTTTAAATATATTGCATTTAAAAGTTTCTCCTTTTTTTCCACAAGAGGTCTCGCTTTGTCACTCAAACTGGCCTCAAACCCATGAGCTCAAGCCATTTTCCTGCCTAAGCCTCTCATTCCTAATACTATTTGTGATTTAATAACAGGACACATCATTTATGGCATAATGTTACACTAAAGTTAATGAAGGTTTGAATTCACAACAAAATAATCCTCCTTTTGCTAAAGGGAATAAATTGTATTTGAGATGCTGCCTATCCCATAGTAAGATATCCCATGGTGAGTACAATCAAAATTTCAATGACAATATATATCATACATCAATATATAGAGAACAGAAAGAAAACTTAATTATTTGATTAAAAAATCATTATCTCAACTGGGTGCAGTGGCTCATGCGTGTAGTTCTAGCACTTTGGGAGGCCGAGGTGGGCGAATCACTTGAGGTCGGGAGTTTGAGACCAGCCTGGCCAACATGGTAAACCTCTGCCTCTACTAAAAATACAAAAATTAGCCAGGCTTGGTGGTGTACACCTGTAGCCCCAGCTACTCAGGAGGCTGAGATGGGAGAATTGCTTGAACCCATGAGGCAGAAGTTTCAGTGAACGGAGATTGCACCACTGCACTCCAGCCTAGGAAACTGAGTGAGACTCTGTCTCAAATAATAATAATTATTATTATTACTATTATTATTTTCTCAATAATTAATTTACAAATATTTGAAATCGTAGAGAGAGAAAAAATAATAGAGCAGAAGGAAATACAGTTGGAAAAAAAACAGATACTTATCAGTGCTACTCTATTAAAGAAATGCTAAAGAAGTCTTTGCTCATGCCTATGTCCTGAATGGTATTGCCTACATTTTCTTCTAGGGTTTTTATGGTTTCAGGTCTTATATTTAAGTCCTCAATCCATTTTGAGTTAATTTTTGTATAAGGTATAAGGAAGGAATCCAGTTTCAGTTTTCTGCATATGGCTAGCCAGTTTTCCCAACACCATTTATTAAATGGGGAATCTTTTCTCCGTTGCTTGCTTTGTCAGGTTTGTCAAAGATCAGATGGTTGTAGATGTGTGGAATTAATTCTGAGGCCTCTGTTTTGTTCCATTTGTCTATATATCTGTTTTGGTATGTGTAAATTAGTTCAACAGTTGTGGAAGACAGTGTGGCAATTCCTCAAGGATCTAGAACCAGAAATATCATTTCACCCAGCAATCCCAATTTGGGAATATACCCAAAGAATTATAAATCATTCTACTATAAAGACACATGCACATGTATGTTTATTGCAGCACTATTCACAGTAGCAAAGACTTGAAACCAACCCAAATGCCTATCAGTGGTAGATTGGATAAAGAAAATGTGGCTCATGTATACCATAGAATACTATGCAGCCATAAAAAGGATGAGTTCATGTCCTTTGCAGGGACATGGATGAAGCTGGAAACCATCATTCTCAGCAAACTAACACAGGAACAGAAAACCAAACACCACATGTTCTCACTTATAAGTGGGAGTTGAACAATGAAAACACATGGACACAGGGAGGAGAACATCACACATCAGGGCCTGTCGGGGATGAGGGGCTAGGGGACGGATAGCATTAGGAGAAATGCCTAATGTAGATGACGGGTTGATGGGTGCAGCAAACCACCATAGCACGTGTATACCTATGTAACAAACCTGCACGTTCTGCACATGTATCCCAGAACTTAAAGTATTATAATAATAATAATAATAATGAAAGAAAACCAAGTCCAGGAAACCCAAGTTAAACCCATTTGCTTGACTGATCATGATCCTACTGGATACATTCTCATGGGTCCCAATTTTGCTCCCTGCTCATTTTCATTGATCTCATTTTAGGGGGTTTTAGGTATGGAGTCCTCAGGATTTGGGGTTAAGTTTGGTGATTTTTCAGAGAGGCTGATCACCAGAGCTGGATCAGTGATCATTTGACTTTATGTCTGACCCTGTGCACAGGTGGCTACTTGTCTCCTAACCTCAGTTGTCCTCTTTTTCCTTATTAGAAAACAATAACAACATCAACACAGACCCTCTTGGAGCTAGGAATGGCCAATAAAAGTGGTGTGTAAAAAACAAACAAATGGCCGGGCGCGGTGACTCACGCCTGTAATCCCAGCACTTTGGGAGGCCAAGGCGGGTGGATCACGACACCAGGAGATCGAGACCATCCTGGCTAACACGGTGAAACCCCGTCTCTACTAAAAATACAAAAAATTAGCCAGGCATGGTGGCGGGCACCTGTAGTCCCAGGTACTCCGGAGGCTGAGGCCGGAGAATGGCGTGAACCCGGGAGGCGGAGCTTACAGTGAGCCCACATTGTGCCACTGCACTCCAGCCTGGGCGACAGAGCGAGACTCCGTCTCAAAAAAAAATAAAAAAATAAAAAAAACAAAGATAAATAAATAAATAAAAACCGCTTAATAAACTGGATGTAGAAGAAACATATCTTAATATAATAAAAACTATATATAACAGACACTCAGTATCATACTGAATGGGGGAAAAGTGAAAGCTTTTCCTGAGAGATCTGGAAAATGGCAAGGATGCCCACTTTCACTACTCTTATTCAGCATTGTACTGGAAGTCCTAGCTAGAGCAATCAGACAAGAGAAAGAAATAAAGGGTATCAAAAATTGAATAGAAGAAGTCAAATTATTCTTGTTAGCTGATGATACGATCTTATATTTTGAAAAACCTAAGGACTCCACTGAAAAACTATAATAACTGAAAAACCAGTTCAGTAAAGTTGGAGGATACAAATCAACATAAAAAAACAATAATATTTCTATATGCCAACAGTGAACACCCTGAAAAAAAATTAAAAATAATCCCATTTACAATAGCCACACCTAAATACATAAGAATTAACCAAACAAGTGAAAGATCTTTATAATGAAAGCTATAAAATTACTGAAGAAAGAAATTGAAGAAGACACCAAAAATGGAAAGATATTTCATGCTCATGGATTAGAAAAATCAGCAGTGTTAAAATTTCCATACTACCCAAAGCAATCTACAGATTCAATGCAATCCCTATCAAAACACCAATGACATTTCTCACAGAAATAGAAAAAACAATCCTTAAATTTATATTAAACCTCAAAAGACCCACAATGGCCAAAGCTATCTTAAGCAAAAAGAACAAAACTGAAAGAATTCCATTACCTGACCTCAAATTATACTACACAGCTATAGTAATCAAAACAAGGTGGCACTGGCATAAAAAGAGACACATAGACCAACGAAAGGAATACAGAACCCTGAAATAAATCCACATACCTGCAGTGAATTCATTTTCAGCAAAAGTGTCATCAATTGACACTAGGGAAAAGAGTCTCTTCAATAAATAATGCTGGAAAAATTGGCTACCCATATGCAAGAGAATGAAACTAGACTTCAATCTCTCACCATATAGAAAAAGCAAATCAAAATGGATTAAAGACAAGTCTAAGACCTCAAACTATGAAACTACTACAAGAAAACATTTGGGAAACTCTCCACAATGTGAGTCTGGGCAAAGATTTCGTGAGTAATACCCCACTTGTAATACCCCTGTGCACCCACTTTAATGCACAGGCAATCAAAGCAAAAATGGACAAATGGGATCACATCAAGTTTAAAAGCTTCTATACAGCAAAGGAAGCAATCAAAAAAGTGAAGAGCCAACCACAGAATAGGAGAAAAAGTTTACAAGCTATCCATCTGACAAGAGATTAAGAACCATAATATATATAAGAAGCTAAAACAACTCTATAGTAAGAAGTCTAATAACCCAATCAAAAATAGGCACAAGATTTGAATAGATGTTTCTCAAAAGGAGACATATAAATGACAAACAGGCATATTAAAAGGTGCTCAGCATCATTGATCATTAGAGAAATGCAAATCAAAACAATGAGATATCATCTCGCCCCAGTTAAAATGGCTTATATCCAAAAGACAAACGATAACAAATGCTGGCAAGAATGTGGAGAAAAGGGAACCCTTGTACACTGTTGGTGGGACTGTAAATTAGTACATCCACTATGGAGAACAGTTTGGAGGTTCCTCAAAAAGTTAAAAATAGAGCTACCATGTCCTTCAGCAATTCCACTGCTGGGTATATACCCCAAAGAAATGAAATCAGTATACCAAAGAGATATCTGCACTCTCATATTTGTTGCAGCACTGTTCACAATAGCTAAGATTTGGAAGCAACCTAAATATCCATCAACAGATGAACAGAAAAGGAAAATGTAGTACATAAACACAATGGAGTACTATTCAGCCATAAAATAGAAAGAGATCCTGTCATTTGCAACAATATGGATGGAACTAACATCATTACATTAAGTGAAATAAGCCACGCACAGGAAGACAAACATCACTTATTCTCAGGTATTTGCAGAGTCTAAAAATGAAAACAATTGAATTCATGAACATAGAGACTAGAAGGAGAGCGACCAGAGGCTGAAAAGAGTAGTGGGCGGGGGTGGGGAGTAGGGGGAAAGTAGGGATAGTTAATCGATACAAAAAAGTAGTTAGAAAGAATAAATAAGTCCTACTATTTGCTAGCACAACAGGGTGACTTTAGTCAATAATAACTTAACTATACAGTTTTAAATAACTAAAACAGTATAATTGGATTGTTTGTAACACAAAGGATAAATGCTTAAGGGCCTGGAGACCTCATTCTCCATGATGTGATTATTACACATTGCATGCCGGTATCTAAATATCTCAGCTACTATATATATATATATATGTACCATGAAAATTGAAAATTAAAAAATGATAAATAAATAAGAAGAAAGTTGGCAAACTATTGTAAAAGGCAATGAAAAATGCTGTCACATATTTCTAGAGTAACAAAAATTAGAAAATTGCCTGTGAAAGTATTAATATGATGGAAAGAAACTGGGGGTGGGAAGGGCAGAACAAAAGGAGGTAGAGTGAATAAGAATTTTCAACAACATCGACCAGATGGGTTTTGTTGAAAAACAGGGTCTCTGGAAGGAAAAAGCTACAGAGGGACACTATGTGGGAGGCTATGAATAGGAAGGATCAAGGTTTAATATTGGGAAGGATTGCAGATGAAGAAAAAAAAAAAAACAAGAGAATTAGGAATCTAAGTAGAAACTTTCCAGAGTCAAGGAAGCACACAGAAGAAACAATTCACTGGTCAGTGTGTAAAACTCAGTGAACCCTGGTCTAGAAAGTAAAGATAAATCTATTTGGCTCAGTCATGTGATGTTTCCACGTGAAACATGAAGGTTCCTGAAACACGGAAACTCCTGACAATGTCTCTAAGGGATCTTTACAACATTTTGCTTTAATAACCTTCCGCAGAAAGAAATCCAGAAAGCCAAATCCCTTCATTTTGTCCTGGGCCCTGCAAACCCTCCAAGGACTAAATCAAGAGAGTGACCTCCCTGACACACAGAGGAAGCCCGCATGTTTGGGGCTGTGTGCAGAGGAAGCAGCTGCTGCAGCGAAGACCCACTGGCCCAGTGCATGGGGAGGAGGTTTGTGTTCGAGGCTGAAGCACTGTGAGAGGAGAGCTATAATGCTGCTGACAGTAATAAACTGCCACATCTTCGGCCTGCAGGCCACTGATGGTGAGACTGAAATCTGTCCCAGACCCGCTGCCACTGAATCGGTTAGGGACCCCGGATTCCCGGGTAGATGCCCAGGAAATGAGCAGCTTAGGAGCCTGTCCTGGTTTCTGCTGGTACCAGGCTAAGTAGTTCTTATTGTTGGAGCTGTATAAAAGACTCTGGCTGGACTTGCAGTTGATGGTGACCCTCTCTCCCAGAGACACAGCCAGGGAGTCTGGAGACTGGGTCATCACAATGTCCCCATAGGCACCTGTAATGGACAATGATTATACATAAACTTACACACGCTTTCTCATATATAATTGAAATATGTCATTTAAATGTGCTTTCTAGTAGTAGTATAAGTCAGCACATAATTGGATCCATATTGGAAATGGTCATTATTTCCAACTATATCTTAATTTTTTTTTATTTCTACACAGATATGACTCTGAAAAGACTGTGGCACTTTTGAAATCCTCACCAGAGATCCAGAGCAACAGGGAAATGAAGACTTGGGTCTGCGACACCATCTTGCTGCCCCTGCCTGCCTGTTGTAGCTCAGTTCACAATGCAAAGGTCCCGTTTATAAAATCCGAACAGCTGGTCATGGCCTGAAGGGGTCTATGCAAAAACGATCAGTAAGTACAAAAGCAAATTTCATGAGCAGTGGGTTGTGAAAGTATCCAATGTAAATCAAGAGCCAAAAATATCACCACAGAATATGTAACTCTATGAATAGAAAAGACAGAAGTCAACTTCGAAGCTCTAAAACTACAAACTTCTAGATGATCTAATGACTAGGACTACCTAGTAATTTTCATAGGGGCATAAATGTTAAACACCTTGTGCATCATAGCAGAAGAGAAAGCATTCCCAATTTCTTAACTGTGTTTTACCTATATTAATCAGTAATATGCTGGCTTTTACCTGTGTTAATCAATCATAATAAATTCTCAATAAATTTTATTGATACTCTTCAATGCCTGCTCAGCAACATTTTCCAAAGGCAGCTCGGGATATTAAATAACTCATTACTTTCTATATGTTCCATTTGCTCACCTATATGTCCCAGTCTCCTTACAGATGTAATCAGTTATGGCCAATGATATAGGCATGGAAGTAACATACATCCGTTGCAGGTTGAGGCAGGAAAAAGAGCATATGGAATTTTCCTGTCTATCCTTTATCTACAGAAGCAACTTAAGAGGCTATGTGCTCCAAATGGTGCAAATACAAGATGGTAGAGCCTCTGTCTGCCTGGATCCTTGAGTGACTGCATGGCCTTTGTGAAGAATGTAGCAAGAGCAAGACATAAGCATTTGTTGGTGCTAGACCATGAGATTTGGGGCAGTGGTATAACCTACTCTATTATGGATAATATAAATACATAAAAGACAGAAGAGAGAGAGAAGTGAGAGAAGACTGTGAGAGAAGTGAGTGAGAGAAGACTGTGTTTTGTTCATTTCCTATACTCCTATATCACCACAGGATCTTGTGCCTTCTGGTGATCACACTAATGTTCTACAGCTCCAAAGAAGAATGCTCGCCTAACGTCTCCATTCCAATGACTTACAGACTAAAAGCCAAAAAGAATCATAGAAATTATCTATTGCATTATTTGATGTAAAGAAATATCTTAGAGGGCACAGATAGAAATGTCTTAACCCGGGTCACTTATTTAGTTTGTGGCAGAGCTGAGGTTAAAACCAGGCCTTTTGACTCCTAATTTTGTGCTCTTTCCACCTTCTCACATCACTTCTCCAACCCAAAGTCTAGCAGAAAAGGCTAAAATAAGATATGCACAAATCTGCTATTATAAGTCAGTGTATTTCATCAGACGCTTTAAGATGGGGCTTCTCATGGTTCACAATAAGCTGCAGAGGGAAGTGAATAACTATCTTCGTCTCCCCCACTGCTATTTGTGCAGTTTGAAGCTTATCTTTTAAATCATGTTTTCTTCTCATAGTAAATATTACAACTTGTGCCTTTTATGTGTGTGTAAATTTCAATATAATTTTTTTCCATGAAACATTCAAGTAAAATGGACACTCTAAAAAGATGTTTGATAAGGTTACATGGCTTCACATTGCCCCCTGTTACACCATCTTGTGGAGCTACCTCCACAAGGATTCACCTCACCCAAATTTGAGAAAAGTAATCAAGAAAATGACTCACATTAGCAATGAGACCAAGTCCATAAGTAGTCATGTCATCAGCGCATGCTGCAGCCTCACGCTGCCGAACATGTTTTGGGCGTATCCCTGGATTAGTTTACTGACATGATCAAGGGTACATTTTCCACCTGCATAGCCCCATCCTGGATCTACAGCCTTCCCTGTGTCTTTGTGAGCAACCTAGTGCGAACTCAAAGTGTCAGAGACAAATCTCAATTAATTTAGAAAGTTTTTTTTCCCAAGGTTAAAGCGAAGCCCATCATAAAGTCTCCCGAGGTCCTGACTATACGTGCCCAAGACGGTCAGGGCGCAGCATGGTGTTATACATTTTAGGGAGACAAGAAACATCAATCATTGTGTGTATAAGATGTACATCACTTCGGTCTGGAAAGGCGTGACAGCTCGAGGCAGGGAAGGGGCCTTCCTCATGAGATTGCATTATTTTGAGTCTCTAATCAGCCTTTCACTGAATATACAATTCACATATGAAAGGTGGGTAGAGAAATACTCATCTATGCCTTAGTCCGGCTTATTGAAACAATAGGGCAGAAGAAGCAATGCATATGCATTTGTCTGAAGTGAACAGAGGGATGACTTTGAGTTCAGTCCTTTCTTTATCCACAAGGAATTCCCTTGTGGGAAAATTGTGAGGGAGCTATGTAGTTTTTTATTTTTGCAGCTGTCTTATTTAGGAATAAAATGGAAGGCAGGTTTGCCTGATGCAGTTCCCAACTTGACTTTCCCTTTTGGTTTAGTGATTTGGGGTCCTGAGGTTTATTTTTTCTTTCACATTAGTATAACTACTTTTTTTTCTGATTCTTTTTCTAGTTGTATGTGTTACAGCTGGCTTACGTTACTTGCAAAAAGAATTCTGACTAACGCACCATCCAACTAGAAGGCAGTTCTATGATACGATGATAACGAATCCTCCAGAATCTAGTAAACAGAATTGTCTGCAAAAGAGGTGGGTGCCTTCTTGGGAAATTTCTCATGGCAATAGATGGCAACTGGTCAAAGGATTTATGACCGGACTGAGCTCTCTTTTATCTCTTCTGTTACTCACCAAGACCTATTAGGGTTTGTACTCCACAGGGACCCTAGTTTCTAAGTTCTAGGGTTAAACAGTCCACTTACAGGCCCACCACACCACACCCTCCTGACATCTGGTGAACAGCAATAAAATTGTTTCTTATTCTGAAAATGCTCCAATATTTCCACCATCCCCAGAAAGGCAGTGGAGGAGGAGAGAAAATGAATCGTTCCATTAGAGGACACAATATCTATTATGTTATTCCCGGCCTTTGAGATACCTTACAAAACAAATTTTTTTAAAAAGTCCCAATTTAACATCCTTTAATAATCTTTACAAACCAGAACATACCTCCTTTCTTGATAGCAGTCAAGAGGCCCAGTGGCAACTATAGTGAAAAGTTTCAAAGGTCATGTTTCAAAGGTAGGAAAAATAGCATTTGTTAACATATTGGATGTGAGGCATGGGAGAAATGTGAAATCAAGGTGGTTGCAAGTGCTTGAACCTGAGCAACTAGAGAATTTGGAAGGACATTTGCTGAGGCAGGGAAGGCAGGTGGGAATCAGGGCTTAGAGTTGAACATATTAGACATTTGAGATACCTGCTAGACCTCTAACTGGTAATATCCCTTGGACAGGTGGATGAATATGTGTGATTCTGGAGTTCAGAGAAATAGTCTGGGCTGAAGATGCAAATTTGGGAAACAGGTCGAGGTTACTAGGCAATGAGTTAAATCAATGAAGGCAGACTGGGCCCTCGTAGGTAACCCAACAAGCAGAGGTCAAAGAGATGAGAAGAAACCATCACAGGAGACTTAGAAGCAGTGGTCAGGGAAGAAGGAGTTGAACTAAGAAAGTGGTGTCCCAGAGCCAACACAATAAGGATTTCTTTTCTGTTTACAAATATAAAATTAAAATGTTTAATAAAAAGAAAATTTACTTTTAGGGTTGGTTGTTATTAAGTGGTCCAAACGCTGTCTCATTTGTAGGATCAGAACTCTCCCATGGCAGTAGAAAATTTGGAAGGTTACTCCTTAAAAGGGGTGGGCACTGCTGCCCTCTGCTGGTCAAGTCTATGCACTGCAAATTCCAAGGACGATTGCTCGTCAGCATTTCTCCTTTAAAATAGCTCAGATTGTACAAGCCAGAAAGAACCTCACGAGACATTCCGTCCAACATTTGCATTTGACTTATGGGAAGTGCAGGTTCAGCCAGAAAAGTTGTGTGCAAGGCCGATTATGTCAGTTCATCAGACCTGATTCTTAGGGCGCTTCCCATAGTTTCGAGCCTCCCTCCCATTCACTTCTCTCTCATGCGCGACCAAGTATACAGCACAAGAGTAGCTACTCTGCACTTATAGCAACTCCACTGGCACTCTGATGTTCTTTAATTACAAGCTTTATGACAGTGCTTCTCAACCCGCTCCACTGCCTCCACCTAGTGGCAGAAAGAAGAAAATATGTGTAACTCGGGAGTCTGTTCTCAAAGCTCTGGGGTACCATTTCTTCAAAGTCTTGAGCTTGTTTTTGTTTGTATTTGGTTTTGTATTTATTTATTTATTTGTTTTAGAGACAAGGTCTCGCACTGCACTCTAACCTGGGCGACGGAGGGAGACAATTCAGGATCTATCTAGTGAATAAAGAGATGCCAGTAATGACTGTTTTATATTGTGGCTGTAACACATTTGAGGGATAATTTGATTCTGTTCTGCTTTCGAATGAATGGCTCACTGTAACCTCCAACCTCCGGGCTCAGGCGATCCTCCTACCTCAGCTTCTCCAGTAGTTGAGCTTGATTTATTTTAAATTTTCGTAAAATTTTGGCATTTCTTTCCGCAATACGGCCATGTGTGCTTTACTATAAAATATTTTCATCACAAAATTTACATCGTTGGAAATCCCCATAAAGCAGTTTGGGTAACACAACCCAAGAAAGCAGAACAGACTAAAATTATCCCTCAAATCCCCGTTAGCCACAAATATAAAACAGTCCCTGGCTGGGCGTGTTGGCTCACACCTGTAATCCCAAGACTTTGGGAGGCCAAGGCGGGAGGATCACTTGAGGTCAGGAGTTCAAGACCAGCCTGGCCAACATGGTGAAACCACGTCCCTATTAAAAATACAAAATTATCCACGAGTGGTGGCAGGCACTTGTAATCCCTACTTGGGAGGTTGAGGCAGGAGAATTGCTTGAACCCAGGAGGTGGAGGTTGCAGTGAGCCAAGATTGTGCCAATGCACTCCAGCCTGGGCAACAGAGTGAGACTTCCATCTTAAAAAAAAAAAAAAAAAGTTTAAATAAATAAAATACAGTAAAATAAAGCAGTCCCTATTGATATCTCTTTATTCACTAATAGACCCGTAATTGACTTAAATTCTGATTTTTTTAATCATGGATTTTTTGCATTAATTTAATTGCTTAAATATTGCATTAAAATATTCTTTATCTTGACTATTGAGTTTGGGAGACCTCCTTAAATTTTATGACCAAGGCAATGCCTCACTCGCCTCACCAAAGTCTGGGCCACATATCAGGGGCTCCAATAGCAAGCAACATGACTGTTGAACAGCTAAGACTTCTCTCTTCACTGTGAAGACCAGATGGGCCCTGTAAATGGTGTAATCTGTACATGAAAATGCACGAGATTCCAACTACAACTAGGAACAAAAGACTGATGGTGAAGTCCCGAGCCTCCAAGCCTCAGCTTCCTGAAGGGAAAGAGCACTCCAGGTTCTGACCAGAGGCCAGAGTCATAATGAAGTTGGAATGTAAGCTTGACATGGAAGGGGTGGTAGCACCTGACTCAGTAATGAAGAGGCTTTAGGTCCTGAAGGAAGAGCTCAGTGCATTCAAAGATTAGAAGTGAGGTCCCAGTCATAGGAACAGGGAAGGAGAGAAGGCCCAATAAGAAACACAGTTAAACAGGAGGGAGGGGTCAGGGCAAGATCATACTGGAAACACCTAGAGAGCTCATAAAAGTCGCAGTGCCCAGTCCCCACACTGACCAGGCTCCTCAGAATCTCTAGGCATCAATTTGGGCACCAGCAGTTTTCAATGTTCTCCAGGAGTTTCTATGCACAGTAGCCAAGGGTGAGAACCACAGATGTTGGCCTAGGGATCATAACAATGAGTTTCTAAGTGCAATAAGAAACTTGCAGAGAGTTTAAGCAGTGGAATAACTTGGTTTGTTTCTTGTTTGTGATTTTTAAAGATCGGTCTGGTCACTGTGTGTAAGACAATAATCCAGAAAACCTGTTGCTTATGAACCATGTATCTGTAAATTTGCTTCCCCTGTAACTGGATCTAACCAACAAAAATTAGTATTTACCAAGAAATTACATTCCCAGGGATTATGCTAAGTAATTAAATAAACATTTTATTTACTCCTCACAGCAAGTTTATAAGAGGAATGTTATTATTTCCACATTTCCGATGAGAAATTTGAGGCTTGGGGAAAGTTAAATAATTTACCTAATGTCACACCTAGTTCATAAGATGCAGAGTTAGGATTCTAATTCCGTGTCTAAGTTGATGCTCCATTGAACATACCACGCCTCCAACTAGGAAGAAACATGCTGGCCAGAGGATGCCGTCGTCAAGTTTACAGGATGGTTAGATTTCTAGGCGCATCATATTGCGCCTAGATCAAACCAACATCAACATATTGGTTTGCAATAGTAGAATCTATCCAGCTCTGAAATTGCATCCAAGGGTTCGTGAGCACACAAGCATAAAAGTGTGCCCTCAGCTCTGCTAGCTTCATCAAGGTGAATACCTAGGAGGCCACCCTCTGAGACCACCAGATGGACAGTCCACCTGATTCCCAAGCCACATACCAGCTTTACCATCTGATGCTTTCTATTCACATTCAACATTTATACAAGAAATAGTCATATGGATCCTTTTCCATAGACAGTACTGGGGAAATTGAATTGCCATATGCAGAGGAATGGAACTAGACCTCTATCTCTCACGAAATACAAAAGTTAACTCAAGACAGATTAAAGATTTACATATAAGACCTGTAACTACAAAAACACTAGAAGAAAACCTAAGGAAAATGCTTCTGGAATTGATCTAGGCAAAGAATCCGGGACTAAGATATCAAAAGCACAGGCACAAAAACAAAAATAGACAAACAGGATTTAATTTAACTAGAAAGCTTCTGAACAGCAAGAGAAATAATCAATAGAGTGAACAATCTGCAGAATGCATGAAAATATTTGCAAACTGTGCATCCTACAGGGAACTAATGTCTAGAATTTATAAGGAACTCAAACAATTCAAGAACAACAACAACAAAACAACCCCACCAAAAAGTGGGCAAAAGACATGAATAGACATTTTTCAAAAGAAGGTATATGATATGGTTTGGCTCTGTGTCCCCACCCAAATCTCACCTTAAATTCTAATAATCCCCACATATCATGGAAGGGACCCGGTGGGAGGTAATTGAATCATGAGGGCAGGTTTATCCCATGCTGTTCTCGTGATACTGAGTAAGTCCTATGAGATCTGATGATTTTATAAAGGGGAGTTCCCCTGCACACACTCTCTTGCCTGCCTCCATGTAAGATGTGCCTTTGCTTCTCCTTTGCCTCCTGCCATGATTGTGAGGCCTCCCCAGCCATGTGGAACTGAGTCAATTAAACCACTTTTTCTTTATAAATTACCCAATCTTGGGTATGTCTTTATTAGCAGCATAAGAACAGACTAAAACACTATACAAATGGCCAGGAAGCATACAAAAAACAAAATGTTCAAATCACTAATCACTAGAGAATTGCAAGTTAAAACTACAATGAGATATTATCTTACAGCAGTCAGAATGGCTATTAATAAAACACCAAAAAATAACATGTTGGCAAGGATACAGAGAAAGGCGAATGCTTATACACTATTAGTGGGAATGTAAATTAGTACAGCTTCTATGGAAAACCCTAGGGAGATTTCTCAAAGAACTAAAAATAGAACTACCATGTGATTCAGCATTAACACTACTGCGTATCTACCCAAAGGGAAATAAATTATTATATAAAAAAGATATCTTCACTCACATGTTTATTGCAGCCATATTCACAATAGCAAAGATATGGAATCAACCCAAGTGTCCATCAACAGATGATTGGATAAAGAAAACGTGGTGTGTGTGTGTGTGTGCGCGTGCATACATACCACAATGAAATACTATTCAGCTATAAAGAAAGAATGAAATCATATCTTTTGCAACCATGTGGTTGGAACTGGAGGCCATTATCTTAAGTGAATAATTCAGAAACAGAAGGTCAAATGTCACATGTTCTCACTTGTAAGTGGGAGCTAAATAATGTGTACACATGGACATAGAATGTGGTGTGATAAACACTGGAGATTGAGACGGGTGGAAGGGTGGGAGGAGGTTGAGTGATGAGAAAATACTAAATGGATACAATGTACATGATTCAAGTGATAGACACACTAAAAGCCCAGACTTCACCACTACACGATATAGCTATGTAGCAAAATTGCACCTGTACCACTTAAAATTATACAAGTAAAAATAAAGTCATACGAATTCTGTTTTTTATTCTCTATGAAATTACTACTAAGAGTATTATCCAATGCAGTTTCTATGCAATGCCCGCAATATTATCTTTTTAGCAGCTCCTATGCAATGCCCCAAGATAGAAATTGTCTTCAACTTTTATCCCAGGAAAACCTTCAGTCACACTTAGAAACTAGAATTTTTTCCCCTAGATGAAAATTATGTAACTTAACACATTATCTTCATTTAGTCAGTTTCCAAGAAGCTCAGAACCAGATTTTGTGATCAATCAAAAACTGGTTAAGTGAGGTTTACTGAGGTATAAATTACAATAAAAGCCACCCTTTCGTGTATATTTCTATAAGTTTTGGCAAATGCATAGCTCTGAAACCACAACCACATTCAAGATATAAGACAGGTCGGCCGGGCGCGGTGGCTCAAGCCTGTAATCCCAGCACTTTGGGAGGCCGAGATGGGCGGATCTCGAGGTCAGGAGATCGAGACCATCCTGGCTAACATGGTGAAACCCCGTCTCTACTAAAAATACAAAAAACTAGCCGGGCGAGGTGGCAGGCGCCTGTGGTCCCAGCTACTCGGGAGGCTGAGGCAGGAGAATGGTGTGAACCTGGGAGGCGGAGCTTGCAGTGAGCTGAGATCCGGCCACTGCACTCCAGCCTGGGCGACAGAGCGAGACTCCGTCTCAAAAAAAAAAAAAAAAAAAAAAAAAAAAAGATATAAGACAGGTCAACTATCCTTTAATGTCCCTTTGTGCCCCTTCCTTCACCCCCAGCCCCTGGCAACCACTGGTTTTTGTCTGATCCAATCGTTTGCCTCTTCCTGAATGTCATATAAATGGAGCCATGCAGTGTGAAGCCTTTTGAGTCTGACTTTGTTCACTTAGGAGAATGCATTTGAGATTCATCCATGCTGTTTCATATATCACTAGTTCACTGTCTTTGTTGAGTAGTATTCCATTTTGTGGATATGCCACAGACCATTTATCTAGTTAACAATTTAAAGACATTAGGTCATTTCTAATTCTTGGCTGCTAAGAATAAAGTTGCCGTAAGCTTTTCAATGCAGGTTTTTGTGTGAACTCAGGATTTCATTTCGCTTGGGTAAATTCCTAGCTTTGGGACTGCTGAGTCATCTGGTAGGTGTATGTTGAACTTTATAAGAAACTACCAAACTGTTTTCCAAAGTGGCTGTGCTATTTTGCACTCCCATCAGCAGTGTATGAGGGTTCCACTTGCTCGAGCCTAGTATTGTAACTTCATTATATACCTTCTTTGATGACATATCCTTTCAAATTTTTGGTCAAGTTTTTATTGGGGTGTTGTTACTATGGACTATGAGAGTTCTTTGTATATTCTGCATACGATTTCTTTCTCACATTTGTGTTTTATGAATGTGTTCTCCCAATATGTGGTGCCTTTTATTTTCTTAATGTGCCATTTGAAGAGCAGAAGTTTAATTTTTGTGATGTCCAAATTATCTTTTTTCTTTTCTTTTCTATATCAAAATAGGGGTTGATTTTGATAACCACTGTTATTTTATCTCAATTTGAATTTCTATTTTTACTTTTATTTTTCTAATTTCTTTGTAAATTTTTAATTAAACCCAAATATTTTAGGGGAAAGAGGCAAGATAGAAATAGTCTAACTTGGCCATAAATTTTAGAGTCATATTCTCTTGCCGAGAAAGGAAACTAGCTCTCTTACATTGATTGTTTAATTTCAGACTTCACTACTTTATAAGGATGCCCAAATTATAGGCTTTAAAAAAAAATCCAAGCAGGGTTTCAGAAAGAATAATTTTTCCACAACAACACAAAAAATGATTCCACCATAAGTTTGTCCAGTGACAGGGTCTATATTATTTTCTATATATCAAATTCTACAACTGGTTCTTAAAGCTATTGTACATAACCTAAGTTAATATACAATGGTATTAGTTGATAAGACATTTTATCATCTATGAAATGTTACCTGTTGTCATAATTAGAAAATCTTTTAAAATATGGAGCTCTTTTCATTGATTGAACTATGCCAGTTAAAAGCTGGGTAAAAAGAATGACAGAATAATATTTATGTTTATCATATAAGGTTTTAAAGCAAATTCCAAGTAGGTTTTGCAAATATGTATGTATGAAAATACTGATTTAAATTTCAGATAAGAGGAGACTTTGAGAAAGAGAGAAAGGCCAAATGATTTTATAATTGTAATAAGTTCATAGGTTTATGGGGATTTTATGTAGTTTTCTACCTAACTTCTCTATAAGACTTTAGTGAATCACTTAGAATTTTAAAAATAATTTATTATTACTCTGTACCTGTTCTTTACTCTGCAAATCTTACCATGCCCTTTTGTCTAAAAGCAATAAAATCTGACCTGTGTCATTGCTTTTGTTACTTAGCAAGCACAATGGTCCATTAGGCCTGTGTAGGCTCATGGTTTATACAACACTGCCATCTGCTGACAGGTTTTGGTAAAATGTGTCAGATGTGACAGTCACAGTCAGCAACGTGAAACCACTTTATTTTCATTTTCAATGTTTATAGGAACGTTCAACCATTTATGAATATACACAAATAGTAAAACGAACCGTAAGCTTCACAAATTAACATTTTGCCAATCTTGTTTCAGCTACCGCCCCCCAACCAATTACTGTTCTCTCACCCTCTCACACACAGATGCTGGTAGTATTTTTCAGTCAATCATTAATATATTGCCAACTGACAAGGACTTTTAAAAAATAACCACCATTCTATTATGATTTCTAGCATAATGGAGAGTGACTCTTTAATATCCAATACCCATTTCTTATTCAAATTTCCTTGATTGTCTTCAAACTATTTTTACCCCAAGTTTGCTTAAATCAAAGTCCAGCTCCCATTAAACATATGGTTAAGTTTTACCAAAACCTAATAAATAAATAAATACCTATATTTTTTCCAATTCCAGGGAATAATGAAAGAGGGTAAATGCCATTATTTAGAAACATAAATCACATCATAGGGCTAGAATTATCTTGAAGTCAAAATTGAAGACTGAAAATGAAAAAGAAAGGTACAGACTAAACTTATTTAAAAACTTCAATGCAGAACTCTAAGAGAAAATATTGGAAAGGTGTACCAGTATTCATTATTCAGTATTCATCAGTATTCACTCAGCTACATGTAGTTGAAATCTAACTAGACGAACTTGATCAGATAAAGAGGTACATTTTTCTCACCAAGACTGACTCTGGAGGCAGGTGTTTCAGAACTAGACAGCTGCTGCAGGACCCATGTCCTTACCCTGCCTGCTTCTCCACTCTAGCTTGTGACTTTCATCCTGCAAGATGGTGCTTCTGCCAAGTTCCAGACAGAAGAAGATAGAACACAAAGGATAAATAAGCAGCATTGCCTCTGTCAATCAAGCAAAATTTTTCCAGAAATGCACAAGAGATTTCAGATTATGTCTCAACAGTCCTAACTGAAAAGGAGCTGAGGAATTAGATTTTTGGCTGGGACATTGTTGCCCTGTAAAAAATTGGGATTCTGTTATTAAAGAATAAGAGGAGGGAAGAAAGATTGGAAACTTCTATGCAATAGCGAAAAAAAATAAGCAACTCAATAAAATTGGGCATACCTTAAGAACAGGCAATTCACAACAGATGAGACCCCAATAGCCATGGTCAACCTCGTGAGTGATCAGAAAACACAAATATGTATATTAAACCAAAAATAAAATACAATGTGTTGCCCATTTGACTGGAAAAAAATGAAAAACCCTGATAATATCAAGTATTGGAGAGGATGTAGAGTGAGGAAACTCCATGGAGGAGCTATCATTGCAAATGTGGGGATGTAAACTTAATACATGAATTTGAGGCCAATTTGTAAATTGAAAAATGCACACACCCTGCAACCAAGAAGTACCCCCTTGCAATATTTTTGAAAAGACAAAAACGTTATGTAAATGGAATCATGCAATATGTGACCGTTATATTCAGCATAATGCCCCTCAGATCCATTCAAGTCATGTGTATCAAGAGCTCACTATTTTATTTTTTATGTTTTTTAGAGACAGAGTCTCTCACTCTGTCACACAGGGTGGAGTGCAGTGGTGAGATCATCACTCACTGCAGCCTCGAACTCCAAGGCTCAAGCATCCTCCTGCCTCAGCCTCCCAAGTAGCTAGGACTACAGGCACGGGACACAACACACAGCTAAATTTTTATTTATTTTTTTTAGAGACATGGTCTCACTCTGTTGCCCACGCTGGTCTCAAATTCCTAGATCAAGCGATTCTCCCACCTCTACTTCA